>NC_137543.1:87619555-88082800 GCF_963082525.1 Nesoenas mayeri
CTGTGTCTGTTGTATGTTCAGCGGCTCATCTGTCATTAAGCAACTTGTCATTAGCCACTTGCAAGATGTTTCTGTAGTAACTGTGTGTGTGTTCCTTGATCTGCCACTGCCTTAATTGTTGCATTCTGATTATTGCATGCTGCAAAACATTTTCCATTTATGAAAACGGATTTCATTACTAAACTGTGTTCAGACCGGAATCAAATCCGTCGTCAAATATGTTTGCTTAGGTCTGTAGATAAACATAACCAAGCATCCCTCTGAGTTTTAACATTTGCTTTTGCTACTCAACACATCATCAGTAGCCTAATTCACAAGTTAGTGGTTTTCAATGCAATCCTCTTCCTTTGTAGTTCAAAGGAATTTCCGTTGGTCCCAAATGTGGTGGTAAAAACACGCATTTAACATATTACGTATTTTTTGTAAAAACTGAAATAGTTTACGATTACTTTAATTGACACCTAGTGACAGTTTCATCTTTCCCTTAACATGTATAAATTTGTTCTGGATAAAGACTCTTACATTCAACTAATTAGTTTGCTTTTAGTTCCATATCATGCCTTTGTTTTATCAAGTGTTAATTAAGAAGAAATGTACAAAAAGCATATTTCTAATCATACCATCACAGTGCATTCCTTTAAAAAAAAAAGAAAAAAAACACACTTATTTCTTCCACATTTGACTCATTTGGGTAACCTTGCAGTGGACCTGTAGCTGAACCTGCCACCCTGTATCCATTTGCAAAAACAAATCTCAATTCCGCCTCTGGAAAAAGAGCACTTAAGGTCACCATTAGTGTTCTTTACTGCAGCTCTGCAAGCCGTTGCAGACGAAGCACTAAAAGATCACTTTAAGACACTTTAAGACATATCCTGAGACTTCTATTGAAAACCTCCAACCTTGTATTTTTTTCTTTCCTTTAAAATTTTTAGTCACCCTTAATATATTTTTGAATTGTTGTTTTCGTTTTAACTCTAATAAGAATATTGTTTATATTATATAACCTTATATTAATATAACCTTTTTTTTTTTTTAATAAGCATTAGCCAAACATATGAAAGGCCTCAGTTATAACACCCTGTTGTCTTGCTTGCAGTTGCTTTTTGGATTCAACTACATCTTGATTATTTATAGGCAATCCTGCATGCTACTTGACTGCTTGTTATGTAATATACTTCAGTTTTTACTACAGCACAGGCAACTTTGTTGCAGACACTTTAATCACTTGAAAATAGTATCATATTGCCACTTCATTGGTAGCCATAGCATATATATTTATATATGGCAATATATAAATAAAAGAGGTGGTAATAGTTGGTCTTAACTTTTTGAAGATTCCTTCGTTCAAGGAATTTCTGACATCTCAGAGGCTGCTGAATGGCAAATCCCAGAAATTAGGTATTAAGGTAAAGAGTGTGTGAGAACTATAGAGATTCTGAGCAGCGCAGTGGTCTGTAGAGCAGCACAGAAATTTGGGCCGAGATTTGGGCCTGCCAGACTGCGTTACCACACCCTTGTGGCCTGTGAAGGACTGCAAGGACATGAAAGTGATTTAGAGACGTTCTACCCCTTCTCTCCTTTTGGGGGCCAGAAGCTTTGTGCTACCATTTTTAAGGTGTAGTATGCATAGGTAAATGGTCACACATTGATCTAGAGGAGTCAAAACAGCATAAAAATGTGTGTTGTCTGTGTCTCTATGACCTTACACGCTGCTACGTGGCTTTGCCCATCCAGCTGTTTCTGTTGCTTCTGTATTTTCAGTCAGTAGTTTTACCATTTGAATGCCGATGCAAACTGATTGCTGCTGGTTTGAACATGAAGCACATAGCTGAGTTATAAGCTTTGTTGGTCTGATAAGGTTCAAAGCTAGGAACACTTACCCTTAGAATAATACTTGAATTATAAAGCATATTTTATTTTCTGTAAGACAGAACCATGTTGTTTACCACGCTTTACCGTAACTAGAAGTGTGGCAGCCCACAGAGTCATGAAGCTGAGATCATTCTAAATTGTTTGCTAATTATACAAATCCCAAGCATTTTTTTTCAAAGCACTACATTAGCTCTAGGCTTTTCTCAAGATTAGTAAAGAAAACTCAAGCCCCTGTATGTTTAAAATTGAAAATGGTAAGCAACTCCTTATTTTAATCAATGGGAAAATTGGTATATCTGCATATAAGAGTAAGATCACTGTAGTCAAACAGTGAGCCATGTCCTTAACAGCTGTTTGAAGAGTAGCCCATAAGCGCAACCCATCAGCCCTTTAAGTTGTTGCCGCTGTAAATAATCATCAAATGTGTTAATGTTAAAATGTAGTGGTTGAACTGACATTCCTAGTACTTTCTGCATAACAAGTATAGGAAGTTGCAGCTTTTCCCCTCCAGGTGCTTTGCAGCAGTAATGCACACGTTCTTACACAGCTTAAAAATTCTCTGCCTGTTCCTCCTCCTCCTATTATTATCCGTAAGGCCACAATGCGTTCAGTACATGTGTGCACCCATGCATGCACACAGGTACGTGCACACACAACTATTGCTTAATAAAAATTGCTGGTTTGTATAGAAGGCTTCTGGAAAGTCAGGTTCCTTCCAATCTTTCCCAGTTTACGTTGTTTTAAAATCAGAGTTGGTAAAGCAGGAATGCTCAAACAAATAGCAGAATGTAAAACATTTTCTGGTTAGACGGTGTAAATACCGCCTGCTTGTGGTACTTTGTGATACTGACAACTACTGCTTTCCCCATGCCCTGTGGATCTTGTGTTCTCATTACACCACTGGAAGGAAAAGCATAGAATTTGTGTTCATGATTTAATGTCGGTAATTAGAATCTGCTTAAGTACTACAAGGACATTTCAAATTTCTCACAGAAACTACTGATAAGTTTTTTATGTTTATCTCCTACAACCAGCAATCTTCCTCACATGAGACAGAAAATGAAACGCTTTCCCTTTTTTGTTAAGGCAGACAGAAAAAAAAAAAACAAACTTTTGCTGAGTATGAAGAATTTTTGGAACTTGTTGCTTCTGAAAATTAGTAGGTTTTCATATGTAGAAAGCATGTAAAGGGCATCTGCTACACATGCAGCAAATGTATGCTTATGTATAGCTAAATAAGTAATGTAAAAAAAGGATCACCTGGGAACATCTAAGTTCAGTTTCCACATAATTTATGGGTAATAAATTTCACTGTGATCTCAATTTTTAACATTTGGCATATATTGCAACAAATGTATCTCTTCCTTAGTTTGCAAAAAGACTCGGTGAAACACATTGAATGGATAATCCAAGGTTTCTTTCGTGTTCTACGTGCGTAGACCAGCAAGGGTAATTGGACGTGTGTACTGCTTAGATGGCAGTTAAATCAAAAATAGCCCCAAATGACTTTGAGGAAACCTTAGTGGCATCTAGGAAGGTGCTATATGTAATATTGTAAAAGGTCTGAAAGGTATCACTCAGTGTGGGAAAACTACATGCATTTGGCTTACCTAAAGACCTTGCTTTTGCTTGTAACAGCCACCTGCTATAATGAGTACCATTCCATTGAGTTAGGAACAGCATTTAGATTGAACTGTCAAACTCAAATTACCATCACTGTAGTATTTAATTATACATCATTATATATATGCTTATAATACATCATTGTATTAGTATTTGAATTAGAATACATAATTACTTGCCAGAGTTTTGAGAATTCGAGTTTTAAAATAGCCGCAAATAGAGCAAATATCATCATATTGTTGAATATGTCAGGTTTGTGCCGATTGCCAGACCACTTCAGCTTTCTTCATGCCTTTGCGTATATGAAGCACTAGCGTAGCGGTATTTGCTTAGCTTCTAATTTTGTTTTGCTTTTTGTGTTTCTTCTTTCTCTCTCTTGGTTGTGCCGTTCTTCTTCCCATGATACTGTGCTCGCTCTTTCCGTGCATCACCTGTGATACCCCCCTGCTCCGACCACTCAGCTGTTGGTGAAGGGGGTACATGAAACTCTGGTAGCTCAGAGAGTTGTTCCTGCTCTCATTACTCTCTCCAGTGACCCTGAAATGTAAGTTTCCTGACTGTCTTATATACCCAGCATCCCTCTTAATAGCTGGGAAGAAAAATCCATCAGTTCTGTTTCTTATTATAGCTGAACAACAAGTGAATTACTTCTAAGCCAATGTAACTTTTAAATCGCTTATTTGTAAATAAAAAGGTTTACTGCAACACATACAGCTAAACTGGTTAAAACTGCTGAATAAACTTCAAATAGAAAACTTAAATTGTAATTTAATTTTTATGGCTTTTATACTTAAACATGTTCCCAATTTTGAAATTTGCTCACATCATTTCTAGAAGGAAACTGGATATTAATATGTTTTGTAATGCAAAACTAAATATCATCTGTGTTACTGAAATGCAAAAATAGTTTTGGCTGTATCTAATTTATGATAGACAACAGTAGTACTTTATTCACTGGACATTCTGATGTGATATTTCTTTCGAGCCGAGGAGGGATGCTTTGCTAATTTCACTAACGGGTTGTTACTAATAAACGCTACAGCATGAGTAGAGTCTTAATTGTTTTAATGTCTTGTGTGGGTGACTAAACCAAGAAAAAACCCCAAGAGTCTGCCTGCCCATCCTCAGTCACAGCTAACCCAGTTCTTCCAGTTTACCAAACCGTTCTTTATTGCATGTTGACTGGTTTACAGCTGACTCTTCGAGGCATGAGTGAAGCCTTAGTTGACAAGCGGGTTGCTCCGGCCCTTGTTACCTTGTCCAGTGATCCCGAATTGTGAGTTTCAGATTGAGACCTTGAGTTAATCCTGTCTGTCTTTTTCCTGGTCTGCTTTTCTTGTTTTGTCATTGCTAGAAACTAATGTAACTTAAAGTACTAATTTTCTAATTTTTAAATGTTGCGTTATTTTTAATTAATTTTCTTCTTAATGCTTCGTACATCTTAAAGACTCTATTTTTCTGTTGTAGTTCAGTAAGGATTGCAACAATTCCTGCTTTTGGGACCATCATGGAAACTGTTACTCAGAGAGAGGTAAGACACCTGTTGTCAGGCTGTTGGTTTTGTAGCAGAAGTGGGTGATTATTTTGTTTTTTTAATAAATCTAGAAACCTGGGAATTTATTAATGAACATGGAAGAAAAAAAACGCAGCTTAAAAATTCTTTCTTCCTTTGTTTTTTCATCCAAAAATCCTTTAAGTTTCGCAATGGTTTGTTGTTTGGTTTTTTTTTTTTTTTTTTTTGGTAACAAACCAACCCTCTTTTAACTAATAGAAACATTTTCTTCTAAATATTAAACCAAACATAAACAAAGAAAAACCGGTATTTAGAGAGGGAGGCCTCTGCTAGAACATGGCAAATCCCATGCTCAAAATATTTTTGTTAAAACATTCTCCAATACAGTTTATTTTCAAATAAAATGGCTTTACTTTAAAATGCTAACCAAAAAGTCATGGTGGGCTTCAATTGCCCTCCACATAAGTACAATATTGTACAATTTTAGATGCTTTAGGATATCCTGCTTGGCTTCCCACTACTTTAGAAGCACACAAGTCTCTCGTAGTTCTTGTCATGCCTGCTGGTTTAGCTCATGGTGTCCAAGATGGCACTAAAAGACATCACAGTAACGTAGAATAAATAATCCTTGAAGGTAATACAGATATGTAATTCTTTCTTGTTTTTTAAATGATGAAACTTTGGTAATAGATGAGAATTCTGAAAAAGACACCCAGGATTCTGCTATAAGCAGTAGAAATACTGTGTTTTGGTTTGTATAATAACTCTACAGTCAAATTTCTTCTTAAAGTCCTTGCAGCCTTTTGCAGAGCTTGCATTCTTCCTGTAATTTCAACATACTCTAAAAGAATGTGATTGAGGAAATGTGAGTAAGAAGTCAGCAATGACTCACAAGTACTTGGAAGATGGATAAGTTACAATTTTGTAGCTTGGAATGCATGCCTATAATCAGTTTGGGAAGAATACTGTTTTGTTACCACACAAAAATTACTGCATCTATTGCACTAATTATAATAAGCCTTAGAGTACAGAGGTGATACCACCTTCTAAAATGTATCAGAAAGTGTTATTTTTACAGCTTTGAGTGCAAATTAAATACTTACGGCATCTTAGGTATAGTTGAATTTTCAATTTAGCTAGCCTTTAGTTGAAGAAATCTTTTTAATTCCACTGATTTTTTTTCTTGATGTTGTTAATACACTTTTGCATCTATGTCCTCTGCAGAATTTTTTTCAGCATACAGATTGGGATATGTTACCAAAAAAAAAAAAAAAAATCAGTTCTAATTAAATGGGAAAATTCCCAAGATATTAACAGTAAGAGGGAAATTTTAACAGCAGGTAAAAAGTTTGAGTATTAAAACCAAGGAATTGTGAGGAGATAAAAACAGCTGTATGGAAGCACCTGTCTGTAGTTTAAGATCAACCATGTTAAAACACTCTTAACAGTCTTTAAAATGTAGAACACCAAAGAGTTTGGAATATCCTGTCAGAGGAGAAAACAAACAAAACAGAACAACACCACCACCAACACACCTGTGAATAGAAAGCCCAAGGTGTAACATCTGAAATACAGAAGATTTTAGACATACTCTGAACTGATAATAACCGTTTCTAGCATCTTCATTCTTTTCTGTACTTTTTATTTCTCTGGCAATATTTAAGCTTCTGGAAAGAGTAAAAATGCAGCTGGCATCTTTCCTGGAGGACCCTCAGTATCAAGACCAACATTCTCTACATACAGAAATCATAAAAACATTTGGAAGAGTTGGACCCAATGCTGAGCCCAGATTTAGAGATGAATGTAAGTTGCACCAGTGGGAAGAGACAGTCTTCCTCATTCTGTCCCAAAGCTAAGAGTATGCTGATTATATTGATATGTGTTTGTCTTTACAAAAAGTTTGATGAAAACTCTTTATTTTCAGAGTTTGATATTGCCCAGTACTTAAGACTTTTCATTTCACATTGGTGTGTGTGTAGAATGCCAGCACATGATGATGAATGACTTCAGAGCTGGAGGGGACTCATCACTTTGCTGCAGAGCAAATTTGAAGTTGTCTTTTTTTTGTTGTTACTTGCCAAGTAAAATGCCCTCCTCTTACCCCCTCCCCCATTGCTTCACCTGCTGTTGGCATATGAATTTCAAGTAATCCACTCATCCCAGATTAACAAAACAGCTTTTTTTCATGACCCTGAAAGGTAAAGCACATAGAAGAGCAAAGTCAAATTGCTCGACTGTATTAAAGATCCTTGTAAAAAAAAGGATTTGAGGAGCTTTCATGCCTCCCAACTGGAGACATCTAGTTTAGCAGGCTAAGCTCATTATATAGGCTGCCTCTATAGTCAGTGGAGATTTCTCATGACATGCATATCTCTGTCACTAGCTTATCAGCTGTATTTATAAAATAGAAGCATATTTTAGAGAGCATTAGCAGCAGGAGAATAATAATGTTGAAAGATATTTTCTGTAAACTGTTACTATTTCAAAGGTACTCTGAGGTACCTTTTTCTTTTCAGTGGTGTTAACACAGTTTAATCTCAATTTTGAGTTTATCAGTTAAATCTGCAAAGGCTGTCCGTCAAAAGCCATTATTTGCAGTTCTTACTCCATGCTAATGTGTGATGCTTCAGATGCTTGCGATTGCCTGTTAGCAACTGTGTAATGCTAAGCAAGTCTATGGAAAGCAATTTTAAATACTTACACCAGTATTTACTTCTGCAGTTGTTATCCCACACTTGCACAAGTTAGCCTTGGTCAACAACCAGCAGTCTGTGGATTCGAAGAGACTCGATATCGCTACCCACCTGTTTGAAGCCTACAGTGCTCTTTCCTGTTGTTGTATCCTTTTTTTTAGGGGAAGTTTAGCTGTTAATTCTCTGGTGGGGGGAGAATATTAATACTTGGGAGATAACTAAGTTTGTCTTTGAATGTATTATGTAAAACATGATCTGCTCAGTATGAAGAAGAGGTTTTCACAGAACGTGGATGTGGTGGGTTGACCATGGCTGGATGCCAAGTGCCCACCAAGCCAGTCTATCACTCCCTTCCTCAGCAGGACAGGGGGAGTAGAGAATAAAATTAATTTCTTAAAAAAACAAACCAACCAAAACAAACAACAACAAAAACGCATGGATCAAGATAAAGGAGTTTTAATAAATCAAAAGCAAAGGCCGTACATGGAAGCAAATGAAAACAAAATATTTATTCTCTGCTTCCCATCAGCAGGTGATGTCCACCCACTTCCCAGGAAGTAGGGCTTCATTCAGTACATGTAGCAGTTGCTCCAGCAGACAAACATCATAACAAATGTCCCTCGTCCTTCTCTTTTCACTTAGCTTTTATTGCTGAGTAGACATGATATGGAATATCTCTGTGATCAGTTTGGATCAGCTGTCCTGGCCATGTCCCCTCACAAGATCTTGCCCACCCTCAGCCTGCTGGCGAGTGGGGAATGCTGGAGAGATAGCCCTAATGCTGTATGAGCGCTGCTCAGCAGAAGCCAACACACTGGTGTGTTATCAACACCTTTCTAGCTACCAATACAAAGCACAGCTCTAGAGCAGCTTCTATGGGGAAAATTAACCCCATTTCAGCCAAACCCAATACAGTGGAACTGATAGATACTTTAAGAAAAAGCTACAAAGACAAAAGCCATGATAATAAGCAGTAAATTAAGAAAAAGTACTAAAAGAATGTTACAGATGTATGAAATATATAAAATTAAATGTGTTGTTTTTTTCTTTTTCATTAGTCATCAAGTACAAATGCTGTTCTGTTTTCTTGGGTTTTGCTGCTGTAGCTTGTCTCTGTGTTCTAGAGAATAACGTTAGAAGACAGGAAAAAAAAAAGTATCATTTCAGAAGACAGTTCTTATAATACCTTAACAACCTGGGTTTTAGTTATTTCAGAGGATTTAATGGTCAATCACTTTTTACCAGGACTTAAGTGTTTACGAACTGACATGGAACATCTCTCGCCAGAGCATGAGGTGAGCAGCTGTATTAACTAACTGACTGTGAGATGCAGGTGACAGCAAAAGTTGAAATGTAATGGTATTTAAAACCAAAAGTTAAGGAGAGCTACTCATAAGTGGCATCAAAACATAGCATTGATGGGGTTTTTTTATAAGGAAAAGGTCACACGATTTAAAAACCAGTGAAAATCTTTTTAAATGTACTTTTAAGCTGAGGACCTCTGCAGAGAAGTACTCAGTTGTCAGAAATGCTTGTAGGAACACAGACCTTTGTAGACTGAAGAAAAAGGAAATGCTTTTACAGTTTGATTTGTCATCAGAACAAGGATATACTAAAATCAGTGGCCACAATCTGTCCAAGGAAATGCAGATGAAAATTGGTGGAGTGCAGGAGAGAAATCATAGGCAAGGATGAGGGAAGTACAGGGTGTTTTTGAAACACCCCATATAGTCCTTGAAATGCATGGGATGCAATTCTTATTTGGAGTCCTGCATCCAGTTCTGGGCTTCACTGTACAGAAGCATAGACCTACTGGAGTTCAGCAAAGGGCCACTAAGATGACAAAGGGGCTGAGGTATCTCTCCTATGAGGAGAGGCTGAGAGACCTGGGGCTGTTCAGCCTGGAGAAGAGCAGGCTCGTCAGGGATCTTATCAGTGTACATAAATACGTGAAGGGAGAGTGTACAAAGAGGATGGAGCCAGGCTCTTCTGAGTGGTGCCCAGTGACAGGTCCAGGGGCAATGGGCACAAACTGAAACACAGGAGGTTCCCTCTGAACATCAGGAAACACTTCTTCACTGTGAGGGTGACTGAGTGCTGGCACAAGTTATCCAGAGAGACTGTAGGGTTTCCATCCATGGAGATGTTTAAAAGGTGTCTGGACGTGGTCCTGGGCAACCCACTGTAGGTGGCCCTGCCTGAGCAGGGGACTGGACCAGAGGACCTCCTGAGGTCCCTGCCAGCCTCAACCATGATGTGATTCTGTGACCTGTAAAAAGCAAATTCTGATAAGCAGAGAGGACAACATGGGAGCTAACAAGATCATCTTTGGTAGAAAGAACTTACAGAAACTATCAAAAGAGAAGAGTTAGCAGGAGAAGCTCCCTTGAGAAACCTGAAAATCTTTGCCATATGTCTGTGTACTCTTTTGTAAATCCTTAAAGAGAATGAACACTAACAGAGATTGAAACGTAGATACTAAGTCAGTAGCTGAAAACAAGATACATAGTTCACTTGCATGTTGGGAGAATCTTGACAGTATGAACATTTCAAATGATGGAGGAAAAGATTTAATCAAAATGTACAAAGGAACATGTTTCTGGTTTTTGAAGGTTAATAGCACATCTTCATGGATTACTTTGTACTTGAGAAAAGTAATTACTCTTCCTTATGTTTGCAAAAGTGACTTGAGACAACCATGTTCTTCTAGGAGTTCTAAGTTCTTGGTAACAAAGTCCCCTCTTCCAGTTATATATTCAGTCTACTAGCCTATAGTCTCATTCTTTTATTTTCTGTAGATTATCATATTATTTTCTATAATTTACAGTATGTAGAACTGGAAGTGAATTGATTTGAGGAACTTTCCAGTCCTAAAAGGAAAGAATCTGACTTCAGAGGACTGAGTCAGAAGGAACAATAGTCACCTGAGCATCAAAGGCAACAGAATTGCATATCCTTACCACAGGCAGCACTGGAGGAGATCTGGTATTAATAATACTCTGTATTCAGAGTGAGCTGGGAGATGTATTGTGTTTTGGGAAGTCTAGGGGTATATCTGAAAGCTGCAGTAGGCAAAAGTTGGATTCGGTTTAATTTTCTTTGGTCTGTCATATTCAATAACAGGATCAGGATTTCCAAGAAGGAAATCTCAAAGGGGCAGGAGCAGGCCCTCCCCATGTGCCAAAAGGTGAGCCAGTGGGAAAGAAGATTGGCCTGGCTGAACAGAGGAGCTTTGACTGGAACTCTGGAATAAAAGGAGAGTTTATGACCTTTGGAAAAAGGGGCAGCAAGTCAGGAGGACTACAAGGACATCATGAAGTTATGCAGGGAGAAAATTAGAAGGACCAAAGCCCAATTAGAGCTGAATTTGGCTACTGCTGTAAAAGACAATTAAAAAATATTTCTGTAAATATATTAGCAACAAAAGGAAAGCTAAGGAGAATCTCCTTTATTGTATGTGGGGGGAAACACAGTGACAGAGGATGAGGAAAAGGCTGAGGTACTTAATGCCTTCTTTGCCTCAGTCTTTAATATTATAGTAAGACCAGTTGTGTTTCAGGTACCCAGCCCCCTGAGCTGGAAGACAGGGATGAGAAGCGGAGTGAAGCCCCAATAGTCTGAGGCAATAATTAGAGACCTGCTACACCACGTAGACACACACAAGTCTACGGGTCCAGATGGGATCCACCCAAGGGTTCTGACGGAGCTGGTAGAGGTGCTGACCAAGCCACTTTCCATCATTTATCAACAGTCCTGGCAAACTGGGGAGGTCCCAGTTGACCCGAAGTTGGCAGATGTGACGCCCATCTACAAGATGGGCTAGAAGGAGGATCTGGGGAAATACAGACCTGTCTGACCTTGGTGCCAGGTGTCATTCTTCTTGAGTGACAGCATGCAGCATGTACAGGACAACCATGTGATCAAGTTCAGTCAACATGGGTTTATGAAAGGCAGGTCCTGCCTGACTAACCTGATCTCGTTCTATGACAAGGTAACCACCTAGTAGATGAGGGAATGGCTGTGGATGTTGCGTGCTTAGACTTCCGCAAGGCCTTTGACACCATATCCCACAGCATTCTCCTGGAGAAGCTGCAGCTCATGGCCTGGATGGGTGAACTCTGTGATGGATAAAGAACTGGCTGGATGGCCGGGCCCAAAGAGTTGTGGTGAATGGAGCCAAATCCAGTTGGCAGCTGGTCATGAGTGGTGTTCCCCAGGGCTCAGTTGTCATCAGTGAACTTACTTAGTATTCTATCAGGTCCTGCATCTAAGTAATTTTTGAAGACATTGAAGAGCACTGGCCCTAAGATGGATCCCTGCGGAACCCGTTAGTGACTGGTCACCAGCCCAACGTAAACCCATTCACTAGAATCCTTTGAGCCCGGCCTGTCAGCCCATTGCTCACCCACTGTATTGCGTGTTCATCCAGCTGTGTGCTGGACACCTTGTCCAGCTTTACTGAAATCTTAAAAGATCACATCAACTGGCTTCCCTTGGTCAACTGGGCGAGTAACCTTGTTGTAGAAAGAAATTAAGTATATTAAGCAACACTTTCTCCTCATGAAACCAGTAGTGGCTGGGACCAATGACTGCATTGTCTTTCAGATGCTTAGTCCCTTCTGTCAGGTCCCTTCTTTTACCTTCTCTGCTTGCCTTCAGTTTATTTTCAAAACGATTGGATTTTGAGTTGCATGATAGATATAATCAGTATTTCATAAAAATATTTAGTCTATCTGCAGTATTTTTTATAAAACTTAAGCATATGTTATGTCTCTTAAATGTCTCTATATTTAGAATTACATCTCTATTAATAAAATATCTCTCTTAAAGGAGGTCTAAATTATTTCATAGCCAGTCCTGTGACTAAACAAAGAGAACCCAAGGGAATAGGTGTGAGCAGTATGTGCAAAATTATAATGTGTAATTGCCGTATGATACTATATTTATACCTGTCCTCTGTTTCACCCTCAACTTTAAGATTAATTAATTTGGAGAAGAGGGAAGAATTGCTCTACTCTGTCTAAGAATGATGCAGCCTTCCTGGAAGGAGCTGAGCAATGGATGGGACTTCCATCCTGGTATTCAAATGACTCTGGGTCCCTGCTGAATTATTCTTCTCCTTGATCAGGACTTCATGTTGTTGATATTTGTAGATTCATTCAGTTAGATCTACAAAAATGGAGAAGTGCTCCAGTGCAGAGGTAGAAATGCTAAGTAACAGAAATTTGGGCTGTTGTGCTTAGAAATTTCAATTTTCTTTTCATACAGAAAGCAAGCTTGTTCTTTTTCACTGGAGTTCTGAATGCATTTCTTTTCTACATCTGTACTCTTGAGTTTTAGCGCTTGCATAGTATAAGGATAGCAAATTTAGCATTAATAGTTGTAGTCCTGTTAGACTCATACACAGGTTTGTATGCTGCTTTCTGAAACATTCAACATATGTAACATCTACTACCCAAACTGTTTCAAACGTTTAAGTAATACTTTTGAAGGAATAGAGTGAACAGTGGCACAGATGTGCAGATCAGGCCGCATCTTATCAATGTAATAAATGGTTTCAAAGGATATTTTGTACTTCAGCTGTCTGACAGGGATTTGAAAGAAATACACTTTTAAATGTATATAAATACACTTTTAAATAGTTATCACTTGGCAGTAGCCATTAGTGAGTGATCTGTGTTTTAGCAATTGAAATTAGTTTTTTTTCCTTTATTGTACATATTCAGGTTTGGTAAGACACTACGAATTTTAATTGCTTGTAGCTTTGAGATTCTTAAGTGTAGTGTCTCAAGGGACGTGCTTAGCTTTCTCCTGAGCTCTGAGTGGAGAAAGTTTCCATTTAAGCAGTGGGTATGTATGTATACATATATGTACACACATGTATACGTGTGTTTGTATGTATATATATATACATATATATATGTTTATAGTTTCATACTCTGGATTGCAGCTGTTTTGCCCAAGTGTCTCTAAGGCTTTTGTCTCAATGTGTTAAGACAGTCCTGTTGTGGGCAAGGCAGGGAGATATATACCTCTTCAGTCAGTTGTTTTATTTCTTTGAAAGCCTGCTATGGGGAAACATTTGTTTGTTTGGGGCATGCCAGAGAAATGTAAAATGTCAGTGTGGGGGTGGTTTTGGTGTTGAATATTCTGCAGAAACCTTTAATGCTGCAATTTCATAAGTAAAGAAAAAAAGCCTTAATTCATAGAAAACCTGGAAGACACCAGTGAAATGATACAAGTTTGCTTTAGCACTTCCTGTCCATTAAGATGTTGTCTCAGGATGTCATCACACTTTTTTCTTCTTTACTTCTTCTTTCATGCATAATGTTGGTAAAGATACACATTTTTAAAGGTACTTGAAAACTCTCTAAAGGAAAATAGAGGAAAGAGGAATGTATGTCAAAGTTAATTGCTAATAAATAAAAGTGTTGTTTGAAAAAAGGAAGATAAGGAGGTGTGTCACAAGTGAGTTTGCTTTAGCTCTTTAAAAGCTGGGGAAGCAGGAGGGAGTCTTGAACTACTGTAATTATTTCAAAAACATTTTCCTGCTTGAAATATTTTGAATGGTTTTGTTGTTACTAGCGACAAGGCATTATCTGAGAGCTGGAATTTCAATGCACTTGAAAAACAACAGAGAAACTTTTTCAACAGTTCTTCTAATGTCAAAAATTCATCACGGAGTAGATTTCCTATGAAGTGTTAATGCGTAAGAAAAATGTTGTGTAAATCTCTTCCTTGTGTATCTTAGGTTATTTTAAGCTCCATGATAAAAGAGTGTGAACAGAAAGTGGAAAACAAGACCGTCCAAGAACCACAGGGGTAAGGCTTCCACTTCTCTTTTTTCTGTGCCTCCAGATTGATGTTCTGCAGAACCTATTCCATAATAGTGTCTAAGGCTTGTGACCAGAAATCCCACACTTACATATTCTGTATTTGAAAGCAGATTTTAGGAACTTTAATTCAGTTTGTGGTTGTTTCTGTCTCCAGCATAAGACATGGGACAACACATTTTTATTTGTATCATAGCAATTATGTTCTTGGTTTTGTTACTTTCTTCTTAACTTTTAATCTGTTTAACGCAGTAGTTGAATTTCTGTCCTGAATCTGAGAGCAGGGAGCGCTCGGCCTAAATGCTTAGAGCAATGCATGTGGCACACACCTTGCAACCTTCTTTCATGGGGGTGGCCTGCAGGCTGGAGGAATTGTTCTGGTCATGGTGATCATAGAATCATAGAATGTCCTGATTTGGAAGGGACCCACAAGGATCATCGAGTCCAACTCCTGTCCCTGCATGTGACAACCCCACAGTTCACACCATGTGTCTGAGGGTGTTGTCCAGTCTCTTCTTGAACACTGTCAGGTTTGGGGCTGTGACACCTCCCTGGGGAGCCTGTTCCAGTGCTCCACCACCCTCTGGGGGAAGAACCTTTTCCTCATGTCCAACCTAAACCTCCCCTGGTGATGACCTGCTCCAGGCTACTGTCTTTGGTTGCATGTGACCAGTGTACATAAGAACAGTTTCTCCAGTGTTTAAACTGACTTACCTGTGTGAATATGCTCATTAGTAAATATGTTGGCTTTGGGATAGTGCCACCTATGTTGTACTTTAGGAAAACACCTATTATACAAATGCCCAATAAACCCATCTCTCCAGTGAGGCATCAGACACACGGTGCATGTGCATTCATTCACCTCATGTGGGAGAGGTGGTATCGTATGTATGTGTCTCTCCTGATAAAAAAAGCGGCTAGCAGACCCACAAATTTGGAAAGTTAAGCATCATTATGATGAGATGTATGTGTTCTTTTGTGCGCTTATTGCCTGGAATGGCATACCAGCAGGTAACTTCTCATAGATTATTGTATAAATTAATAAATCCTTAGCAGTGTTGCCAGGAGGAGTTTGATAAGAAACCATAGGTATCTGAAAATATGTCCTTAGTCCTGTTACCTTGCCATGGGAATCAAGACAGTTACTGAAACTTGTTTGTGCCTTGCTTCCATATCTGTAACAAATTGATAGGATTTACTTCTTGAAAGAGCTCAGGCAAAATGCTGGAAGAAACTGGTAGATTGAGAATGACTGAAATAGGAAAGGTGTACAAGAATTGAACAGTGAGACCTGATGTGGAAAAAGAGTCAGTCTCTCATGCACTAAATAAAATATCACAGCATTTACTAGCAATAATTAGCATGTTTTCTAGTTCAGTTGATCAATAGAGTGTAGTAAGAACTGAAGCCATTTGAGATGAGAGCATCGGGTCTGCTCTTAAAGGTGTTCTAGAAATGAACTGTAGACTTTGGAAGTGAAATAACTTTAAAAATGTCCAGGTTCTACAAGGAATCACAATCTGGAGTGTTCCTGTTCTAATAGGGTAGTTGGTTCTGTCTAGTCCTATAGAAGTCCAGGGAGAAGAAATACAAAACCTTTAAGATCTGAAGAATGCAGTTGGTCACCTTCTTTCCTCTTTCCTGTTCATGTGGCAATATGATGAAGTGGGGTCTGTACTAAGTGTTTTCCAGTTGAGTAGCTATTTTCATGATGAAATAGACATTTCTGGGACATAGTTATTCACAGAATAAAACCAGGTCTATATGACTTAATCACTCCACAGCCATATTCCTTGCTTCCAACATAAATAGGCAGTCAGTCAAGAACCGAAGGATGCATTCATTCACAGTTTGTTCCCACGGCTTCACTATGTTCCTTCCTCAAGCTTTGTACTTTTGCCCTTATCCTTTCTGCCGTCTCTTAAATAGAGTTTTCTGACATGTGTACGTGTGTGTCCCCTCAACAGACATACTTGAATGTCCATCCCTCTTCTGTATCCTTCAGATACTTCAGCAGCTGTGTATTTGCTCTTTATTTTTAAAGAACGGTGAATGCTTAGCTTGCCTTCAGCTCCATTAAAGGTCAGCAGTTGAGCCCACTATTTCATCAGAAAAAAACCTACCAATGTTGGCAAGATAAGAATCTACCAACACCTGGTGAGATGGAAAATTGGTAGTTGCCCTATTAGACCCATCCTGTCTTTTGCAAGTTTACCAAGGTCTTCCCTGTACTACATACCTTACATAGTATAATAGGTACCCAATAGGTAATTGTGATAAGACAGAATTAACAGCCAGACTCTTTGTGGATCTGATGCTAAGCAATTGCTGTAGACTCTCGCCACCAAACCTGTGCAAGGACATCCCTCCACATAAGCAATGACTTAATATTTTGACTAACAAGTTGATTCATGAGAATCAGTTGCATATGTGGTCATCTGTTACGTTGCAAATATTTCCCCTGCCTGGGTTTTATGGACTTTTTGTTTTACATCAACAGACTAACCAATATTATTTTTCCATTTTCAGTTTAATTATTTGTGCAATAAAGGGGCCACTACCCTTAGACTTTGACTCTGTAAAGAAAAGATTAGAATCAGCGCATGTATCTAAATATACAAGATAAGACTCTTATGAACTTTTTTTTTAAGTAAATTTCACTTCTTGAGCAACTTACTCATACCAGTGCAGATACATTAACCTAAGTGTTAGAGGTCTGTATTACGTTAAATCCCTCTTGTGAAAATATTTTGAAATCACAGTTAGTCCTACTTAAACCATTGCAGAAACAGATAAGTGCAAATATGATAGAACATCCAATGTATCTTCTTTCAGAATGTAACTGTTGAAAACTGTAAGATTTGAAGAGAGTAAGTTTTCACAGTGTGTTGCTTCATTCTTTAATTAGCCTTCCCCTTTCTCATTCAAAATCGGGCTATGGTTGCAATCTTTTACTGTACAAAATTAAAATTAAATATTTTACCACTGAAGAAATTACCTTTTTGTATGCACGAATATGTCCTTTTTCTTGCTAAGTCCTTGCCAATTTCAGTTCCTAATTTCAGTGTTTTATATATATATATGTATTTTTGATGAAGGATTTCAGTGCAACTATGACATAATGTACTGATTTTTGTTAACAACATGAAAACTGGATGCAAAAGCATTCATGAGATGCTGTTGATTATCTTGTTTTCGCTCCTTAATGTTAGAAAATATTGGTCAAATAATACAAGGTCACAGAAGTAGATTTTTTAAAAAAATAAACTTTGTCTTTTTAAATATTGGATAGCCGCTTTTGTTTAACATTTTCTTCAGCAATTAACAAGCTACTTCAGCCTTGGGTTACAACTTAGGTTACAAACTTATTTTTATAAAATATCCAGCATTAATGCTTTGGCCTAAAGCTTCCCCATAAAACCAGCAGAACTCTGTGTAGCGTGTAATTCATCTAGACACTGGTCAAAAATTCGATGTTTACATGTTATTTTTGTTTATGGCTTGGTTTCGTGCTTTTTTTTTTTTTTAATAATTAGGAAATGTAAGGACTTTTCTGTAGGATTACTTGTTTCAAACAAGCTAAGTTATTTCCTTGGTTTCTCTGGTTATTTTTTTAAAGACATGAGACTCAAATTATTTGATTTCATATATACTTCTATTATCAGTGTATATAATAGAAGTACTTTTGGGACATATTTAAACTTTTAAGTATGTCGGCTTTGTTGCTTACATTTCTGTTTACAATAACATAGTATTAGAGAGCATGAACTTCCAGACACTCCAGTTCTTAATCTTTAACATCAGATGGTTGTTATCCCTCAAAACTGTTTTGAAAGTCAAGTGAACATTTCCTGGTTTTCCTCAGATTTGCTCAGAATCATTAGAATAATGACAGTAGAGTTTGCCTAAAACCAGAGTTTTGTCACCAGTTGCTCGGCTTTCTTTTCTGAAGTGAGCAATTTGATTTTCTTAATATTGCTGATTCTTGGAATGCAGTACATTTCCCAAATCCTTTTCCCTATTTACACACAACTCAAGGATACATGCTAGGCTGGAACACCTTCTGGTTGTTAACCAGCTGATAGCGAGTATAAACCATTATTTGCATAATTTATATGTTCTTTATCATGAAATCAACGGAAATGGCACAATAAATCCACCTTACAGTAGTAGTAGCTTATCTGGTAAGTTTTATCAGCTGAAAATGTACTATTTCCCAGGCAACTGTAGTTGTTTAATCAAGCCAAAGATATCTGGCTATGTGATTGTGCCTGAAAGAAATATTTCACTTTAAGTATTTATAAATTATTTCAAAACAGCTGTATATCTTCATCACTGACTGCTAAACAGAATAAAAAATATTAATTTTAAATGTCAGTTTTAATAAGATGAGGTTTATCAAGAGACACAACCTGAGAACAACTTTCAAAATTGTAAACTTCAGCAAAAAATCAGACATCATACTTGCAATAAAATGATGCTTATATGCTAAGTATTAGATAACGAGGAACTTCACAGAGCTTTCAGAAAATACCATCTGATAAGAAGATCTAAAATGGGATGCTTAGTTTGAGTAACCAGTTCCATTATTAGGAGATGTACTGAAAAAAATATCTAATAGTATGTTGTGTGAGACTCTCAGGTCTTCTGTGTGAGGTTTGCAATTTTAACTACAAATATAGGAAGTATGGAATATTGATTAATATTCCTGCTATCATACATTTGCCTTGTTGCACTCCGAGCCAGATTACTCCTACGATGCTAAACAATTACTGTTGTCTGAATCTGAGCTCACTGATATGTTGTAAATTTTTAAAAAATCAGTTAATTTTGCAGTATTGGGATAATTTCTTAACACGTTCAAAGTTGTAGCATCTCGTAGGTTCAGCATTGATTGTGTTGCTCTTTCTAGTCCAGTTTGTGGGAATATTGTGAACTTTCCATTGTCTTTTCTAGTCCACGTGAAGTAGGAACACTCAGGCAAAGGTAGGAGGAGTCACATTCATCACCACCAGGATGAAGCTTTTACCTGGCAAGGGGTCGCCCTCAGTGCCCCAGGGTGGGGGAAAACCGAACAAGTAATAGAAAATAAATATTCATTGGGAATTACTAGATTGTGAGTCCACAACAATTTTCAGCTCTGCTCAGGTATTTGAAAAATAAGAGTTGGAAATTAAGGAGAGTTTTGTACTAACCTTGCTTCTACTCTTTGCTCCGTGTCTGCTGATGGTCGCTGTCGGAGGCAGGTACTTGGGCTGGGTAGATCTGAACCAGTACTGGTGTTCTTACATTAAATAAATAAGGATTGACATGTTGAGTGAGAAGGTAAAGCGAATCTTTCACAGAGATTTGTCACTAGAGCAATTGCCAAATAGCTAACAAATGCTACTGTGATGACTTCTGAAGGCAGTAAAAACTAGCGTGCACAAAAACAGTTTACACCTTTTCACTAGGACTCTGAGGGCATGATAATTCATTTAACAGTGTGTATTTGGGCTTGACGGTTTTTCAGTTCTCAATGGGCTGGGCTTCTGTGATCTCGAAACCTCTAAACTTCCAAGACAACTCAGTTGCTTATTAAATAACAGCACAGTGTTGTTTTTCCCTCGTGGTCTAATGTCACTATTTTTTTCCTTCCCTAGCTCCATGTCAATTGCCGCGAGCCTTGTGAGTGAAGACACAAAGACCAAGTTTTTGAACAAAATGGGCCAGCTGACCACATCGGGTGCAATGTTGGCGAACGTCTTTCAGAGGAAGAAGTAAGATGGGAAAAGGGACTCCCAGCTGACACTAAGATGGACCTCACAAGGACTGGTTCCTGTACTTGAAGTACTTGCCTTTTAATTTCTTCCGTCTTACGTTCTTGTAGTATAATTTTATTCTAACCTCCAAAGATATTTGCACTGCTTTTGAATATCGCTGTGTATCTGTTAATTTTGGGTTAACTGTGGTTGATATAAAACTGAAATCATAGTCTGTACCAAGTCCCTGTTCTGTGTTCTTGTCTATCCAGCATAATTTTTTTTATATAGTGGAATTTTTTTTTTATTTTCTGACAGGATATCAGCAAATATCTGTATTATACATGGAGCTATTATGACGGTACTTAAAATAATGTAAATTTGAAGTCATTGTCATGAAGTAATAAAAGTGGAGATTACTTATGTATTTAAATTATGAAAGAGTAATGCAGATTTTTTTATTATGTTTCTAAGAAGAAGAGGAAGAGCCACCAGCATTTGTCTGTGCTTCTAGGGTTGTTTTTGTAAGTATTGTGCAGCTTCAATCCAGAGGAATCGCAGTAGCTAATGTACGAGACTGCTTGCACTGCATCAGTCCACAGGGAATGCTCATGTTTCAGATGCTTTATGCTGACATTGTAAATGCTGTACAAAGTCCTTCAGATAAAATTCTCACATCTGTTGTGGTTTTTTGAGGGATGTTTTCTTTTGGTGGGGCTTTTGTTTTATTTTAAAGCACTTTAACAACCAGTCTACACATCCAGAGGCACATCCACTAAGTAAAGGAAAAGCATTAATTAATGTTACTAAATGTATAAGCTACTACACAGGGGTCCCGGTACAGATCTGCAGGCAGAGGAAGCTTATGCAGGAGAAAAAGCGCTTTCATCTTGCACTCAGTGTGCAGCTCTGCGTACTGCGAAAGCTAAAATTAAGATGGTTTGTTGTTTAGATTGAATCTCAGTTCAAACTTAATTTCACAGTATTTGAAATTATGTTAAGAGAGTTTGACATGCAGTTTCTTTAAAATGTTAGGTAGACTGCACATATGTTTTATAAAAATGACATTACAAGGAGTGTTTTCAACAACTACCTAATATTTTTGTTAGCAAGGAGGCATTAACAACTAAATCCTTTTATTCTTATGCAGCACTTCTTTTTCCCTTCTTTACATCAGTGTAAGCTTCCGAAGGTAAACCCAAGTGCATGCATAAACTGCTATGAGTTAGCAAAATATAAAAGCTCAGGCATTCTCTGACACAGCACCATTCACTTGGAAGCGCTTACATCTTTGAGGACAGGGGAAGCAAAAGGAGTGAGGGAAGAAAGTGTTGACTTCTGAAACAGAGCATGGATGGAGTAGCACTTCAGGTATCCCCCTTAGACAGACATAATGGACATAATTTGAGGCTTGTGACCGCTGCATGTCTGTGCCTCTTGGCTCTGCACATAGAGATGCCCGCCACGTCTGTGTTGTGACAGCGCCCGCTGCACGCTCGCACATGGTCGGTCCCTTTTGCACTGATGAAACACTTTTCCTGAGATGACAGACAGTGCAATGCCTTCGTGTTGCTTGTTACCATGAGAGTATACTTCTAGCAGACTGGCTATGAAATGGAGACATTCCTGAGGAATGGGAAGTGGTGACGTTCCTCTCTGTTGTTCTGTTGTCAATAAAAAGTTTTGTATACCTGCCTTGTCTTGTCACTTCTAGTCTTCTCTGAACAAAAACAAAAACATGTTGCATCGAAACAGCTCTTACAAGAGAGAGGTCTAATGCACAGAAATTCTTTAGGCTTAGCTTTTTGTTCCGTAGTGGATGGTAGACTGAACTTGCTACGTTTCCTATACCTTATGTGCCTTGTTTCACTCTGGCTTCTAGTCATGTGGCTTTATTGCCATTTTCATGCAAGGTCTCCTCCTCTGCTCTGCCACGCACTTTGGGTTTTTTATGCCTCTTCTTCTATATCTGTTCAGTAGTTGCAGTACCAGGGATGTCTGCATAGTCATGAGACCAAAATTACTTCTTTATGGTTAAACTTCTATGTGCCAAAGCAGGGCAGCTGCCTGTCAGCAGCTCCGGGCACATGCTGAACTTCAGCCAGCATTTGGAAGCCTGCTCGTTGGCACAAGCCGAAAAGCTAACAGCAATTTAACTGTGCATGGTTGTGGGATGAGACTCTTCGGTTTGTCAGTATCGATGTTGTGTCTTTGCCCAGCTGGGTCCAGTCTCTCTAGCCCCTTGCAAAGTTTAGCTTTTGCTAGTCAGCATTTTACTTCATTCCCATTGATCCAAGGAGGCATTAGAGAATCCCAGGAAGACCAGTGTGGTAACTGCTGAGCTGAAAATAATTCCATGTAAGCAAAAAACATTACAGAGGTTGTCTTCAAGAGTTTTGCCTCCTAAATTTCAGGTGTCTCTCGATACATGTTGGTTGCAGCAGATTCTTTTAAATGTTTATTAGTTTACCGAATTTTGACAGATTTTTCAAGAAGATTGAAAGAAGCTGTTCTGTGTGGGTTTAGGGGAATGTTTGGGGTGATTTTTCTTTTTTCTTCTCACTATGGCACTGTGGCATTTGGCATTGCGAAAGAAAATAATATTTTAAATTACCTTTTTTCCCCCCTCTTGTTATTATACAAAACCCAGTTGGATATCCAGCATGGAAAGCAATTTATCCCCAAAGAGTTGTCTTCAACTGCCTGTGGCTCTGTCTAAAGAAGGATTCTTTATTAAATTAAAAAAAAAAGGGGGGGGGGCTTTATTAGCTGTGCCTGAAGTTGCACAACTTGTTGGTTTTAAATAGGGACTATGTTGAAGGTCTCATGCTGCCCCAGTGAAATTTCAGAATCTTCTTATTTTTATTGAAAGGCTCGACTCTTATGCTCTTAAGCAAAGATGATCAGTGGCCTGAAGGTTCGTGGTTGATTGTGTGAGTGTTCATGATCTAAATATGTTTTCTGCAGAATAAACATAAGGCTGACTGATATTATGCATATATTGTGTTTTGTAAAACTATAAATGAGGCAAATCCCTTGTCTTCTAATCAAGGTAAAGGAAGCTCCTTAAGGAAAGCTGCACATGCTTCTGTCAGTCTCTTCCCACTGCTCTTTCACAATAAGAAGAGAAAAATCGCTGCTATTGCTGCACATAAAGGTATATTCTGGTTAGGAGAACTAAAAGCGGTATCTGAATGGATTCAGGGATAGAGAAACTGAGGAAGCTGATGTTTGCAAATTGAAATGTTAAGTTTGAAAGATAAAAGCCATCCATGAAGAAAACCTGTTATGAAGAACAAAGAGGAGTTTTTGTAATATATTGTGAGAATTCATTGCTACATATGGATGATGATTCAAAATGGTGCAGAAAAAGCAGAAGTGTGGAATATTTCTGTTCTCTCTGTTGTGACAGCGTTAATGGCATTTTTCTATTCCAGGAATAAGTGGCTCTATGGTTTAGTGCAGTTTCTGAAGGTGGGTGTCACACATTCAAAATGTTTTAAGTAATTTCCCATGTGAAACTTACTGATGTAGATATTTAAGTAAACCACAAAGTACCAGCAAAGCTTCATGGAGCAGAAAATCATTAATATGCTGGTAAAGCAAGCTGATTGGCATGGCATTGATCCTAGGTAGTGCCACAGAATTTCCTGCATCAGATGTAGATGCTGATGAATTAGAGGATTGCAATACAGTGCCAGGCAACAAGACTTCAAGGAAACTGGTTTGGTGGCTTACTGAGCGAGCTTGGCCAACTTTTCTGGCAGACGCATCCGGATATGTAGCTAATTCATTTTAGACTACAAAGTTGCTCAACAAAGGCACGGAGGAGTGCTGTTGTTGAATAAGTATGCTAATCAGCTCCAGGGTGCTGGTACTATATGCTAATATATCATGTGTTAAGTAATCTTGATGAGTAACCACAGAGGAGTAATCATTTTCCAGAGAAGCTGTTTCTAAAGTGTTCTGCCTTTAAGTGTAATGCCGGTCAGGTTTCACGCTTACAGGTGACCTGCAAGAAAAGATGATTCTGCTTGCAACATGCAAGTCCATGGGAAACCACCTGTCTTTGGAGGCATCTGCAGTATGTGCAGAGCTTGAGCTTCCATCATACGTCCAATGTCATGAAAGGCTTCCTTAGACTGAAAATTTCTAGTTCCTAGAATCTTCAAGCGTGAGCCATTCTACTGTAGGAGTCAGTGACTTGAAAAGTTGGCTCATGAGTTGGCGCAAAGAGACACCACCATAACAGTGGCCTGCCTGGTTCCTTTCCCAGCACTGGTGCTGTGTGTGCTCCACACCATGTCCCTCATTCACTGGCCTGTACCCCTAACCTCCAACTTTTCTAGCCCACAGAGGCAGACACGGCTTTATTCTGCCATTTAAATACTGTGTGCATACAAACAGAACCATTTGCAGTGTACTTGAATATTGCCATTCCCGAAATTATGATGACTGTGGTCTTGTGCTGCTGCTCTTTGCCCTGCACTTTAATGGAGATTTTTCCCGTTTCCCAAAACCTGAGAAACCTCTTCGGCTTCAGTTGTGGCAGAGGTAGAGGCAGCGTGATGGAGTCCTGCTGAAGCTACAGCAGCTGCAGTGAAGTGTGCACCTTGTAGGGTCCTGTCCGTCATTCTGCCCAGCACGTTACACCTTCCTTTCAAACGTGTTCCAGGGGCATCAGGGAAGTGGGGACAGGGAAGAAGCAGCTGCAGTGATTAATGGGCAATAAAGTTTCATTTAGATTCGATTCTTTGCTGAGGGATGAATTCACTCTGTTGATCTGAGTCATCTCAAGATTCAGGTGAGTTGTCAATGAAGTTCAAGATTGTCGAGTGTGCTGTTAGATCGAATGATGGGATGGTTCTGTGGAGCTGGCATGGGGACATTGCATGGTATTTCAAAGCAGTTATGGTCTCAGGTGAGGGCTTGGTTGGTGCCTGCCAGCCTTAAAGACTCACCTCCGCGCAGGACCAAGGCTGAGGTGTATCCTCAGCAGCGCAAACTCCCCAGTTCATGCCGCTCTTGTCAAAAGGATAAATGTGTGAGTTAAGTCTTGGAGGTCCTCAGGTTGGTGTCTCTTATAAGCATGAACAAATATTCAAAGTTAAAAATTCACCACGAGTTTGTATTTCTTTCCAGAAGTCTGTAGGCATGGTTACTGCCACAGTGGTTGGTGATAGCATATCAGTGCAGCGCCAGCTTGCGGGTACTTTAAATACTTGACACATTAGTGGTGGCTGGTTGTAAGGTGCTTTTTTCTTTTGAATGCTGCAGACTTCAGGGTTTTGACAGGCATTCAGCACTGGTAAACTTTTGTGGTATTGCAGAACGTGTATTGTGTAAACCACACCAGTGTGACTTAGGAGCTTCATTATAGGTGCTCTGTCATGAAAAATGCTTGTTCATTTGAAAACATCAAGGAGACTGGGCAATAGTCTGCTATGGAAACTTGCATTTCACAGTTTCAAGTTGACGGCATGGTTTTGTGTTTGGTGGTTTTTGTTTGTTTGGGTTTTTTTTTTTGGTAAATAACATTTTTAAAAATTGATTTATTTTGATAGCTAGAGACCTCAAATGAAACTAGAGTCCCCTGTGCTAAAAGTATGCAGATATTTCTCTACCTTTTTTCTCTTTAGCCTAGTGTGGACAGCTCCATACATTGGCTCATATAGCAGGGCCCTCTCCCTGTGGTGTGCGATGAGGCAGCTTTTCTCCCTGGCCCCATGATGGACACTGTGTGTGGGTTGCTGGTACTCCAGAACCTGCACTGTGACCCACCTGCCCCCCAAGGCATCCCCCAGATTTAGAGGACTCTTTCCCAGAGCTCTAACTTTGCACATGTGCTGTGTTTCTCGCTAACCTGTTGAGAGACGGGTGCTCATATTTACAAAGCCTATATTTAGCTCAGAGTCTGAAACCCCAACCAACCTTTACGATGTCTAGTGGAAGAAAAGCATTGATTTAGATCCAACAAAACCCTGCATGTATCTCATCCCCTATCCCTCAAAAGGATGTGAGAGGCAGGAGAATGGAAGCACCTCCATAGCCTTCGTGCATGGTGTGGAAACGCACCCTGGGGTACAACCATCTGCCTTTTGGGTTTGTTTCTCTGCACGTTTCTTTTCACGTCATTTCAAAGACCCGGGTTTTAACACGCAGCCTCCTGGTTCTCCCTCCTGGGGAAATGGGGCATCATGAGGCGTGGGGGAGTTCAGCAGCATGGGTAAAGTGAAGGAACATAGGTCCCCGTGTGCTGTTCAGATGCCCAGCTGACTAGCATATCCACCAAACCATTCCTCATCTTTGCTTTTCAGGTTGAAAGTTTTGTAAAGAGTCAAATTCAGGGATTGCCTTGGGAGTTAGTTGGTGTTTATTGAGGCTCCTAGAAAAAAGGCATTTTTGCACTGACACTGACGTGGTTTCATTTTCAGACAGTTACAAGGCTTGCAGTATCACACTGAATAATGTAGTTCTTTTAATGTATTGTTTAGTATGTAATTTCCACTTTTCTCTCTCTAGGAAGGAGGTAAAAAGAGATCCGTGCTGACTGCAGACCTGCTAAGTGGTCAGCCCTGCTCACAGAGTGTTTTCCATGGCAGGCTTCACCAAGGACAGGATCCTGGTATATCTGGGGGGACTATTTTGATCCTGTTGCACCCTAAGGCTGCACGTGGTTTTCCATCTCTCTTCTTCAAAACGAGCATCTCGAGGCCAGCCTAGTTCGGGCTGGCAATCCTCGGTGGTGAACAGAAACAGGAGGCACCTAAATGCCACTGTAAGTTTGAAACTTTCAGATTTCAAGTATTTTGGTTTTGTTCCAAATAGGTGCCTTGAAAAGGTAGCTGAAAAACTAGTGTTCTATAATAGGAAAAAAAAAATCTTTTCTATAAAAGGCTGACAAACAGGTTTCAATGTAAATTTTTTAGTTTTTACTTCTGCCACATAGAATGATATATGTGATAAATATGAGAGCATTGACAGCACGTTCTCCTGTGCATTGCCTAGTTCATATTTTCGAGCATTCACATTTCAGTTTCTAACAATCTACTGCAATACATAATTAAGACTATAAAGCACCCAGTTTTGGCTTCTGCGGGTTTTGGCTCAGAAACATAAAATTTAACTGAGAGGACAATGTCTGAGCTTTCAAAAAGAGGCTGTTTTCACATAGTGGTAGAAAACGAAAGAAATTTCAGCCCAAACAAGAAATACTTCAGGCAGGATCAGGGGTGAGAATGCGAAAGTAATTGAGCTAACGTGCAATGCTGAACTATTTGGAGCTCCTCTGAGCTAAACAGGGCTTGGCTTTACCCAATGCCCCCAAAGCCTTTGCTCAACATCTACAGGGCGACCAATAATGTGGCTAACCCTGTGAGTTTGCTCCTGTAAATCTGTGGTTAGAATAAGCAGCTGGTAAATAAACACAGCCTATAGCCTTGGTATTGTGCTAAATGTGAAAAGGGGAAGAGACTTAACAGACTGTTCTGTTTAAAAAGAAACATTTCCTTGTACCTTAAACACGCACATTTTAAAACACCCGGGCCAGCACAAGGCTGTGAGATTTTGGCGTTGGGTGGACGTGGCTCTGGCAGGAGGATCACCCAGCGCTGCCCCGATGTCTCACCAGGCTCCCTCCACCACTGATGGGCAATAGTACATTACCCACACCTCACACCTCACCGTGCAAAGCCCCCGCTGAATTCGGCTTCGCACCTGTTGCCTACTGGGCAAGCTGGGTGCTGTGGTCATCCTTCCCTTTCCTCATCTCCAACTCAATTTCTGTTCAGTGCTAGAGCTGTAGCCTGTCCACACCTAGTGTGGTGAGACCCCAACCCCTCTCACAGGTCAGCAGGGCTTTGACACTGCAATTGCAAGCTCCATGGCTTGCAAAAAACCCATCAGCATGTCTCTTGTTCTAGTTCTTATTGAGGTGAAGGGGCCAGCCACTGGCCCTAAGCCAGGCACGTTGTCCGGTGTTGTTGCCCCATATTCCATTGTGAAGCATCAAACCCATGTAGGAGCCACCAGTGCCCAAACAGCCCTGCCACGCTGGAGACCAGGCATGGCCTAGTGCTTGCAGAGGACATTGACGGTGTTAAGTGTTGAAAGGAACTTTAGGCAGATTGAAAATGTCTGGATTCATGGCCCTTGGAAACTATGCAGAGGTGAACTGAAGGTCATAGCTTTGTTTTGCGGTGCAGACACATCCTCCATGCTAGTGACAGGAGAGAAGCCCAGCAGACATTTCTGTCCCAAGTGCTTCTCTGAGTAGAAGTCAGCCCACAGCCGCCCAGGTAAAGGATAATTTTTTAAATTATTTCTTTATGTTTTGTGTCTGAATTTATTTATTTATTTGCAAATGCAGAACAATTTAGATTTTTTTTTTTCCCCCCCTGGTAAAGGGTTAAATCTAAATACACAAGTGAAAGAACAACTTCCTTATTCGCTCAAGTCAGCAGCACGCTCCCGGCTTATTTCACAGGGGCATGTGAGCACGGGGAGGCAGGGAAGGTGTGTTAACAGCATGGTCAGCTCTGCTGGACCCCCAGCCCCCATAAACCAGTGGTGCCCCATCCTGCCCCGCCGCTGAGGAGTCCTGAGCCCTCCACAAGCCGAGGGGCACCACATGGACAACAAGCCACCAGCTGCTCTTCTGCCGGGCAAGCCGGTTGCTGCTGGGTTGGCGGTGTCAGCAAAGCCTGTATTTTGAGGGGGGTGGGAGGCCAGTTTGCAGTCACTGTCCCAAGTGAGGGACTGACCCCATGCGTGGCACGGGGTGTTTTAAGAGAGCTCCCGACGCACATCTTTCCCCTGGCAGCAATCCCACCTGCAAGCTCCCGCCATCAGCCAAAGCAGCGTGCTTCAGAGGGCCTTGAGTGGCACCAAAGCACCGAGGCTGGTGCCCGCAAGGCCATTTTGTGGGAGCAGAGATGGGACGGGCTGGGACAGGACAGGGGTTTGCCCCCAGCATTGGGGTGGGTGCTGGCAGGAGGGCGGGTGTGCCAGGGCAGATCAGGGAACGAGGCCACCCCAGGCACGGCTGAGGCCTCAGATGTCCCCTGACAGCGGTCGTGAGGCTGTTGTGGGGCAGAGGGTGGGAGGCAGGTGGATGGCTGTCCCCGCTGAGAAGGACCGGGAAAGCAGTCCCCATGGGCAGGAGGAGGGACGCAGGCATGGTGACTAAACTTCTTGTAACAGGGGGTGGAGAAAGGAAAGGGAGGGACAAGAAGCAGGGAAAGAAAAAAACCAACAAAAAAAAAACCAACCCTGCATGTCAAGTCTGAGGAAATGCTGTGGGAACTACAGCCAGGCACCTTTTTTTTCTCTTCTTCTTCTTCTCTCTTCTCCCCTCGTGTAGCTGAGAGGAAGGAAAGGAAGAAAGAGAAGTAGCTGGCTCAAATGCGCCTCACGCTGCTGCCGGGGCTCGGGGGCTTGGCTGGAAGGATCTAGTTTCTCTTCGGTGGCAGGAAAAGGAGCCACAGGACGAGGCAGAGCCGGACACCCAGACATGCCCGTCCCGTCAGGCTGCTGGCTCCTTCTCCTCTGCCTGGGCGCCGCTGGCACACAGGTAAGGCCGGGCTGAGGGACGGGCAGGCGGGCGTCGCACCTCACCGGGGACCCTTTGGTTCTTCGCCCATCCCTTGAGGAGGTGGCGAAGTCGGAGCCCGTGGCGTCTTGCGTGGCCGGCATGGGCAGAGCGGGGTTTACAGAACAGATTTGCCTGCCTTTTTTTGTTGGGTTGTTTTTTGTTGTTTTTTTTTTTTTTCCCTCTCTGGGGTTTTGGTTTTGTTTGTTTTTTTTTTTTTTCCCTGCCTCACAGGCTTCTCTCGCTTCTTCAAAATCAAAATAGCCCAGACCCAAAGCTCCAAAGGAAGCCAGAGGATCTGCAGGGAAAACAGCCTGCTCCTGCCCAGGGCAGAGTGTGAGAAACCAGAAAATATTTGCAGTGAGGTCGCTGAGGGATATAATTTGCATGTAGAGTAAAAATGAGGCAGACTCCACCCTACCGAGCAGGATCTATTCAAGAAAGCGTGTGCACACTTGTCCCTCAGGCGTGGGACGAGCACATACGGGTCTTCGCAGCCTGGCCACAGCTTTTCAGCCTCCCCGAGGGGTGCAGTCCCCGCAGCCCCACTTGCTCTCCCACTGCCCCCCATCCCGAATGTTTGAGCACCCTGGGGAGGTGGGAGAGCACTGTGACCCCAAGGCCACGAGTGGGAGGCTGAGGCCCAGGCCGCCTGCGGGACTTGCCAGGAGGTTCATGTGGCGCTCGTCACGGAGCTGGACACCAAACCCCAGGCCCAGGTCGGCCGCCCCAAAAGGGCAGCCCTTTCCCCTCCAGGGGAAAGATGTGAGCGAGGTTTGGCTCTGCTGTTGTTTGCAAACAGAGCGTGTGTTTTTACAGCTTCATGCTGTGCCAGGTGGCTCATGGTTGGCGTGTTTTACGGGTGGGATCATCGCTGGTCTGCCTCTGTTCTCAGAAAGGCCTGTTTCTACAGCCAGCTCTTGCTGAGCCTTGTGAATGGCACACATTTGGTTTCCTCCAGTGGTTTAAATTTGCAGAATCTTGCTTTGCTTTTTCTGATTATACAGCTTAAAAATAATTCCTGCCCCTTCAGGTTATTTAGGCCTTTCTAGTTGGGCAGGCTGTTTGCAAATCCCATGCTGCAGGCACTTTTTTCCCTCCATTAATCAATGTTTGACAACCTCGCTATCATTTTATTTCTTTCATTTGAACTTCTAGTATTTCTCTGTGTCTCATTATTCTTGATTAGTTGTGTCATTTTAAGTGCTTTCCTCAAACACGGTGCTATAACTGGGCCATGGCTGAGTTCCCTGAGAGCAAGGTGCAGCTTCAAGAAAAAAAAAAGAAGATAAAAAAACAAACCAAAACAAAAAACCCTCTGCTATCTACAGCTTACAATTTAATGTCTGACCGCATAGTCCTGAGAGCCTTTTCTCTGGATATCTGGTCCTAAATATGTTGCCGAAAACCACACAAGCCTTTTTTTTCACTGTAAACCATGTGTTTCATTCTGTCCACCCTCACTCCTTGGGATTCTTTTAAATTGCTGCTTTCCAGGTGTCCTCCATATGTATATGAATGAGCCTGTGTAGTTTGAAAGTGATTTTTTACATCATAGCTTTCAGGTGGTTTGGCCCGTTCCTCAGTGTCCTCTGTATCTGGGTTTTTTTCTGCCCTGCTGTTCAGGACTGTGATCAGTGCAGCATGAACAGACTTCACTGCTCTTTGTACCTTTGCTCCAGGTCACCAGCCATGGCGTATTTGCTTCCTTATGGAGCCATTTGGGTTTGGGCCAGTTGTTCCTTTTGGAATCTCCTCATTGCCTGGAACTTGCTCAACTCTTGGCTAAACCTTGGAAATTCAGATTTCCATGCAATAGCTCCCAGCATTTTTTGGGTATCCTGATGTAGGAGCCAGGAGGAGCTCCTCATTATTTCTCACCTCTCAACTCACAGCCTCTCAGAGGATGCAAAACAGGGAACTTGTTTTATTTATTTGGGGCTGATGTGTAAAGTCTTTCCACTGCATTGAACACATGCTTAATTCTGAGTCTGTAAGTGTTTGCACAGGGTGCAACTTTCCACAGCCAATGCCTTGGACAAGTAGCGGTACAAAATAGTAGGGGGTTGCAGGAAGGTTGTGGTGTAAGCTTACATAGGAAGAAAATACTTTGTGAAAGAGCCAGTTAATCTAATATACCATCTACAACCATGAGCAGGACCTGCAAGTCAAGATTGTGAATGGCAGGCAAGCCTGCAGAGATGCTGCTCCCAGAGCCAGCCTTTCAGGTTCTCCTTTGCTTCACTGATTTGAGCAGTGGTTTCTTACAGGACTGCAGTTTTCTGATGGAACAAATTGTGAGAATAAGTGTGGTGAAGCTGGAGTTTGACGTATGTACTTGTGTTAGATTACAGTAGATCCTATGGTGGGATGGTGGTAGGGCAGTGATATTTGCAATGTGTTTCCTGCATAGAATGACAAACACTTTGAAATGTAAGTTAGTGCGTACTTGTAATTCTGCTGAGAGTAGTCATGACCATCGTCATCATTTTCATCAAAGAGGAAATAGGAACAGAGAATTCGTGACTTGCTCTGGGTCACACACCGAGCATTGAGCAGAACTGTTGGGAGCAGAGCTCAACCTTCCTTGTCTTGTGCTTCAGCCACAAGATGATTTGTCTTGGGCACCTGTCAGAAGACACGGTATTTTGCTTTCTGAGGCATGATCTGTTCAACTTCTTTGTACAAAATAGTCACATCCCTTTCCTTGCTTAACACTGGTGAAAAGCATAAATATTGCTATCCAATGGAAGTTAAAGCCTGTGAGAATATGCCTTTGCAAATATGAATAAACAAGTTGCCTGGTTTAATGCCAAGGACTCAGTTGTGTAGCAATGGGATGGGTTCTTCCACTACTCTGTAATATTTACTTTCTAGGGAAAATTTGCTCACTGCAAGCATCTGGAATTCTTTGTAATATTGGAAAAATTGGCCAAAATATAGATGACCTTTTATCTTAACTGTGTTTTAGTTCTGGGGTCGCCAACACAAGCAGGACATGGACCTGTTGGAGTGAGTCCAGAGGACGGCCATGAAGATGATCGGGGGCCAGGAGCACCTCTGCTGTGAGGACAGGCTGAGAGAGTTGGGGTTGTTCAGCCTGGAGAAGAGAAGGCTCCAGGGAGACCCGATAGTGGCCTTACAGTACCTATAGGGAGCCTAGAAGAAAGCTGGAGAAGGCCTTTTTACAAGGGGATATAGTGATAGGACAAGGGGTGATGGCTTTAAACTGAAAGAGGGTAGATTTAGATTAGAAATCCGAAAGAAATTCTGTACCATGAGGGTGGTGAGGCACGGGAACAGGTGGCTTAGAGAAGCTGTGGATGCTCCATCTCTGAAAGTGTTCAAGACCGGACTGGATGGGTCTTTGAGCAACCTGATCTAATTGAAAATGCCCTTGCCCATGGCAGGGGAGTTGGAACTAGATGATCTTTAAGGTCCCATCCAACCCAAATGATTCTGTGATTTTATGATTCCTAAAATACACAGTCTTTATGATGAGATGAGGGAGGAAAAAAGAGCATAAAAATGTTCATGCTGTGTTATATCATGGGCTCTCCTGGTCCAGTGTTCCTGCTCTGATCAGGGCCAAAGGAGTTACTCAGTAGAGCAAAACTTCTACAATGTCTAAACTAAACTCCTGGCTTTATTCTGTTGTTAACAGCAAGTGTTTCAAAGTTACTGTAATAAAATTGGTTCACTTGTTGAAATGCCCTTGCAGGAATAGTTCCTGCGAGGGAAACTGGAAAGTTTTTCATTGCTTCACAGTTTCCCCCAGAACATGTGAAAAAATCTTACAGCAGCTCATATAAAAGGAATATAATACACATAGCACTGAATCAATCCACAATTGAAGAAACCTCTGCCGCTTCTCTTTTCATGTTAATCATCATCTTCTTGATGTAATTTCTTCTTTCCCACAAAAGGGACCAAAACAAACCTTCACCACATTTCACAAGTCAGAACTGAAAGCTTATCGGCCATCTCAAGGGGACTGAGCGGTGTCATTTATGGCACAGGGCTTTCTTCATACTGTGACGGAAGAAAAAAACCATTGCAGATCAAGCAGAGAGATTAGCTGTGGCCCTAAGGATCTGTTTCTCTTGCCTGATACTGTCATCCCAAACACCCCCAAGCTCAGAAAAGTGGGATGTAATTTGGCTGCTCTGCAAGAACCAGTGCAGACAGTACAAGGGATTTGTGCATCACTACAGTATAGAAAATCACAAAAACCTCAAAGTGGTGCCCTCTGGCATTTATACCTGAATGCTATTTAGAGGAACCGTATCTTAGTCACTTTGCTGTATTTATCCATCTGTCCCTTGGAGTTCAAGTGGTAAAAGACCCTGTGGTACGAGGTACATGTGTAGATGCAACAACCAATGATAAGGGGCAATGGGTGCAAACTGGAACACAGGAGGTTCCACTTAAATATGAGAAGAAACTTCTTCTCAGTGAGGGTGCCAGAGCACTGGAACAGGCTGCCCAGGGGGGTTGTGGAGTCTCTTTCTCTGGGGACATTCAAAACCCACCTGGACACCTTCCTGTGTAACCTCATCTAGCTGTTCCTGCTCCAGCAGGGGGATTGGACTAGAAGATCTTTTGAGGTCCCTTCCATATACCTAACATTCTGTGATTCTGTGAAAGGTGACCCCGTTGCAATGCTGTCCTCCTGCTCCTCCCCACCAATTTCCTCTCTGTATGACCGGGTCTCCAGGTGACCAAAGCCAAGAGGGTTCCTGCCACCACGTGCTGTGACGCTGCTCTGCAGTGAGAAGGCTGCTGGACACTCGGCATGGGTGGTTTAGCTTACTGGAGGTAGGCAGTGGAGAAAGGAGGGAAATGGAGACCATAGAATAGTTTCTGTTGGAAGGGACCTTCAAAGGTCATCTAGTCCAACCCCCAATGGCTGGTTCAGCACGTCCTCAGCTGCAACCATGCTTCTTACACAGGCTGTCCCCTTCCCTTCACTGGAAACTCAGCTTGCCAGGTGGCACTGGCTGCTGCAGCAGCTGCTCGCCCTCTGGTTGAAGCGCGCATTGGTTGACGTTGCCTGCATGGAGAAGCAGCTGCTCTGAGAATGGTTCATTATTGCCGGCAGAAAACACAAAGGCAAATATTTGTGTTTTATAAATGCAATATAAAAATGAAGTGCTGTTTAACCATGTTGCACTATGGACTTGGGTAGGCCTCAGTCTGTATAACACAATAGCCTGCCTGCAAGTACTTGCCCCTTTTTATGACTTACTCTTATTTGAAAACGTTCCAAAGTTCATGTAGGAGAAGAAGGACTGTTGTTGGACCTACACGGGCTGGAGCAGTGATGGCTGACCTGTCAGGGTGGGCTGCAGGAGAGCCCTGCGCTGCCGGCTGCCGGGGCATCTGCTCCTCATGGTGCCCCATGGCAGCAGCATTTGCTGTGGTGCTTCAGCTCTGGGGAAATGCAAGTTTCCTGATTTTTAATTTGTTTGTATGTCACCGCAGCGTGCAATCGCATTTGTGGTGTGAAGCCATGCGAATGTCTCAGCACCGCACCAGAGGAGCGTTGCTGACTTACGCTCAGTGCTCCGGGACATGCTGGTTTTTGTCCCGTACATACACAGCTGCCTCAGCTGCTTCTCACAGCGCTTCCCTCAGTTACCTTTCTGTGTTTGCTTTTCCAGGGCGTGAGTTCTGTAGGCCGAGGGCTTGGCTTCTTCGGTGTTTGTACAGTGCTTAGGATGTCATGGCTGCAGACAAAGCCAAAGAATCGTTAATCACCACAGGATAGAGCCCCGTCCATTTCCCACCGAGCTAACAGTGAGGTTTGCCCATGGGCGCCTGGGAGGGGAGCAGAGAGATCCCCCTGGCCAGCTGCCATCACACAGGCTGCAGCACCTAACCCTCACCCTTGTCCTCCAGGTCCTTTTCTGCCCATGACTCCACCAGTATCCCCACGGTGGAGGCACGTTCCCCATGCCATGTGGCCAAATGTGATCTTTTTGTTGGCTCCTTGGCTCTTTCCTGTGATGTCTCTAACAGATGGGCTGGGGCGGCGGTGGAGGAGGGCAAAGACCTGAGACCTGGAGCTGCCTCTCAGCTCTGCAGAACCCGCAGGCTGCTCTCCTCCTAAGATGTAGATAAAAGAGTCCAGGAAAGGCTGTGATGGGTAAAAGAGCCAAGCTGACCGGTTTAATCCACCCTGAGAGAGCCAATTAGCCAATGAAGGGGAAAAAAAAAAAAATGAGGTCATTCATCCTCACCACTTTGTGGCTACTCCAAAAGAAAAAAAAGTATATAGGGTCTGTTCAAGAATGACAAAGAACAACATTTGTGACTGCAGATGGATGCAGAATATATTTAGTCAGTGGTCAAAGTGGAGGGAAAATAAAAAAAATCTTGTACGGAAAAAAAAATACTGTCAAGTTTTGTTAGGCAACCCATTAATCTGGGATACAGATAGGGAAAAATGTGCTACTAGGTTCGTATGGAGTCCTAAAAATTGCTTATGTAGCACGCAAAGGAATCTATTTTGAGCATGTTATTTTGCCACAGCAAATAGTTTTGCCTTATGGGCATCATGTTCTTCAGTAACTTTTCATTGTTCAGTAGCAAGAATGAGACGATTCCTTAAAACTGCTCTCACAAGAAAAAAAAATATCCCCTCTGCAAATACCATATGAAGTGCAACAGGCTGGTTAAGGAAACAGGCAAAGGCCATTCAGATCAGGGAGGGATATTTCCACCGGCTTGACTGGCACACAGTCCCCAGTAGAGCTGGTGCCTTGTGCTGACACCTAAAGAGTAAATGAAGCAATTCTCAGCCCAGTCCTGAGCCCTTTAATAAAGGCAGCAATTGGTACATGATGGACAAGGTGCAGATCCAATGATGCAAACCTTACTGTCACTCACACCAGGGCAGAATGGTCTGTGGGTGTTACTTGCATCCCCTCTATATGGAAGTTGTCCAAAGTAAGGGCTACAACCCTGCCACTGCCCTTCTCATTTCTGCCTGCAGAATATTCAGTGTTTGTTTTATGTGCAATGCTGGAATCTAAGAGAGGGAAGCCAAAACAGAGTGTCAGGTGGCGAAAGCAGGATTCCTCTCTTTCCTACAAGCTTTCTCATTCTCTCTGGCAGCTCAGCCGGGATTGCAGGGCCTTGCCTCACACCGTAAGAGACAGATACATCATGCTCCATTCTGATGTCATGCTGGAAGGAAAGAGTACATAAACATACAGATTTTTAGGAATAGGTAGTCCCCACTGAACTCCTTAATCTGGTATCCAGAAGCAGCCCAGCCTAAGAAACCTCTCATGCTCGTTTTTTCATTAAAACTCGACTTCAGCTGATGAAGCATAGAAAAATAATCTGCTGAACTAAAATGCAAAAGGAGCATGCTCCACGTAAATGATTGTGTCTTTAGTGCCTTTTTTATTTGAGTTAATTGTGAATGGGTATTGAGTTACTTATGGTGAGTCACTGAGACCATACCTGGGGCGGTGAGACTGCTAAGCTTTCCTCTGGTGCACTTGTTTAATCTAGAAGAGATTTGCCTTCTTGTGCCTTTTAACAAGCACATCTGGATATTCTTCATTTATTATTCTTCAGTTTTTACTTCTACTTGCTGTGGACTGTTGTTTTGCTGTCAAGCTTTTTTCTTAAATATTTTGGTTTGGTAGGCTTTTGGGTTTCTGATTCATCTTTAAAATACGCTCCCTGGTAGCTATTAGTCTTTGAATTACCGTGACAGCAAGCACACGTGGGTTAAAGAACAAGGTTTTTCGTCCAAGTGCAGGCCAAGCAGGCAACGTGCGGATGCTACCGACCGCCCAGTCGATGAAGACATTAGGTTTAACTCTTCTGGCTGTCGCACAAAGTTGACCTTGTCTCTGAATGATGAACGCTGCACACGCGACGCCGGGTTTCCAGTCTGCAGAGGAAAGCTGGCTGATTGACACGCTCGGTCGGCAGCCGTTTTGGCCCTGCCATCTATCACCTCCGTCATCTCCCATCTGATATCCCTGAGGTTCCCGTCTGCCTCGGCCCCGCTGCGAGAGTGGTCAGTGCGGCACTTCTCCTTCACGTAGGCTGACGGCCAGAAATAGCTCTGGTGGGTTTGAGATTGATGAATGGGCCTTCTGGCTGGTGGGGCAGCACCAGTTGCTCAGGTGTTTGCTTTTTGCTGCTCACTAAAACAGGGCGGGAAGGGGAATAGCCAGGACGGGGCTTTGACTGCTGTTTGCCTGCTCCCTGGCTGCAAGTTGCAGTTTTCTCTTGATCTCTTTATTCAGATGTATCCCCTGTGCTCTTTCTGTCTTCTTTAGGTATTTAGGCTCCAGTGGGGTTTCAAGGGCCTATTTTTAAGAGTGAGATAATATTTAGTTTTTAGCTGTTGCCATTTCCCGGCTATATTTTACCACGTGGTGTTAGTTCTGTGATGTGGTTTACTGGTCACTGGAAAGTTGACATCACCAAAAGCGTTACATTCACAATCTAGGATTTTCGTGATGAATTATAGACCTGCAAGCGAATAACTGGAATTGCACCGCTGTGATTTGTGTGCTGCTTCGATTGCATTTTTACCGGCAATGAAGACTGTCCATGAAGGAACTGTTGCATTCAGCATCCATGTGATTATGATGAAGTCTTCAACATCAGACTCCTCTTTTCCCTCATAAACTCACAATTATAAAAATTTCCAGAGTCCTTCGTTGTGCATGTTACTATTATGTACCTCAGTAGAGTGCCTGGAAGCACCAGCCACAGAGCTGTGCCCATCAAGAACCAGATTCTAGTTTTATTCTTAAATATTTTTTTAGGCAAGCCTCTGAAACTGGCAAGCAGCTGAAGAAATCTGGGTTTTGCTCAGCAATACTGCTGACCCAAATCAGGTAGGAAGCTGGAGAGCTGTGGGCACACAATCGGTGTGAGAGGAGAGGGAATGGCTCATGTTTGAAGATGGAAAAGCAGCAGACGACTGCAGAGGCCATCCTAGCTGGATACCAGGGTGCTGCTGTGCCTGCAGGGGCTGCTTCACATGAGGAAATGTCAGTCAAAGCTCAGTCCTCTTGATGAAGGCAAATAAAGCCCCCAATCCACAGAAACATTGTAATTCTGCACCAGGAAAGGCTAAAGACCTCAAAAGCAAGTGATTTGAATAAACTTGGGCTCCAAAGTGTAAAGAACAAGTGGTGAGCAAGGCGGGACACACTGTAGTTGCCACTCCCATAGGTACTTTGGGTCTGCAATACTAAATTGAGAAAAAAATGTGCTTTGCTCAGTGAAATGATGACAGATGACTTGGATACTCTCCAGAAACAACTACTGTGAGCAAGAAAGTGTCATCTTAAGGTAGTTACCCCTTGACGTGTCCCTTTGCATTTCAATTTTTGCAAAACTAAGATTATCACTAATGAACAATCCCCATTGAGGCCTCAGGTTCGTGCTCAGAAGTGACATGGGAAAAAGACTGCGGAAATCCCCGAGCTTGTTCTTCCAGATTTTTTGCTTTTAAAGGAAAGAGGCCCATGCAACTCTATCTTCTCTGAAATGTCTGTCTGAATATTCATCTGAGCAAGAAAGTAATTTTAGCATCCATGACACACAGCTTCTGCTGCCATCCGATTGCTCAACGGCACCAAGAATAAATATTTCCCTAAGCCTGAGGACAGGAATCTGAATGCTGCTGGTTCCCCCTTCAGAAGCACCTGTGAGTGTGTTTTTTCAAGGTCTGAGTAACACAGTGGTGCTTTGTAGCTCTGAGTCACTGAAGATCTCCGACCCTACAAGCACTCTCTTGCTTAGCGTCCTTTTCAAGAAATGGAGAGGGGGTGGGAAAAGGGAGCTGAAAAGGCTGTTTGCAGCTCGACGCCAAAGCAGGGTGCTCCTGCTAACCTTGACATGAGCGCGCCCGTTTTTCCAAAGAAGTCAATGATGCTGCTCATGTGCTTAAAGGTAAGCAGGTGTGGGTGTGTTTTGCTGAACCGGATCCACCAAACCAAGAGGAGGGAGGTTTTGTCTTTTTTCCCCTGCGTTCTTCGCCTGTGAGACAGAGTTGTTCTGATATAATGTTAATCGGAAAGAGTTGTCAGGCATTTTGGAACAGGCTGCCGAGGGAAGTGGTGTAGGTGTTTAAAAGGCGCTTAGACGAGGTCCTTAGGGACATGGTTTAGTGCCAGAGTTAGGTTAGGTTCTGGTTGGACTCAATGATCCTGCGGTTCCCTTCCAACCGAAACGATTCTATGATTCTAATCAACTGGGAAAGCTGAAGATGGAAAAGGTTTTTTAGGATGGATGGTTTTTTAGGAACTTGTGCAAACTCGTGTGCTTTACACACTTCCTCAGTGACAAATTATATTTACATAGGATGGCTAGAGCTCTTTGAAGCACTCATTGGCATGTGGTGGTGGTATTTAACAAACAGCTTCACCAATAGTAAGACCGCTAAAGGAATGATCAGGCTGCTTTTTGTCTTATTTAATCACTTCAGGGAAGGTTGACACCCTCACATTCATAGAAGCCCCTTCTTTCTCTCTATAAGAGCTCAGTGATATCCAGACCACTTTGAACCCACGGGCCAGTGCCTGATGAGAGGAAGGATGTTCCAGAGGTTACGGGGCGAACTTGAGACTTGTTCTGGTTTCCTGTCACCTCCATAAAGCCCGCTGGCCTCCAGGCGCGAGTTCCTCATCTGTGAAATAAATTGCACTTCCCCATCTCAGAAGGACACAGTGGCGGGAATGTGCTGGTGGTGGCCAAGCATCACATCGTGGTGCTGCCAGCAGCTCTAGTACTTCTCAGCCCCCAGGGGTCAAACAAGGGATAACCTGTTTTCAGTGGAGCTCTGTTAGCAAAAGGGACCAGGTTCTCTGCATCGGCTCCCACCCTAAGAAAACCCCAGGTTGCTTTTGCTTTCCCTTCCTGTCCCTTCTCTCCCCAGTTTTCCTGCTCGGCAGACCCACCCAGTCCATACCAGCCTCAAATCCCTCACCTTGTCAGGGAGGCTGAGCTCACATTGGGGTTTGCACATGGATGCTGAGAGCGTTGTCTTTGTGTGGTTGAGCGTAGACCAAAGGAGGGAGTATTGCAGCTCTGCGAATTCATCGGCTTGCTTGAAAGGGGGAAGGACGTGGGCGCAGAAGAGACTAGTTATTGATATAGAGCATGGATTCATGCAGTATACCGTAACAATAGCCCTCTTTATACGGTAAAGCAGGGAGGTATGAAACAATTTCCAAAAGGTAGCGGAGCCACTAGCCTGCTCCCCTAGCCTTGGCACCAGGGGATTGCTGCTTCTCCTTAGGCTGAGCTGTGATTCTCGGAAATTATTCCGGATCCTGCAGCTCAATGCTTTTTAGCAGATTTGCGTATCCTTCCTTAAAATGGATGACTTTGCCCTTGTTTGACACTTCAGTAATTTTTTTAGTCTTTTCTTCTAAAGAGGAACTATCAAACTGAGGCAAACGAGGAAGAAGAGGACACAATGTTACAAAAAGCAAGTGGCTGGACCTATTGTTGGTCTCATCGCTTTTGTTGCCTTCCTGGATGGCCACGCACAAGGGATCAGTTGCTCAGGCCCTTCTCTGCTGCCCCATCTTGCGGTGTTGCCTGTAAGGTGTTTATAACCTGCGAAAGTACCAGACTTGAGGTACTTACTCTGTTCCAGACACAGCTAGTGCAGTTTTGATAAACACAAATTATGCACCAACCCATGACTCAAACTCCAAGTCAAAAGGTGATGTTTTAAATAAAAATTTCAACATTTTTGGTTGTCTTTAAGTTACAAGACCCTTCCCAGCATTAGAAGAGGACAAGGCGCTTAGAGAAAAATATTTTCTACTTAAAGAGAGTTTTATTGCTGAAACTCGAAAAGGATGAAAGAGGAGAAGTAAAGACTTGGAGGAAACAAGGGGAGGACACTAAGTAGAGGAATGGAAACCAGTATCAGCAGACACAGGACTATCATATGCCATTAGATGGCAAAAGCTCCCTTTAACCAGCAGCAGAAGCTTATTGCAGCTTTCTCCAAGTAAATAAGAGTTTAACAACCGTATCCAATAATGAAGGATTCCTTGCTACGAGCTAGACTTTGAATCATCCATTGCAAGATCAACAACTCGTTGTAAGGTGTTGAGTTTGCCTGGAGGACCACTGACAGGAGATAGGGCAGCCTGCTTTGCAGATGCCCCCTCATGCAGCAGTTTCAGGTGGTTTGTGTTGATTTACTCTTGATTTTGGGGGTTTTTTGAGAAGCAAAAAGCTGTTGGCTTAGTTGTACCACCTCTCTGGATGGCTGCCTCAGTTCCGTAAGACCATCTCTGCAGGACACAGTGGGAGCCACAAAAAGCTGCAAAATAAAAGTCCGGTATTTCGTGGGGCTAGCCACAAATAGTGCGTAATCCAGTGGGAAGCTGGGGACTTCTTTTTCAAGAATATAAATCATTCACCTTACTTGTTTGCTTAATGCTATACATTAAAACTGTCAGTTGCCCCGATCTTGGTCTGAGGTCATACCTGTGGAAGAGACTACAGAAGTATCTCTATGCCACCTTTTCTTTTCTTTACAATTGTTTTAAAGTCATAGATTTCAAATAATAGAGTACTGTAATAAAAGGTTATATAGCAGGCCAAAAGTTCACAACAAATTGAAAAATTGTGTCATTTATTTATCACCTGGCTGTATTACAAGTCCATGTGTGTACAGCATCAAGTACGTACTCTTAGTGTGTCTACAAAGCACCTTTGAGATCATAAAATGTTGGGTAATTTTTACTGCTTGGCTATCTCAAATGCTATACAGATGAAAAGTTTTCCTCTTCTCAGCCAGCACCATGACTAGGTAGGTCTGAAGCTCTCCAGGTACGCTGGTTCTCATGTCTTCTCTCTCCTTCTCCACTCTAGTTGTCACTACAAATCACTCCGCCGTGTGAAAGTGAACAACACTATGAATACTCTGGACGGTGCTGCACAAAGTGTGAGCCAGGTATGGGAGCACGGGGCTGCACCAGCTTCACAGCTGAAAAGCTCATTAGAAACAACTCTGTGGGTCAGCAAGGAAGCTTGTCCTTGTGACTCTGCTAATCTGTTGGCACATACACTTGCAAGTGCGTGATTTCAGGCTTACAAGTGCCTTCTAGTGCAGGGGTGGTCCTGCTGGCCTCAGCAAAAGGCACAGCAGCCATTTTATTGGGACTGCACTTAACCGCTGCAGGAGGCAGAAAGCAGCTTGATTCTCGTGCAAATAGATAGGATTGTTCCCAGGCCATAAGCTTCATGGATGTTTCAGTGCCACACTAAATGGGGGCCAACCTGAGGACCTGAAAATGTGGCAGGAAGAAATTATTGTCCACAGTAATGTTAGCCCAACCTGTTATTTTCCTTAAGATCCTCAGACAGCTGGTGTGCTGCTTGCAGATGACCTACTTGTCCTTCTCTCATTCACAGGAAAGTATTTGTCTGCTAGATGCACTGGTACTTCTGATAGCGTGTGCCAGCCGTGTGGCCCAAATGAGTATATGGATGTCTGGAATGAAGAAGATAAATGCTTACTACATAAAATATGTGATCAAGGTGAGCTCTTCATACTCAAGAACCTTTTTAATCCGAATTAGTGAAGCACAAAGATGGGAAGGTGGATCTAGAGAAGGTGCTTTGTTCAGGGACACAACACTGGAGGCTGGGCTTCCAGAAGAGCCTGGCAGAGAGGGAGGTCCCCAGGCAGCAGAGGTTCTGTGCCATGCTGAGCACCACGACCGTAGTCTCCGTGCTGCTGATAACGATTATCTTCACTGGGGACATTCACTCCTGTGAGTTGGATGGTAAAGGTTGTCCTTTTGCCCAGCATGCTGTGCATTCACTTCCCCTAACACGTTTGTGTCAGCTTTGCAAAAGCTCTTTATTTTCTACAGCAGCTACAAGGAAAAGTATTGCTCAGGAGTGGAGGCAGTGAGGAGCCCCGTGCTGATCAGGGATCTCTTGTGCTTCTTGAAAGATAACATTTCCTCTAACGTGAATAGTTTTGCATCTGGCATTCAAGTAAAGCAAATAGGTAGAACAGGAGATTCATAAACTTGGGGCTTATTATAGAGAGATTTTTTGATCCCATCTGCTTTCTCTTTTAGGGAAAGCTTTGAGAGAAGTGAACCCAGGGAACAGCACGTTCCAGCGGCAGTGCGCTTGTACAACGGGCTACCACTGGGATGAAGACTGCGACTGCTGCCAGCGAAATACCATATGTGCTCCAGGATTCGGAGTCGAGCATCCTGGTAAGATACAGAAAGGGGATGTATGAAGTGAAATGTCCAGCTCAGGCCTATGGGGTGAGTCCAGCATCATGTGGATTGTGACATTAAAAAAGGTACTTTAGACTCTCAGATGACTGACAACAGAAGATGGTGTGTCTGAGTTATCATTACTACTGCAGATAACCCTTCTGGACTATTTGCATTTTGAAGGCTTCTGTCTGTGGTTTAAATCAAGTGAGTATTGCAATGTATCACGTGGACATGGCAAGAGCCACAAGGTGTTCAGTGCATTCCTAACATTTGCTGAGGTGTCTGGCTGTAAGTCACTAGGACATACGTTGCTCCAGTACTCAGAGAAGTGTTCCATTGGGGATTGTTGCTGAGGTCGGATTTGAAATCATTTTTTTGTCCAGTGAGTTTGCTTTGTCATTTTATAATGTTATAAGCAAGTTAAAGTGATAAACGCTTTTCAAGTAGTGCAAACATTCTTTGGTTTAGATGACTTGTAATGCGAAGATTTATTACAGATATTTCATTTAGTCCTAAGTCTGATCAAAACCAAAATGCAGGTGTCTTATGGGTGGAAAATAGTGTTGTAATGAACACTGAGAATAGCTGCACCAAGCACGGAGAACCCCGGAAAAGCAGCACATAATAGAGTAATGCAGGATGAAATGCTGCATGGACCTGGAGCACAGCAGTGCTGTTTGTTCTGCAGTCTAACAAATCCTGATACAGCGTTTTGTTTACTGTGGCTTCATAGAAGTGACAATACCAGTTAACGTCACTGTCTGTGGCATAGCACTGACACGAGGAAGTTAATGGAAGGGGAAGGATATAATAGCTGAGTGTTATTTTACAGTAACTGCAAATGGCTCTTGGTCATTTCTCATTGTGATCATGTAGATAAGTGCTCAGGTGAGACTAGCATACTTTTTTTCTGCTTACATGTGGCTGCCATTGTTGCTCTAATGTAATATAAGATCCTTCTCTCTTCAGGGAAGCTTTTTGAGAGTGGGGTGGTAGTGGAGTAGGAGTATGGGGACCATAGTAATCCCCCCTTACCTGAAAGGAACTCACAGGAACTCAGCTATGAACTTTTTCTTCCTTTATTACACACAGTGCAACAAGACAAGGACACAATGTGTGCACCATGTCCCAGGGGCTACTTCTCAAAGGTCGCTTCATCCACCGACAAATGTAAATCATGGACCAAGTAAGTCCCCTGTATCTTGCAAAAGGACTATGCTAGCCACAAGGTAGGGAGAAGCCTGGGCGAAAACATTTTTTGGCGGGGTGTTTCAGGCTGTCTGCAGAATGCACAGAGCATCTCTGTTGGCTGTGCAGCGAGAGCGGCATTTCTCAAACTGGAGCTTGGATTCTCCTTGGCGGGGAGCAAGAGAGAGCAGTAACAGCAGAACTTCTGAGCTAACACAGCTGAAAATAAAGAAGTTGTCTGGGCTTCTTAAGGGTGGAGAAACACAGGACGGATGTATGTTACAACAGAAAGTACTACTCTGCATAAGGGTGGGAGCTACAACAAGCCCTCTCTTTGAAAATGTAGCCCCTTTGTCTTTCTTTTTCAGCTGTACAGCTCTAGGAATGGCAGAAATAGTGCCTGGGACTGACAAGTCAGATGCAGTTTGTGCATACCAGAAGGTGCCTGAGCCATCGGAAGATGGTATGTGTCCTCATACAGATTATCTGCTAGAAGGTAGCAGGGAGAAGGAGGGATGTGTTTGCTGGAGGTTTTGTCTGGCCTAACTGCATTCCCATTGTGGGTGACTCTAGGGGGAGCAGCTGTAGACCAAGACAACGCTCTTGGAAAATCCCACCTTTAAAGATTACTTTAAGCCTGGCAGCATGTCCACAGCTAAGCAGAGCTTTACACCTCCCACTGAAACTGCATGGCCAGCAGTACTGCTGTTATATCCACGACCTCCATCACATTTACAGGTCTTTAAGTTTTTCAGAGTGCTGATTTCCACACACACATTATCTGTATAAAGGCCAGCAGCTTCCCTCTGTGCTTCTTTTATAGCAATGGATTCAGTCTCAGCTGAACAGAGCTCTACCTTTTTGCTCCCTGCCCATTTTCCTTTCCAGTGTGGATATGGTACCAGGGAGGCTGCTTGCAGGGCATGCAGTGGTCCTTCATAACCTGAGATAGAGGACAAATTCTGCTAGCTGAAATCTATACTCTCCATGAGATGTATGTCCCCCATACCCTGAGGCAGAGCAAGCATGGCCCATGAGCTGCTGGCAGCTCGCACAACGATTTTCAGAGGAGCATGACTGGATTAACACCTCTCTGAGACAAGACGACCCTGTTTTTTATGGAGAAGGCTCAGTACCTTCAGTAAAGCTGCTTGTCACAGAACTGCATGAGTGCTAGAGCTGTTGTCCTTATTATAGAAACTGAAAATCAAATAGAAAGGGGAAAAAAAAACACCTGCCCTGTGGAAAAGCAGGTAAAATGAGCAAGGATTGTCATGCTGCTGAGTACAAGCTGCACATTAATGGTACTATCTTTGTTGCAACCTGCAGGAACAAACAGGATCTTATACGTGTTGATTGTCATCTTGTTTTTTGTGGCACTAATCGGCATTGTCATCTTCATCATATACTACAAGAATAAGGGAAAAAAGCTGACAGGTACGTGATAGCTAATGATATTCATGAATGTGACAACTGCGTGGCTCTCTGTGCGTTCTGATTTCCCGGGTAACCACCAGTTTAGGAAACTCAGCAGCTATTTTGGAAGTTCTGTGCTACCCCTGTGGATATCCTTGAACTAGTGGAAAGCCAGGCTTTGAATTCCTCTTGGCAGGCAGCATATCGCTTGGTGTCCTCCTGCAGCCCTGACCATGAGATGGCCACCCTCGGGGTGGACACAGCCACTGTGTGGGTGAAGGAAGGCTGGTCCTGGGGGCTTCCACAGCAGCACAGCTGCTCTGCAACATGTGGCACAGAAGAAGGGAAGCGGGAAAAGTCTTTATGGGGCTTTCACTACCTCCTGTCTTCTTCCTCCATTTTCCCTTCTCCCTCCATCTGTACAGGTTAAAATATGGATTTCAAGGCAAAGGCCTGATGGGTATTTGAAAATGTGGTGGGGGCAATGTTTTTAGCTGAAGGCCAAAGTTCTGATGAGGTCTGGAAGAAATACTAGAAGGAAACAGAATAAGCAGTAAAAGTAGAAAAATAGAAAAATCTTAGCAAAGGCATAGTGGATAACAGTGAGGTACTGAGCATATTATTAGCGCAATGGAAATACCTTCAACAGTTATTCAACTCTGTGTTAAGCCCTTGATCTCCTTACTTAACAGCATACCTGTGTTGTTCTGTTCATTTTTTATTTTCTCCCTCTAAACAGGGAAAGCTTTTCCTAGTGTAGTTTTTCCATATCTCCTTTCCCAAGCCCTACCAGTTTGTGAAATGTTTTGGGAGCAGTGGAAGACAGCAACCCTCTCTTGTAAAGTATGTTTCAGCCTGTGTTTTAGAAATATGCTGCCTTTGCCACACTAAACACAAGTTATGCTAAATCTGGAATTCCTGGGGTGGGCTGGAGGAAATGGTGACTCTCCTTGCAAACCAAATACTTAGGATGCAAGGCAGGTTGGGAAGGAGTGCTTTTTATTTGACATTTCTATTGCCCTGCTGCTCTGCAGTGACAGTCCTTCATTGCCTTTGCGTGGAAATCCTGCTAACCATAACCCCAGGGACTTGCAGGCTCGGGAAGAAGCTCTGCCTGCTTGTGAGTGGACTGATGGTAAATGTGCAGACTCGACATCTGATGAACAGAGTCATTGCTAGGAACCAGCAGTGGCTACATAGCTGATCTGCCTTAGACACACGAAAACAGCATAAGGTTCAAATGTACATGAGACCTGAGCCCTACAAAATCTGCTGAAACCATAAACAGAACACCAGAAGAATTGCTAACTCTACTAAGTGGCAGTCTTTACTATAAAGCGTTGTTGGACTGATAGCTTTTCCTTGAGAGATACTCTGATTAAATGACTTTTCCCTTTAAGTACACCCTGGTTAAGTGGAATACACTGCATTTGAGCCTGTCATCCCATGGTTTCAGTGACTTACCCTCTTCTCTCTGGGCTCCTCACTCCTGCCCAAGAAGGGCCTTTGGACCATTCATGTGACTCCTCTTGAAATAGACCGTACGGGTGCAAGCGTGTCGGTGTTGGGCCAGTCATAGCTTGGTGCGACATATGACCAGGAAAGAAACCCCATTTGATGTGGAACACAGCTTAACCGTGGTCTATTTTAGGAGCTTGGAAACATTTGTTCCACAGAAATATATCCCTGTTCCAGTTACAATGAATCTTCAGCTAGACCAATGCTGGGACACTTGAACAGTCAGTAAAAACAGTCTCGCTGGTTTTTATTTAATATGATATTGCGGATTGTGAATGACTGTGGGTCATGTGGGTGTTTAGGTCTGTGGCTGACTTACAGCCACTCTTTTTGTTTTCTCTACAGCAGATCTACAGAACTGGGCTAACGAAGTGTGCAGCCAAATAAAACGAACACAGGTAAAGGCAAAGACACTAGCATTTTCTCTTTATTTGATGTTTTCCTCATGGCATTGCTGACATGACTGCATGTGAATGTTTGGCTAGAAAACAAGTTTTGAGTTCCTCAAAAAATGCTCACAGCTTTGGCTTTTTCAGTCTGGTTTTCTGTAAATGTGAGGCGTATTAAATCACTGTTCTCAAGTAACTTCTGAACCTGCTTTCTGGTTTCAGCCAGTTTTAACAGTGGTAAAAATCTCTGTGATTATTAAATATTTATGAAAAGTTAAATATGAATGTACCGCTTGCTGAACACCAGAACACTGCCTAGGAGGGAGCCTTTCTAAATCATAAGAGCAGAAAAAGCTTCAGTTGAGTTTGCACCTTTTTACATACCACAGTGTTCACAGGAGAGAAACCTGGATTTGGGCAATGCCAAGAATGCCAGGCATGCAAGGTATTAAGCACAGAGCCATCAGCTAAAGAAACTGGCTGTGAGACCCCTTAATTCTAGTGCTTGCAGAAATCCTTCTTGTCCATTTGGGTGTGTAAAAAAGTAAGACCTTACAAGAAGTTTCACTCTGGAAGAACGCCAGATCCCAAGCTTGAAACACTCAGATGGGAGCACAGGTTCAAGTTCACGTGTCCTGCCTGCTTCACACCATGAATGTGGACTGAGGTGTCCCAGGTGCATGTTCTCTTAACCACCCCATCTAGGAAAATTGTCTAGCTTAGCTGTTGAAAGACTCAAATTCCATTGCTACAAAGAAACCACACCAAACAAACACACCTTTTTGAGCAGGCAGTTCTTCTTTTGTCTCCGAAGTGTTCATGCAAGCTCCTGAGTTGGCAGCTGCTCAGATCCTCTGGGACAGAGGAGTGAATCAACAGCAATTAGTGGCTGGCAGCATTTACACTCTATCCTTTACCCTGGAAGACCTGAACAGATGCTAGAAAAGGACGTTCCCAAATACCTGAAGGGAACATTTGAAGTATTTCCCAAACTGTGGGTTTTTTTTGAAGCTGCAACTAAAAATATAGCTTTACTTTGGCAGGTACTGACAGCAGGACATCATAGGCCTTTGCATTTGTCATCCGAACATTTTCCAGGTTAAAGCAACCTTGCCCGTGTGATTTCTTTTTTGCTTGGGCCCTCTGAATCAACCCAGTTTCTCTCTCAGTCATTACACAAAATCACAGAATCACAGAATGTCAGGGATTGGAAGGGACCTCGAAAGATCATCTAGTCCAATCTCCCTGCTGGAGCAGGAACGCCTAGATGAGGTTACACAGGAAGGTGTCCAGGCAGGTTTTGAATGTCTCCAGAGTAGGAGACTCCACAACCCCCCTGGGCAGCCTGTTCCAGTGCTCTGGCACCCTCACTGAGAAGAAGTTTCTTCTCAAATTTAAGTGGAACCTCTTGTGTTCCAGTTTGAACCCATTACCCTTTGTCCTACCATTGGTTGTCACCAAGAAGAGCCTGGCTCCATCCTCATGGCACTCACCCTTTATATATATGTGAACATTAATAAGGTCACCCTTCAGTCTCCTCCAAACTAAAGAGCTCCAGCTCCCTCAGCCTTTCCTCATAAGAGAGATGCTCCACTCCCTTCATCATCTTTGTGGCTCCGTGCTGGACTCTCCCCAGCAGTTCCCTGTCCTTCTGGAACTGAGGGGCCCAGAACTGGACACAATATTCCAGATGTGGTCTCACCAGGGCAGAGTAGAGGGGAAGGAGAACCTCTCTTGACCTACTAACCACCCCCATTCTAATACACCCCAGGTACCATTGGCCTTCCTGGCCACAAGGGCCCAGTGCTGGCTCATGGTCATCCTGCTGTCCACCAGGACCCCCAGGTCCTTTTCCTCTATGCTGCTCTTTCAGCATTACTCATAATAACGATTTTGCTCCTGGTAAGGTCTTCACAAATCAACAGCCCTTCAGACATACAGATGATTCAGGGGGTTCCCAAAACTTGTAAGCAGTGAGGAAGGTCCTAATGATGGTCCATAAGAAACAGGAGAATCTAGTGACTCTTCTAGATTTATTAACTCTTCAGTCTCTTCTTAAGAACTAGGAATAGTCATCTCCCAAAATTAAATGTTATTGCCCCCCAGTTTCTGAACACCGGCTAAGCCCATCATCACTGGCCACAGTTTTACAGTCGAACAGAATTACACTTAAAGACTCAAATGTAGTGGTGCTGCTCAACCTCAGCAGCTCCACGCTGAGGAAGAACTGAGATCTGCCTATTCTTTCTTCATCTAGAAAATAACCTACTGCTGACCTATTCATAAAACTCGTTTCTATTTTGAATTTCTGTCAGGAGCCCTCCAAAGACGTTACCGTGAACATCACAAATGCTGCTGATCCCCAGACCTCTGAAGACATGTGTCTCCTGGGCCCCACGGGCCCTCCTGCCCCTGGAATCTCGTGTTGCACCGGTGGTCACGCTCCTTGCAGGAACGAGAGCCCCAGCACGGCGCCGTGTGAGGCAGGAGGGAACCTCCCAGAGCTTTCTGTGGTAAGAAAGACTGATGATGACGACCATTTCCCACCAGTTCCCACAGAAGATGAATACATGGATAAGGATATCAACACCACTGATTATTTATCTTTACTGAGTCGGACTGCCAGTAAAGCCGTATCATCGTTTTCAGAACCGATGGAGGCAGGGGAGAATGACAGCTTAAATCAGTACTTTTCTGGGATTGGGAGCACAGAGGACGTGTCAGTCTCTCAAGGCTTTCAGCCTTCCTCTGACACAGGTGGGGCACACACTGCCACGGACAAACTTCTTCAGAAATCTTGCCAACAGGGCCACAGTTGCCTGAAGGAAACAGGCAACAAAGACACAGATCGTTTTGCAACGAACTATGACTCAGAAAAGATCTGTGTGAGGTGTGGCATTTCATACAGGGAATATCCCAAAAAGTGGAGCAAACCCTGTTGTGCTGCAGCTGATGGTGCCTCCACCTCTCCAGGAACTGGATCCAATGCACAGTGCACTTGTGGCTTGAATTTTCTCTCTGCTGGTCAGAGCAATCTAGCAAGTGATCACAGTGTGGAAGATGCATCTTCAGACAGTACAAACATGAAGTATCAGAACACAAACAGAAGCACTTCAGGGACAAACAGAAGCACTTCAGGGACAAACAGCAGCACTTCAGACCTCCCTCCAGCATCTGGTAAGCCCATTAGGCTTGAGCCATACATGGTCGTATAGGATTATTCTCTGCGCTGGCACAGTTTTATTCAGTCTGATTTAGGAGAAGGGGAGAAGAATGAAATGATGCCTTTTCACTTAACTGTCCTGAAGCTAATCTGAGAAACAAAGCTGAAATACTAAGGCCATTTGGTTTATAGTCATTTCTGCGTATAATATGAGGACTGTGAGGGACCACCATTCTGCCCTGATCTAACCAGCAACGTAGAACAACTCTTCTGGCTGTCACAACAAAGGCCAGGCAATTCTGTTACTGAATTTGGTGATAGCAGGTGTGTGTATTGGAGAAAACTTAGAAGGAGGAGAGTATAGGGACCCAGAGGCTGAGTCAAGAAAGGATGCATGATGCTCAGCCAGACAGTTTTCCATTCAACAGTCTCCACACACATTTTTCCCATTAGGTTTAACTCCAGTTATATTTTATGTGGCAATCAGTGAGCCGGAGCGCTAACCTGGTAGCCATGACTCATTTAAGAGATTATGTTAAATTTTCTGCTTTTAGTTCTTTTTAATTTGCTAGAATACAAGCGTTCACCTAAAATAATTTCATACAGACACCATTTCTCCATTCACAAATTCTCTGTCCCCTAAACAACTCTGAAACACTGTCACCAATTTACTAATTGAGTAAATATATCAAAATTGTCAAATGAAAGCAGGGAAAAAAATCACTGAAGCAAAACTAGCAGAAGGGAAGTTATGAACCTTTTCTGGATGAAACCTTCCTCCCTTAGACTTTTTTTTTTATAAAAGTCTGCAATCTGCCTGTCATGTGTTAATTAGTCATTTTAGATTATAATCTCTTAAAGTCAGATTCTCTATTTTTATTCATGTGGATGCACTGCCAAGCATAATGAGACCTTAGTTTTGACTGGGACATCTAAGTATTACTGTAATACACACAGCAGTCGTAAGCAGTTGCCCTTCTTTAAAACCATGTAATGCCTTGAAGTTTCTTATGGACACATTCTTGTTAGTCTGCCAAAGCCCAAAAGCAGCCCTTCTGAAGGCCTTCCCCTCTCAATGTGCATGCCATGTGGGAATCTGAAAGCATATAGTGTTCATCTTTCTAAGAGCAGATACTCTTTCTGCTGCTTCAGTTTCCTGAAATCCTGACACAGTTTCACTGCCTGGTTTGTACAAAATTCAGCAGTAGTGAAGAGGACGCAGCTTATCTTTTTGTTGTTGTTGGAAGGTGACTCTGACATAAAACTGGAAGTCAAGTCATTTTGGGCACTGCAGAAGTACTGCTTTTCTTTCTAAGTCTGACACAAAGAGGAAAAGAAAACATTAAGGAACAACATGGCAAACAGGAGAGCTCGGATTTATGTGACGTGCTAGAAAGTGCCATCTTAGATCTGCAGCAAAATTCTTTATCTGGGATTTTAATTGCGTCTGTGCCTTTGGGTATGAACATGCTCTAGTGCCATCTGGTGAAACCTGACCACAGATACAGCATTCCCAATTTGCCATTTTTTAAGGCAGGGCTGCCAGCAGGTACTGACTGAGCTCTGCGCAGCATGAGAGTGTGGGTTAGTGAACCTGAAAATGACAACACGAATTACAAACTCTGTCCCTTCTGTAAAACAGTCTTAGAGGACCAAAGTAAACCTCTGGACAGGTGGCATTCACAGGGGTCACCACCAGAGATGGAGGTAAGCCTTTGAGCACTCCTCCAACCCCACAAACCTGGAGGCAGTCAGGACATGAAGCATCTGTCCATGACCACCTTTGTGTTGATGGTAAACAGCCGGACCAAATCGAACACCAGGGAAGCAACCAGCAGGGAAAAAAAACTCCCACAGAGAAAACGCGTATTGACATCTCATGTTAATCAACAACACTTGGAAAGCAAGCAATGGGCTAGCAATGCAGTGGTTTAGCTAAAATAAATAGGATTGTTTGAGGGGAGCTATTACAGAGATGCTAGAGTGCTGCCCAGATTGGGTTGTGAGCAGGCACAGGTCCTAACTCAGCACTGCTGGAGCCCACTGTCCATTGCTGATGTGCAAACCTCCTGCGGCTGCCAGAAAAGTGATGTTTCTCTGTGCTGGGCCATGCTTAGCTGCAGTGGAAATGGGAACATCTCAGGTGTTGAGGAATGTAGTGAGGAAAGGCACAAAATGTCTAAAAGGTGTCAGATCAATCTGCGAGTAATGATTTAGTGAAGAACAGCAGGAAATACATTTCTTAGGAAGAACATTCATAGGCTAGGAAGATTTTTTTTTTTACTTGATTGCTTCGGTTGATTTAATTTTCGAACTTTAACAAGTTTGCTGTAGTGTTGTTGAAAGTATGTTCTCAGTTATTTTCTTTCTGCTCTGAGGGAAATTTATTAATTCCCAGAGCCTGTTCCTGCTGTCACTTGAGTCAGTGACCCACTCCTTGAATGGCAGAAAGATTGAATTTATGCTGAAAAATCTCTAACCACAGGCAGGCTGACTGAAACCGTAACTCCGTTAGGTTGCTATAATATAGACTCTGTCTTTTCACTGGAGTCAGTGTATATCCAAGTAAATTCATGAGGGCACTAGCTGAGTACCAGAGTGTGCCAACGTGGAGGATCAGGACAATATAAGATAATTGTATAAGCTCTGTGTCATTTGGACACTGTGTGACTGTATGGTCTGATGTATTTATTCACTAAGCCTGCTACCTAGACCACACAGTAGGAAACAAACAAAACAAAGCAAAAACACACACACACACAAAACAAAAATCAAATGAAAACCAACCAAACAAAAAACGCCAAACAAACAAAAAGGAAAACAAAATAAAACCAAACCAAACAAACAAGAAATAAAATACACCACCAAAAAAATGTGGTGCCTGGGACTCCCTGAAAAAAAAAGTCTCATAATTAGGAATAATGACCATTTCTTCACAAACTGCAGACAGAGGCAGCTCATGCACCAAGTGGCATGGGGAGTATGAGGTTGTCATGTTCTCTCTTGCTTCCCGGAGCACAATCGAGAGAGAAAATGTTTCCAAGCCTTCCAGACAGGCTCCCACGGATGACAGGCTTCATCCTGAGGAGGCAGAGGTGGAAATAATGAAAAGGTCCAGTGGAAGGCATTGATTATAAGAGCATTCCCGTGTCACGGGGAAAAAGTAATGGAACAAGAGTAAAGCCACCACAGCGGACTAAGTTCACTGTGCTAAGTGTCCATCTTGTGAGGAGAAAATATTAATCACACGTGTCTTCTTTTCTCCCCCCTCCTTCCCCAGGAAATGTGACTGGAAACAGTAACTCCACCTTTATCTCAAGTGGACAAGTAATGAATTTCAAGGGCGACATCATTGTTGTCTACCTTAGCCAGAACTCCCAGGAGGGGACAGCGGCGTCGGGCCCAAGCGAGGAGAACGTGGGCAGCCCCGTGCAGGAGGAAAACCTCAGCCGCTGCGAGACTTTTGCGGGCAACACCCAGCACTACAAGGAGAAGTGTGCCGAGCGGCAGGGCAGCTGCCCACCGGTGGGGAGCGGGGGGCCCCGGTGGCCCCCGGGAACTCTGCCCCAGGAGCGGGGACTGTCCCGCCACGGCCAGGCATCACAGCCCGTGCAGGAGGAGGGAAAGCTGGGACACTTCTCAGAGAAGGTGTTGAACTGAGGCGAGACGGTGTCCTTGCTACGGGCCTCAGCGCCAACAGGCAGCTCACGAGGGGGTGTGTGGCTGCCGTGGGGCTGCCGATATCCTGGGTGTCCTGACAGATTCAGAGACTGTTGCTGCCTCTGGGTGTCTCCTGGGAAATTTCACAGCTGGAAAGGACCCTTGTGGTGCACATGCTGGGGGTGGTGCCCTCACTGAGCTGGTTACGGGTGATGATGCTCTCACTGAGGAGGTTACCAGCGGGGACAGTCACACGTTGGAAGCCGGGCATGCTGCCCCCCTTGCAGAAGCAGTGGCAGGGCTCCCTTGCCTCCCTCGCGAGGCGATGGGCTCCCCGCTACCCCCCAATCCCTAGCACCTCTCCCAGCAAACGACAAAGGAGAGTTGAGGAGATCCTTTGGGACAGGGACTCTGTGGAGAGCAGTGTTGTGGGGTGCTCCCAGAGGGTGACATGGTGGAGGTCGGCACTGAAAGGCACCCCTGAGCTCTACCTTGGGGTTTTCTTTTTGCCACTAAGTTGCACCTATTTTGCTGGGTCTTGGGCCTCCTCGATGCCTCTGGTGGTGGAGGGAAGGGGTGGCTACGTCTGCCGCTAAGCATAGTGCTGCTACCAACATCTGCCTCCCTGTTGGGACTGGATGGGTGGCATCAGCCCTTCCCATCTTTCCCCAAGGAAGCGGACACTCCAGTCTCAAACCAGTGCCAGAGCTAAGATCCTGGTGTGCCCCTTATTATTTTGCAGATATGGATATGTGTAGTGCTGCCCCAAGCGAGCATTAACTGGCAAAATAGAGCTGGCATGCCTTAGAAGCATATCAGAGTAATCCAGAGGAAAGAGCATTTAGTTTTGGACTCTTGATTCATCTCTGACTTACTACACCTCACCTGAGGAAGTCATAGCCCTGAAGGTGAGAGTGATGTGTGCCTGGCACACTGCTCCATGAATAACCACACTGAAGTTTGACACACAGAACTGCTAGCAGGTAAAGGAAGGATCTATGATAACCAGCTGTGGACATTTTCTGAGTGATAGGAGAGGGAAGGATTACCCAAAACCAGAGATTTTAGTCAGGGTCAAAGACATGTTCCTTCATCTGCCTGAACAATTTTGCCATTCCCTCTGATATTTTCGTTAGTAAGCAGAGTTCAACTTAGGTAGAATGAAGCTATTTCCAGAGCTCAGCCTGTCTGAGTTGCAATCAAAGCGTAGCCACTATCACACTGAGAACTGATGAGCAGCGGCACCAAAGGGTCGGATTTAAATAATAACAGCACTTGTAGTTAGAAGAGAGTCTCAACTTCTCAGTTAGCTTTGGTTCAGGTCCTGTATCCTGCAGCCTCCTCCACCAGCCACTGTGGAGAGAGGTAAAGAGAGCAGAGACTCAAGGAACTCCCAAGAGAAAAAGATAATATTTATAATGATTTCCTGACAAGGGGTAATTTTCTGACATTCTCCTGCACACGAGTGCTGCTGGAGGCTATCTTCAGTCTGAGCCTTCAGAAGGGTCAGTGCTGTATTTCCTGCCGGACGGCAAAGGGATCTCTTATCTAGTGTGATCTCATCTACTCTGATGGAAGAGATCTCTGGTAAGAAGGGCTCCTCTCTGGGGAGGTTCTTAAAGCTGAGGAGTTCACTGCATAGCTGCTCTGTTTGCAGTAGTACTGCTCTGTGGGTGAAGAGCATCTACAAAGCTGACAAAGTGACCACTGTGTCATGATGAGCTTCTCATCCATAAAACAAAAGGATGGGCTTAGCCACCTTCGCCTCTCAGGAGAACAATTCTGCATTATTTATATTTCTGGCATATAAAGTTCAGCACAGACATGCAAACCTCTGTCTTGAGTGGCTGGCAAATATGATGCATGAACAACCCATCTTCCTTTCACCTTGGCGTGGCCTTCAGAAAACTAGACCATCCTAGCCTAGACTCAGCCAGGCAGGTGGGTTGTCCCATTCGGTGATGGCCCAAGCTACCTCTGCTCCTTTGAAGGTGTGTAACTGAGGCTCACCCTTATCTGTGGTATTCTTTTGTCTTTCCTGCTGGATCCTTTACAACCTCTTTCTAGCCGCTTCTGGCCTAATTCTCTATCCCTTAGCCATTGGTGCTGTAGGGACAAGGAAGCAGAGCCACCATCACCTCCGTGCAAGGTGGTGCAGATATTTTCCCACTTCATCTTCATTTTTTCAGTCTTGTTATTCTGGAAAGCACTCAGCCCGGACATTAGCCCCACCAGAAGGCATTCAAAGAGCCCCACGTATAGGGCAGGAGGGACCGGATTTTTGTGCTCAGCTCTGGGTAAACTACCTGTCTGCAGGTCTGTCTCCTCCTCCTTCTCCCTCTGCAGCTTCTTTCTTCCCTTAGTTTGTATCCATCACCAGAGAGCAGGCTCAAAATCCTGATTTCAGAGAAGACAATTAGAAGTTTCCTAAGTGTCTTCAGTGACCGAGCAAAGATTGAAACTAGAATCATCAGCAAGCATGGCTGCTCCCTTACGGCAAACATGATGGGCCAACAGATTCGATTCTTTTTTTTCCTCCAGAGTCTACCCAAAGGTGAAGAAACCATATCACACCCATCGGCATGCTGCGTGTTCCCTGGGTCTTTGGCTGAATGTTTAGACATGGACCCCAAATCCTCATGATTTCTTTTGTTGTCAGTTTGGAGCTAGGGCTGTTTTTTCAACATCTGTTTGTACAACAGGGCCCTATGCAATAGGCACTAATGTGAAGGCTTCTGGCTGCTATTGTAATACACACAATTAATTATAATAAAAATCTTAAAGATCTACTTGAGAAAAAGTGAAGATTTTATTCAAATTAGTGGAGAAAATAAAATACATTACTATATGCCTATGCTTATTTTGCCAAAAAAAAAAAAAAAAGTGAATATAAAACCACTCCTGGTCTGGTTAGGCTTCTGTAATATTTTTTGTATGTGTGTTTTAACAAAAAGTGCTTCCCTTCCCCAGTATGTGCCACGATGATGCACATTCATGCACACATGTGGAACTGAACAGGAACTCTCATAGATCTGATGTGAAATGCCTTATTGCTGAGGAGTGGGCGGTGATTACAACTAATGCCCGAAGTGTCCTCCTGCACAGCATACATTTTCACAATTCTCTCAGTCTGAGGAGTCACAACATGCATTATCCTTGACAAATATACTGCATGCTCTTGAAACTCAGCCACTTCAGGCCTGAAGGGCAGCAGTAATTCTGCATGTAACCATGGGAAAACAAGGAGCAATCTTTTGCTTAGGGACACTGGAGCAGCCCTTCTTATCCCCATGAAAAACAATACGGCACTAAAGATCAATATAGACAGTAACTGCTGTTAATCTGTGTCCTTTGCGACATGTTCATGTAGAGATTGGGAACTGCTCTGCAAGACTTACAGCATATGTGGGAGTAGCATCACTAAAATGTTGTAATTTCTACTTGCCTGTTTCACGTTCCTCTCCTTTTATCATATTGATATCTGAGCAGCTACACTCCTGTGTCTACTACAGAACAGAACCCTGGTGAAGGATGGTTTTGTGCTAATCAAGTATTTAATAAAGCTATAGTTTTAACAGATACCTCCATTCAAATGGGGCAGTAATGCCTCCTCACCACCGCCCTTAAAAGACATCTATAATGACTGGAGAATCCACTTGTGCCTGCACATCATACTGGATATGGCAAAAAGGCTGCAAATGCTTCATGTGGAAAAGTTATTTCTGGAGTATGTAATACATATTACTAATAGACACTCAATAATAGTCACTGGAAAATCAAAGTGTATTTGACCAGGCTGTCAGAGGTTTCTTGCAAGGAATGCTGAACCACTCCAAACCTTATCAGCTAGTTTTTCAAACCTCCCTCCAAATGGCTGTTGCCCTTTTCAGTCTGTCAGGGATACTTGTGACCCGAAAGGCACGTGCTCGGGCAACCTCACTTGGGCATGTGGGCACCATGGAGCTCTGCCCAGCAGCATCTGCCCTATGAGGATTCCCAAGCCCTGCCCAACCCCCACGATGCTAAAAGCAAACGATTCGCATTCACCTTGGCTGAGTTGAAATGTTACCTCTGGAAAAATCAAACTGGGAATCTTGTGGCAGTCACTGCTGAAGCAACAGGAATACAATCCCAGGTGCTGATAGGAACAAGTCCCATTTCAGACAGAAAGATTTTCATGAATGTGTTTCTTCTCCCTTCCTCTTGCCTGGTGCCGTCTTAATTTCCAGAATGAAGAGTGAACTTTTGCTATACAATAAATGATTTCTCCAGAGCCCTGTCAGTTTAGTCTGCTTTTGTGCTGTGGTGTCAGTCACCTCATTGAGTGGGAAGGTTGAAGCAGAAAACAAAATACGTAAGAACAGCTTCTTTACATGCCAGTTTATTTAACCTGATTACATAGTGAAAGGTACTACTTCACATAAAATCACTGAGTCCACATTAGCAAAATGTTGTAAGGGGCGAATCAAAAAGCAGCATTTCTCCCTGCAAATCCAGAGGAGGAACTGCTGCTGTTTAAGTAGTGTTGCTAATTACACATGTCGTCCTTACCAGAGGAGATGGTGCAGGAGAAAATCCTCTTTCTTCCTTTTTCCCTATTCTTTTAGGGTTTTTTATACTTTCTTATTTCCTTCCCACTTTCGCTGTATATGGGATGGTTTACTTGAGCCGAATATTTGTTATTTTCAGTCTTTGTTATGCCTTCAAACCCATTCTGCCCAGCACTGGAGGCTGCACTTCTCTACGGGCAATGTGTAGTTTTTGCAAGTACACTCAGGGGCCTCTGCTGTCATCCAGTGTTTGTACCCTACAGGGTTCTCAGGAAGATCACATAACATTAAGGAACCATGTTGCAGTATATGAACATGTCAGAGTGTCTGATCGGGTGTGTTTTAACTCTGCTTTTTCTTCTTTTAGCTAGCTGGCTTATGGTTTCTTTGTTTTGGCTGAGGATTACCACAGCCCTTCTGGCTCATTCCTTAGCCTGCCTGACCACTTGATCGATCCTCGGGCATTGCGCTGTCTTTAACTTGCATCAAAGCTGATGGGTCTGTCACATCATGTTTCTATTGGCAGTCTCAGATTTCCATGCATTATATGCAGATCATTATATACAAAATTACTCCTGATTTCAACTTCAACTGTTAGAAAGGTTCCACAGGAGGGCAAAGGAGCTCATGAGTGTTGGGGACCACTTGTACAAGCTGGACACATACAAGCCAATGGGACTTGGCAGAGTGTATCTGAGGCTGCCGAGAGGGTTGGCCAACATCGCTGCAAAGCCACGCTTCAACATCTTTGACAGGTCATGGAGTTCAGGGGAAGTCCCAGCTGACTGGAAAAGGGCAAATATTACACCCATCCACAGAAAGGGCAAAAAAGAGGATTTGGGGAATTACAGATGAGTCAGCCCCACTTGAGACCCTTGAAAAATTATGGAACGGGTCCTCATGGAAGCTATTTCCAGGCATGAAGGAGAAAACTGGGAGAGGCCAACACCCACCTCAGCTAACTCAACCATCTCCCAGTGTCAGCAGTTCATGGTTCGCTTCATCATTGTTTCCATAGAGGTATGGGAGGCTGACCCTGTGAAGATCAAGGCAAAGAAGGCATGAAGGAAGATCTTCACATTTCTCTCTGTTATTTGTAACTAACTTGCCACCCTCACTCAGCAGTGGACCTACCTTTTCCTGACCCTTCTGTTTGCCAACATACATACAGTATGTTAGTACTTTCTTGCTTTTCTTAAAATCTCATGCCAGTTTGGGCTCTAGTTGTGCTTTAGCCTTCCTCTCTGCATCTAGAGGTGTTTCTATATTCTGCTTTGGAGGCCTGTTCCCTTTTCCATCTCTCTCATGTTCCTTTTTTTGCATCTCAGTTCTCTCTGTAGCTCACTGCTTAACCAGGCTGGTTTCTTGCTGTGCCATCTCCTTTTCCTGCTTAGGTGGATGGACTGCTCCTGTGCTTGGAGAAGGCTGTCTCTGAAAGTCTCCCAATACTCCTGAATGCCTTTGGCTTCCAAGTCAGACTCCTCTGGGATACCTCCTAACAGCTCCCTGAGTAAGATAAAATTTGCTTTTATGAAGTTCTGGGGCCTTATTTAGATACTTACCTTCTTCACACTCCTTAGGATATTAAACTCTACAAAATTATCACTGCACCCAAGGCTGCCATTGTCAGTCTTCAAGTGATCTGAAGATTCCACCTGTTTCTCTTTCCCTATAAGGCTGTCTGTAGCAGACACCCTTGATGATCCCTTGATGGTGACGCCTGATTGTGACTCAAAGGCACTCAGCTGATCTGTCCTCTTGCCCATGTCACACAAAATCACAGAATCACAGAATGTCAGGGATTGGAAGGGACCTCGAAAGATCATCTAGTCCAATCCCCCTGCCGGAGCAGGAACGCCTAGGTGAAGTTACACGGGAGTGTGTCCAGGCAAGTTTTGAATGTCTCCAGAGCAGGAGACTCCACAACCCCCCTGGGCAGCCTGTTCCAGTGCTCTGTCACCCTCACTGAGAAGAAGTTTCTTCTCAAATTTCAGTGGAACCTCTTGTGTTCCAGTTTGAACCCATTACCCCTTGTCCTACTGTTGGTTGTCACCGAGAAGAGCCTGGCTCCATCCTCATGATACTCACCCTTTATATATTTGCAAACATTAATAAGGTCACCCCTCAGTTTCCTCTTCTCCAGGCTAAAGAGCCCCAGCTCCCTCAGCCTTTTCTCATAAGGGAGATGCTCCACTCCCTTAATCATCTTTGTGGCTCCGTGCTGGACCCTCTCCAGCAGTTCCCTGTCCTTCTGGAACTGAGGGGCCCAGAACTGGACACAATATTCCAGATGTGGTCTCACCAGGGCAGAGTAGAGGGGAAGGAGAACCTCTCTGGACCTCCTAACCACTCCCTTCTAATACATCCCAGGTACCATTGGCTTTCCTGGCCACAAGGGCCCAGTGCTGGCTCATGGTCATCCTGCTGTCCACCAGGACCCCCAGGTCCCTTTCCGCTACGCTGCTCTCTAATAGGTCATTCCCCAACTTATACTGGAACCTGGGGTTGTTCCTACTCAGATGCAAGACTCTACACTTTCCCTTGTTATATTTCATTAAATTTTCCCTGCCCAACTCTCCAGCCTGTCCAGGTCTCTCTGGATGGCAGCACAGCCTTCTGGCGTGTCAGCCACTCCTCCCAGCTTGGTGTCATCAGCAAACTTGCTCATAGTACACTCTATTCCCTTATCCAAATCGTTGATGAATATATTGAATAATACTGGTCCCAGTACTGACCCCTGAGGCACTCCACTAGATACAGGCCTCCAACTGGACTCTGCCCCATTGACCACAACCCTCTGGCTTCTTTCCTTCAGCCAGTTCCCCATCCACCTCACTACCCGATCGTCCAGACCGCACTCCCTCAGTTTAGCTGTAAGGATGCTGTGGGAGACTGTGTCAAATGCTTTACTCAAGTCAAGGTAGACCACGTCCACCGCTCTGCCATCATCCATCCATCTTGTTATGTCCTCAGATTGCTGGTTTACATATAGGGCATAACCTCTCATCTTCTTCCACTTTTTATGTCTTTCCTTAAAAGCTCAGAAACTGTCACTTTTTTTTCTAATAGAGCTAATTCCTCAGCCAGTTTCTAAAACAACAGAACAAAAACCATTTCAGTGCGTTTCCCACTGTTGTGCCTTTGGTTACAGGTCTGAAAGCTTTCTCTTGTGCCTGGGGATGGGCCTTCAAATTCCCACCCGTAGGAAGGTGAGAGGCAAGAGCTGGAGCTGGTACAAAGAAGAGAGGCTGAAAGCGCTGTGCTCCATGCTTCCTCTTCTCACTGCTCCATGGGGATGGGGGGAGAAGATGGCAACTTGCTGCTGCTGGGGACAAGCCCTGTCCCTCCAGCAGAGACAAGCCAGGCAGCAGCATCCTGGAGGCTCTGCTGTCCCAGGTGCTCAGCATCAGGTGTTACCCAGTGACACCTGGATCCCCTCGATGCCACAGGGGAAGAAGTGGTCCAGGGTTTTCACCAGACAGAATCAGGCCTATGTGTGTCACTCTCAAAAAAAGCAGTGTACACAAAACGAAGCGAAATTTGCCATAGGCAGCACACGTGGAACAAGCGTTTCAAACACAGAAACCACTTGCCTAATAGGCTGTTCCTATTGATCTTCACTGGATTTTAATGGCAGGCTATTTAAACGAAGTCTCGATTATTTGAAGCACCTTAAATGAGGATTTACAAGGTTTTTTTCAGCATGCAGGCCTGCCATTACATATCTCAATTACCTAGCCTTTACGAAGCTGCTCACTTTCTTTGTTCTCTTTGGTTTTGATCAGTTCTAACATTTATTTCTCTCTCTTCTAAAGCACAGAAGTTCTTGCTCCCTCTGGGAAATACAAAACACTCTTTCCCCGAGGACATTTGCTTTTTGCATCATTTCAGTTCCTCATCGAGTTTTTTTTGCAGGCTTAGCTGGTGATAAATGAGCTAGACAACAGATGGTAGATCTCATGCTGTAACACAGAAAATTTTTCTTTAATAGGAGTGTCCACTTAAAAATGCAGCTGTCTGCTGATGCACAGCCAAATTTCCTTCTGAGCACGCCCTTTGAGTATATTGGGACGGGTGCAAGTGGCTCTAATGATCATCTCAGCAGGCTGCTCGTAAATGTTTCCTGCAACCCTTGTTCTTTTCATCCTCAGCCCATGGATCCAGCCTGTCTGCTGGGTGGGCAACACTTTGTAGATCAGTTAGATGCTTGTCCAGTTCATCATCTTCATTTACTCAAAGAATCATTGCAAGGGTTTTGTCCCCTTTGTCTGAAAGGATACTCCAAGTACGCTAGAAAGAGGTAAATAAAAATAAATCCACTTCAATGCTTAGGTTATTTTCAGCGAGGCCAGCCTGCTATATTTAAATGTTGATGCATGTTAAGTCTGTTCCCTTCATAGTCTTGTTCTTTGTGAGGTCCCATTTGGGTCTACCACGCTATGTACTTTGCTCTGCTCTGTAGGAAATTTTGCAGCTGGTGCTTTGTTGATGAAAAATACTAAAAACTGGTTAAGTATTTTGGTTCTTCTTTAGGGGGAGACTAAACATGAGGAAAAACAGACTCAAGAATTCTGTCCTTTTAACCATTTTTAAAAGTCTCGAGGACTTGTTTGCTTTTGGATCTCCGTGTTTTGCTGAGCAGTTACTTTGAGATCAAGCATTCTTCCATGCCACTATTTTGTCCCCTCACAGCACTTTATTTTTTCCTGAAGATGGATGGAGGGCGGGATTGCCCTGAAGTAAAGATAGATTCTGTTTCTGAATAAAACCCTGAAGAAGTTCCTTTACCAGATGGCTGGACACAAAAAGCTTTGTCCTGCTTTTATTGTGAGCAGAATATGCCCGCTGCAGGGACTGCAGTGCCACTGACATGAGTCCCTTGGAGTTCATGCAGATACACTAAACAAACCCTATCACAGCAACAACTTCTTTAGCTCGCATCTGAATAACAGCAGCTGACCATGTTTCAAATAGCAAAGACATGCTTGCATTTGGGTTCTTCTTTTGTTTTTTTTTTCCCTCTTTAGTTTTCTTTCCCTCTCCTAAGCTTATCATTCCTTTTTTTGGTGTAAATACAAAGGTCATGGTTTTCAGTATGGTAGGTGACTCATTCTCATGTTTGAGCAATGTGATCAAAATGGAAACTCAGAGGTCCCAGTGTGGTGTGTATTCATCCCCTGCAGCCAGCACGCACGAAAGGTGCCTTGGTGCACGGCAGCTATCCCGAGCAGTGCCCATACCACGTGCGATTGCTTGTGGACTTCTGACTGTGTGCGAAACCAAAGAAAATGCTTTTATCCTTTTTTTATCCTGGCAGCACTGTACAGAAATAAGCCGATTACTTTTTGGCAGTGATCATAGAATCATAGAGTAATTTCAGTTGGAAAAGACCCTCAGGATCATTGAGTCCAACCATAACCTAACTCTAGCACTAAACTATGTCCCTAAGAACCTTGTCTACACATTGTTTAAACAGCTCCAGGGATGGTGACTCCACCACTTCCCTGGGCAGCCTGTTCCAAAGCCTCACAGCCCTTTCCATGAAGAATTTTTTCCTAATATCCAATCTAAACCTCCCCTGGTGCAACTTGAGGCCATTTCCTCTCATCCTATCACTTGCCACTTTGGAGACCAACACCCTCCATGCTACAACCTCCTTTCAGGTAGTTGTAGATGCGCATAACACCTTCAGCAGCCATACACGTGTGTATACGTAGGAGATACTAGACTATGCCTAGCATTTAGATAACTCCTCAAGGCTGGGATCAACCAAGCGATCCCTCCCGAAGCGCTGTGGTGATACCTGTTGCTATGGCTGTCCTTGCAGTGTGTGAATGTGACAGACTCTCGAGGCACAGGGGCAGAAGAGGCAGTGCTTAGTGGTCGGCTCACTGAGCCACAGTCCTTGCCACCTTCCTCCCCCAGGCCACCAGGGGACCAGCCATGGAAGGTGGCCCAAACCTGGAGCTGCTGCTGCACAACCCTGGTGCCACAGGTTCCTGTGCCAGCCCTGCTCCCCTTCTGTTTCCAGCGAGAAACAGGGGTTGTGTTTTACAATTCAGCATTCCAGTTCCCTCAGCAATTCCAAATTTACTGTAATAATGTGGGATGTTGAAACCTGTTACAGTCCTCCAGCACATCCAGAAGCATTTGCTCTGCACTGAAAATGAGCCATAGCTGAGGTGAAACTTGTAGGATTATCAATAGGGAGCAACATTACATGACTAAAGTCATTTTCAGTTTAAACTGTAGGGGAAACCCAGATAAGCATAATGAAACTAAAAAATATTGGAATTTTACCAGGACCTCCTTATTTTTGGAAAATGTGCTACAGGAATCTGCCTCAAGTGTTTCATCTGAAAAATTGCACAGCATTTCCACCTGCACGGTGCCCCACAGTGATAGCAACAAATGTGGCAAAAAGTCAAGATTCTTAATGGCTTGAAATGTCCTAGTTTGGGGAACGAAAGGCCTTTATTCCACAGCATGTGTGTGACTTGTTCAGCGTTCTGCTTTCCCTGCTATTAGTTTAATCTCTTCGTGTCTCCTCCATACAAAAAACCACGGATAAACAAAACAAAACAAAACAAAACAAAACAAGACAAGACAGAAAACAACAGGGTTATGCCAGGTGTGGAGACAGGAGCACAGCATGAAGGCGGCAGTGGTGTGTGCCGCCAACACAGACTCTCCGAGTCCCCCGACCCCAGGCTCGGCAGCCGCCGCCTCTTCTCGCCCTTCCGCGCGGGGCCGCCAGGGGGCGCTCCAGGGCCGCGCCCGCCCTGAGACGGGCCGGTCTCCCTGCGAGCTGTGTGAAGCTGCGGTCACACAGTCCCGAGGAGGCAGCCGGGCAGCAGGCAGAGTCACAGCATCACAGAATGGTTGGGGTTGGAAGGGACCTCTGGAGACCATCTAGTCGAACCCCCCTGTTAAGTAGGTTCATCTGGAACAGGTTGCACAGGAATGTGTCCAGGTGGGTTTTGAATGTCTCCAGAGAAGGAGACTCCACAACCCCTCTGGACAGCCTGTTCCAGTGCTCTGGCACCCTCAAAGAAAATAAGTTCCTCCACAGCTAGGCATAAAATACTGCACCACCTAACCTGCCCTTGAAAATAACCTGAAGATGGAAACACTGCGGCATGCCACAGCAACATAGTCCTACATGTTACTGCATTCCTAAATAATTCTTCCCAATGTCTAAGTCACGTCACTGCTGCCACAGCTCAAGCTTGCATCCTGGTTTTCAGGCCGCTATATACACAGAGAATATATTACTCCTGTGTTCTTCAAATGCATTTTTAAATCCGTTTCACCGGTTGAGCAATCCTTAAGTGAAATCTATACATTTCTTGCCAAAAGTCAAAGAGGTTGCTGTCACGGAGCTTAACATTGGCCTGTACCAGGGTAAGTGGAAATCTTCAAGGAAATATAAAGAATATAGACATAAAATGGAAAACGCATCTAAATCCCTGAAGCTGCTTTGAAATCCTTAGCCAATGAGGATAAACAGCTACAGCAAATAACGTATGCTTAAAACAGAATGGGAGGAATAATAATTTATGAGCAGATGCTGATGGTCTTAAACTGAGATCTTATCAGCCATCAAAGTCAGTGGGACCTTGGGCTGCACACACACAATGCGCATAATTATGTGTTTTATCAAATGGATAAATTCAGAAGCTCGGCGAGCTGGGCTGCAGCCAGCGCTGTGTGCCACTCACTAACATGCTTTACAAGAACAGACATTCAATTAGTAGAAAACAAAATCTGAAGGGGAAATTATTGGTTTTATTGGACCTGTGCCAGCTAGAAATTAAACCTTTGAAGTCAAAGACTGGTTTGTGCTAGTACTAAAGCTTTCTTATCTGACTCATTGTACAGGGGCAAGAGTTGCCTCCATTTGAAATACTTTCCTAGAAGTCTTGTCATTTCTGAGCTGCCTTTGAGAGCAGAAATTCTGGGGAAAAAACCCTGTCCTTAAAAGAGAAAAAGAATCCCTGAAATGTACTGTGTTGAAAATTACAATATGGAAGTAGTTTTTGTGCATTGAGTCTAAGCTGGACATACTTCCCTGAAGTGAGACTTGCGTTCTGTATAATAAGCTCAACAGAAAGAAAAAAAAATCAATTTATGAAATATCTACTATAGCTTCTGCACCTTTGAGACTGAACGATTACATTTATAGTATTAAACTTGGCTTACACTTGTGTGTATTTTCTCATTGTGATTTGTCTAAAATATGACATATGGATAAAATATGCATATATATTCTCTCTATGTGACGAGTATACATATATCCTAAAAAAGAAAGCATTAAGAGGAGACTGTTGATTTGTGAACAAAGACTGTGTGTTGATGCAAAAAATAGCATGTAAATGTAACACAGCTACTAAGGAAACTTGCCTTTTTAAAGTAAATATTGGCAGCATAGTAATATCCTGATAGATTGTCATCACACTGGTAGCTACCCCACAGAGTCTTAAAAAATAGTAGAATATTTGTGTTCAGATTCAAACTTCATTGAAAACAACACAAACAGGTTTTGCCCACAATTGTTTTTAACAAAGCAGAGGCTTTACATTCTGTTGGTTAAAGAGTGAATGTTGTGATGCAATGCTGAGAAGTAATATTAATAGTATGCAGAAAATACATAGTACAAAACTCCAAAGAAAACGCAGTAATTCTGAAACATTTTTTTCTCTGTTTTCCCCAAAGTTACAGGCAAATATATTTAAAGAGAAAGACACCAGAACTATTTCCTTGCTGAAGATCTTTTCTCACTTCCTAACGCCTTGACACCCTGGGGTGAGGTATTTGGTGTCTCATGGGAGGCTGGTGAGCCTCAAATGCTCGGTGGTGACAGAGTCTGGCAGGACAGAAGGAGAAATGTTGGGACAGAGGGAGAGGCATCAGGTAGCCCAGGTGAAGCAGAAGAAGGTGTGAGAGACCTGATGGATGAGGACATCAAAGGCTGAGGAGCACCAGCTATAGGACACAAGGAACTAGTTATTGAGGGCAAGAAGAAGCAAACAGGGAAGGAAGTCAACCCAAATACAGCATATTAGATGGTCAAGTCAGAAAGGGTGATGAGATCTTGCTCGGGAAGGTGGAAAGCCAAGGGGATGGCCAGAGGGCTTCTCTGGCCCCAGCGAAGCGTCACAGCCTTTGGCAGTTGTTCAGGCCCCTGTTTGACACGGCCCTCAGGATCAGTGCTCCTGGAAAAAACCCACTATTCCTGAAGTTTGTCTGCCAGAAGAGGAGAAACTTCCCTGGAGGGAGCAGGAGCAGCACATCCTCTCAGGTGCGTGGCTGTGCCAGCAGTGGGTCTGCAAGTGTCCTCCAAGAGGCAGGAACGCGCTGGGCAGCACTCGTGAAGGTGAGACCTGGTTACACCCTACTTGGTTTCAGAGCATATTAGATCTTCCTCTTCTTTTCTACACATCAAGCCACCTTCAAACAACCGAACAGCATCTAAAGCACTCGCTGAACCAGTCACACCTTGCAGAATTCAGGGGCCCCCGTGCTCTGGCAGAGGAGAATGGAGCATGGGCACTGCCTGAGACACCACCATGCTTCTCCTCTGACGCACTGGCTGTTTTGTTCAGACCCATGCAGCTATCACCACAGACCACCACACTTCCTAATATTAAAAGAGATGGTTAGGAGTTTTTTTCGGTTCTGTTTCTCATGCCTAGTTGGTTTAAAAACAAGTCAGTTGCCTTCTTTGTGTTCAAACCAGTCTCAGTAACCCAGTCCTGTAACAACTGGGGCACATCACACAAAACCCAGGCTGCTCTTTTGCTTCTGTAGACTAAAGCCCGGCTTAATGTCCCAAATATCAGAGAATGACCCAAGATAGGTTCAAACCACCATGTATGGCACTACAAAGAAAAACCCCAATTTCAGGGGCACAGCTTACTTCACTCTGTTCCTTGAGAGACAGCTCGTAACAGAGGGCTTGAACACTCACCCCAGTAGGATACTACCTTGTTCACTGAGTTTTGAGTAGTCTTAGGTCTTCTTCCATCTATTTCCATGCTAGTTTTAAAGTCAGCTGTGAAAATTTATAGTTCTTTTCACAAAAGTATTTACCATAGACCTTAGTAGATTATGAATTAAGTAATCACGGCTCCACTACAGAGAAAAGAATCAATGTCACTTTTCAGATTAACAGTGAGAAAGGCATGTGTCTGCAAAGAGTAAGACTTGAAGGCTCTTTTCCCTCCCTAAACGGATGTCTGATTAGAGCAGCTTATCCCCTATCAAGGCTGACACAGAAGCAAAGATGTTATATGCAGTGCAGGGCTCCTGGATTCTGCCAGCAGCTCAAACACGACATTCTGATTGAAATCATTAGGTGTTCTGCACCTACCAGCACCGCTTGTGTGACTGGCTCACATATGGGTTTTGGCACATGTCAAGAAAAACATTCTTATAAAGGCCTCACAAAATTTAAGTCTGTAAAAAAAAGTCGTGTTTCTTCACCCGGAATTTTTGCTCCTCCACCAAATACCTGCTTTGCCAACAGCCCCTCCTGCCCGTAGTGGGAACCCTGCCCTCCACGTCCTTGTCCCCTGCCACTGCTGTCTTGGCGGCTGCAGCATTAACATGGCAACTCAGTGATGGTGAAGGAATCATCACCAACAGTTTTACAGGGAAGAAATATCTAAAGATGAGTATGAATTGTCAAAAGGGAAATTTTTCACAGGTGAAATGCTAATTGATTTCTGAGAAATTTCTATCGGGCTTAAGATTGCTTCTGTGTTTTCTGTTGAACACACAGTGACGCTCACTGTTTAAAATACATCCATCACTGTTTAACACACAGTGACGTCTCACATATGTACATCACTGTTTAACATACAGTGATGCATCAGTATTCTGGTGGATTGTGACCCCTAGAATGATAACTTTGCTCCTCTGTGCCAAGCTGGTGTGGTGTTGACCCCATTCCCCTACCCACTCTCACATTTCAAACGCTGCCCAGCTAACAGTACCTGACCAGCAGATGGTGAAGCTGAGCTTGCTCCACCACTGTTGAAAGGTCCTGGCCATACCTTGCCCATTGGGTGGAAAAAGTTTGTATTCTTTCCAAAGTATCTGACGAGGTCATGGTGTCCTCAGCCAGTCTTGCTGCTTAGTCCCATTTGCCTGTACATGGAAAGAAATAAATTTTCTATCAGTTAATTTAGGTGAACTCTGAGGACTCCGGTTACCCACACAACTTGCAGTCCTGCCTGAATCTGATTACGTTTTTGACATTCGTACTTCCTCTGTAGCTTAAGATTTTGCAGCTCTGACCTATATTCACTGAGCCAGCAGCTGCAGCTCTTCATTGTCACGTACTTGTGACTACCCTCTGTTGATGGCTTTCAGCCCCATAGCAAAGTAGAGTGGAACATGAGCCCCAAATCCTATCTGCCAGACCTCCTACGTCTCACCACATGGATGCTTTTATTCTGGTTTCAAGCTAATGTTTCAGCCAGGGATGTGGGGTGACCCGGAAGCCAGCACGTGGTACTTCAAGGCCCTGCAGTGCAGGTACAAAAGAAGAAAGGGTGTCCAGGCAGTGAACTCCTGGGCTGCCTTCCCAGCAGTTTCCAAGGGACTTATATTGTGCAGTCTGTCTAAAAGTATTCCCTTTTTTATGTTGTGTCCGTCCCATCTTTTAATTTGCTGAATGTTCCCTATTTGTATTACAAAGAAGGAAAAGGAGAGCTGATTGCTTTTCTCCAAATCATTTCTTATTTCACATGCTTGCCCTCAGGTCCCCTCCAAGTTTTCTGCTTCCTAAAGAATACAATCTCACTCCTTCAAATCTTTGATTGAAAAGGTTTCTTATTTGCTTTTTAAATGTAATTCCTTCAAACCCTTGTGATACTTTTACTGAAATCTTTTGACCAGGAAATACACAATTTTATACCTGAGTTTTCCCGGTGCTTTGTCATTTTAAAGTTTTTTTTTTTTTTTAACTTGCAGCCCGTTCTTTAAACTTCCTCATATCTTGTCAGCATTTTTGATTGCATATTGCGCAACTATTTTCACTGAGCTATGCATTGCCACCTGGGTTGCTTTATGAAATTGGGGTAGTTAATTTAGAGCCCTTAAGGTGCTTGAAAATGCTCTCACTACTCCTTCAGTGTGTATTACTTTACATTTCCTGAGACTGAATTTCATTTCTGCTCATCTAACTAGTTCACGTCTCTGAAGATAAATAGCAAAGAATTCCAAGAGGGCAATTTGCTGGGAAAAATACTGCCTTACATTAGTTACCAACTAGCCTGTTTAATGAGGAGAACACCCTTAGGAAAAACAAAAACAAACTGTGAAGACTTAACTTCAGGAACATGCCGAGGTGAAAAGGTGGTGGACCTTCTGGTTTAGACACTCATTTCATATGTAACCAATATAATAAGGCAGTGCCCTTTGTGGTTGGGAAGACAGCATTGCCAGGATTAATGAATGGTGCTTTTCATTTGCAGAACTGGGACTGGTTAGCTGTTGTAACACCCTGATATTAACAGGTATTTTTAATGAAATGCATCAGATGGTGCAGCAGTCCTGGCTTCTTTCTGTAAATATCTGTAGTTTTGAGTCAAATGAGACATGAAGGCTTTGTCCTAGCTATGCAGAGAAAATGTCTGTGTAGGAATAATCCTGGTGAAGGATACTCAGACAGCATACAGATCCTAGCTTTTCATGCAGATTTATTAACACAGCTTTTCCTGCAAGCCAGAAAAAAAAAAACTCAGACAGACATTTTGGGCACAAACATGTCTTTCTGGCAGTCTGGGATGGTTCACTTTCAAGTCTGGGAACACCTACTCCTCCCTACTGTCTAGAGCAAAGAGGTCACTGGGATGTTCCAGTGCACGTTAATGACTTCCTGCAAGGATGACAACCCACCATAAATAACGTGAAAGCTCCTCACCTTCTAACATATTAATTAATTATTCTGAAAAGCACCAAAATAATCAGTAAATTACAACTGCACATCATTTTCTGGTCTGTTTTGTGGCACTAGAGCACATTGCATCACCAAGGCGTGGTGTCACTTCTGCCATGAAAGTGGTGATATTTAGGATGTGAGTGTGTTCAGGCTCACAGTGATTCTGTTCACCACAATCTTTTCTCCTCACGTATCCCCCTCTTCAATTAGAAAACTGGGGAGGACAACTTGTGTCTCCCAGCTCCTTCCTTTTTTTGGGGGGTGGGGGACGGGATGGCTTACAGTGAAAATTGCTCCAGTATGAACACTGGGCATCTCCCTTTGAGCACCCCAAGCATTGCTAACGCCCTCTGGCCAATAATCCCACTGCAAGCAGATGCAAAGGGGTGATGCACCCCGATACTTGCACAGCCTGATACTGGGGTGCCCTCCTGCCACAGCCGCCTTTGCCTTTCACTGTTATACCTTCTGCACCTGCTTCTGCTTTGCAGAAAGGCTATTTTAGAGCCTGCCCAACACAGTAATGTCAATCTATTTCTTATCCCTCTCCCTGTAATATCTAGTTGCCGTAGTTACCTCGTGTATCTAAGGCAACCAGATGTTACAGACGGAGGCACTGAAATAGCATCAATGAGTGCAAAAAATTAAGTGTTTTAACTAGTTGTCCTGAGCTAAACCACTCAAGGCTGTTTCCCTCTCAGCTCTGTAATTTGTCACCTCCTCTGATCAAACCTGCTGACCTGTTCCCACCTTCCCCCCTCCAGCAGTTTGGGACTCCACTTCCCCTGGAGCAATGGTGTGGGCTTGCTTGACCTTTTTATCGAGGATGTACATGTGGGCCCACAACATATTGAAGATGCAGCAGGGGAGAGAAAGGGGTGTTTACAATTAGCACAGACCTGGAAGCAATTACCTGATTTTATTCAGTTTGGGAAAAATCCACTCGCAGAATGAGGAGGATTTATCTCATCTATTTTTCTAGAGTAAGAAAATGCTTGCAAGTCAGTCAGATGGTTTACACTTTCTAAGTGCTGCCCCATGGAGAACCTGGTGTAATCTGAGACGTCAACAATATTGCTGTTTTCAGGGCTAAGTTTGTCAAACTCAAAATAATAGGCAGCTAATCCCTGTTCCCACCCAATTAAGGATCCCGCTGAGCCAGCAAAGAGAAAAATAAAATGTTTCTTATGTTTCATTATTTTCCTTTATAAAATGGTATCTTCTCCAAGTTGCCCAGAAAGTTGGAAAACCAGGACGAGTCTCCCTGTATATGTGGTACAGCACACAGGAGGCATCGCAAGTGCGGGAAGCACAAGCTGCTGCAAGAAATAAGAATGAGAGTGACTACATGTGTCCCAAAATACCTGTTCTAGGGTAACTACTCTGGGTAAGCAATATTTACAAGCTGTAAGCCAGCTCCAAAGGGAATTGATTTCCCAGGTGTTATGGCTATGTACAGGTCACAAGATCGGCATGCAGGAATGGTTATATCTCCTCTCCCTGCCCTTCCACAAGGCCATGCGATGGACAGAGGGGCACCTGCATGTCAGGTCACACAGAAGAGGAACATGCACTTTGCCACACGATGGGTGGGAGCTGCGTCAGCTGTGTCCTGGGTGCATCAAGCACAGCATTGCCAGCCAGGTGAGGGAGGTGATTGTCCCATTCTGCTCTGCACTGTTGCGGCCTCACCCAGAGCCCTGTGTGCGGTTCTGGGCAACACAGGATAAAAAAGATATAAAGCTACTGGAGAGTGTCCAGAAGAGGGGTATGAAGTTGGTGAAGAGTTTGGAGAGGAAGCCATATGAGGAGCAGCTAAAGTCGCTTGGTTTGTTCAGCCTGGAGAAGAGGAGACTGAGAGGACACGTCATGACAGCTACAGCTTCCTCACAAGGGGAGGAGGAGGGGCAGGCGCTGATCTTTTCTTTCTGGTGACCAACAGGGTTATGGAGCAGATCATCCTGAATGCAATCACACAGCACCTTCAGGATGGGCAAGGGATCAGACCCAGCCAGTGTGGGTTTAGGAGGGGCAGGTCCTGTCTGACTAACCTGATCTCCTTTCATGATCAGGTGACCCACCTGGTGGATGAGGGGAAAGCCGTGGATGTGGTCTATCTGGACTTCAGCAAGGCCTTTGACACTGTCTCCCATAATATACTCCTGCAAAAGCTGGTAGCCCGTGGCTTGGACAAGTGCACTCTACGCTGGGTTAAGAACTGGCTGGAGGGCCGGGCCCAGAGAGTGCTGGTGAATGGGGCTGCATCCAGCTGGCGGCCAGTCACTAGTGGTGTCCTCAGGGGTCAGTGTTGGGTCCAGTCCTGTTTAACATCTTTATTGACGATTTAGATGAGGGGATTGAGACCATTATCAGCAAATTTGCTGATGACACCAAGTTGGGAGGGAGTGTCGACCTGCTGGAAGGCAGGAGGGCCCTGCAGAGGGATCTGGATAGACTGGAAAAATGGGCTGATTCCAATGGGATGAAGTTCAACAAGGTCAAGTGCTGAGTCCTGCACTTTGGCCACAACAACCCCCTGCAGCACTACAGGCTGGGCACAGAGTGGCTGGAGAGCAGTCAAACAGAAAGGGACCCGGGGGTACTAATTGACAGGAAGCTCAACATGAGCCATCAGTGTGCCCAGGTGGCCAAGAAGGCCAACGGTATCCTGTCCTGTATCAAAAATAGCGTGGTCAGCAGGACAAGGGAAGTGATCCTTCCCCTGTGCTCTGTATTGGGGAGGCCACACCTGGAGTACTGTGTTCAGTTCTGGGCCCCTCAGTTCAGGAAAGACATTGAAGTGCTGGAGCGGGTCCAGAGAAGAGCAACACGACTGGTGAAGAGACTTGAGCACAAGACCTATGGGGAGAGGCTGAGGGAGCTGGGCTTGTTTAGTCTGGAGAAGAGGAGGCTTAGAGGTGACCTCATCACTCTCTATAACTACCTGAAGGGAAGTTATAGCCAGGTGGGGATTGGTCTCTTCTCCCAGGCAGTCAGCAATAGGACAAGGGGGCATGGGCTTAAACTCTGCCAGGGGAAATTTAGGCTGGATATTAGAAATAAATTCTTTAGGGAGAGAATGATCAGGCATTGGAATGGCCTGCCCAGGGAGGTGGTGGACTCACTGTCCCTGGAGGTTTTTAAACTGAGATTGGACGTGGCACTTAGTGCCATGGTCTAGTAAACAGACTAGAGTTGGACCAAGGGTTGGACTCGATGATCTCTGAGGTCTTTTCCAACCCAGTCGATTCTGTGAAAAAAAATCCCAGCTAGAAAAAGGAATAACTGATTCATGCAAAATTTTGTGTTTTTTTAAAAATAATTTGTAATAGAAAAGAAAGGGTTAAACAGATAGAAAACTACTAAGCTAGCTATGCATGTATTACAGGGAAAAGTAAAATTAATTTGGTAAGGTGCTGCCTGTATTCCATCATGAGTTTCATCTTACAGCTGTTTTCTTTCAACTCATTTTTTCAAAGGCTCCGATTTCCACGCGAGAGCCCAGGGGGGGCTCCTAAGCAATTAGTTTCACGTGGTCGAAGTACCTTCCTCTCAAGGCTGTAAAAGCAGAAATTAGATGTAACACCTTTCTAAGACACCTTTCTCAGGATTGAAGGAAGCAGGTGTTTAGTGTTACATTAATGTTAAACTCATAATTAGTGTAACTTGAATCCTGGACCTCTTCCCATTTAATTCATCATATTCCTCCAAACTAGACCCCCCTGCTGACTGTGTGTGAATGCAGCAGGCCAGGTTCTCCAGCTACCCAAGCCTTTTCTTCTGCTGTTCGAGGTGCAGTAAATGAGCTGCCATATGGGTTTCTATGTGGCTTCTGTAACCGAGGGGTGACTGACACAGCCCATGTTCTGGCTGCTCGTTGGCCTTTAAAGCGATGTCGGTGTCCCACAGGTGGCTGGTATGAGGGAGAGCTGCCTTGAGCTCCTTTTCTTGCATGGCGAGTGCTGAGATCTGAGCTCATCAGAAGCTGCTTAATGAGGGTTCTGCTGTGCACCTCCCTCACTCTTGAGCTGGCAGATCCCCTTTAGACTGTGTGAGATTAATGGAGGTTTTTTGGTTTCCCGCTGGTGGGGCTGCTCCTGCCAGAACAGGAGCCACAGCTGCTGTCAGGAAGGAGGTATCGTAAGCACCTTTTATTTTACCTGTGGCAGGGAAATAATATGCTGGGAAGAACACTGGATAAGGCAAGCTGGACTGTTATCACAAATGGTGTAATGAATTGAGGGGTTTGCTCCCTTGGAAACAAATTGATGTCACTAGGAAGTATTTTATATTGTTGGAAAACGTGATGTGCGTTGGCTCAGCCCAAGGTGAGACGGGAAGGGAATGCAGACAAGCCGTGCTCCAATGAGCTGTTGGCAACCACAGCACTTCTGAAGCAGCTGTTGATAAGCAACACTAACAGCAAAGGGTGTTTGCTACCTGGTGTGTGTGTTTCCTCCATGGGAAGCTGGGAGGGGTGACAAGGCGGGTCTGGGGGAGCGATACCTGCTGGGGCACTGGCTGGGGTTGTGGTGCTGCGGAACAAGTTTGCAGGGAGTCAGTGGGGGTCAAACCTGCCTCTGGCTTTGCTGAGTTGTGGCTAAATGTCAGCTGCCTGATTTAACAAGCACTTTGTACAACTGCTGTTTGGCAGAATATAGCTGGGATGTGAGTGGAACTAGAGGGGAGGTGAGAGGGGGGGAAAAGACTTGGCATGTTTTAGCTGGGATTTGAACTTAGCTGAATATTCAGTTGACCAGAAAGACACAAAAATGTCATTGTGCAAAACTAGCTTCAGAGCTCACCGTTGTTCCAGGAGAAAGCCATAAAGTCAAGCTGAGGGGACAGGAAGGGCTGTGGGGGTGTCATGGGGGATCACAGTGCTGGAATAGGCTGGAGGATTTGCTGTCTGACACACAGTAGAAAACATGAAGTACCATAACTTACTGGGTATTCTCTGAACTTGGTAGGATATGCATGAGGCTTGCAGGAGCAATTAGTGCTGATTAGCAGTTCCCTCTGCTGGCTGACCTAATGAAGTTATCCCTTGGGTTCTATGGGTGTAGTTCTTATACTGCAAGTGTGCAGTTAAGTTGAGCAGTGCTGTCTCTCCACACATAAATTAACAAGGATGGCTACATAAATCAGTGCTACAGGGAACTGTGTGGCAAATAATAAAAATGTGGCTTCCTCTACTGCCATCAAACTCTTCTCTGGTAATAAAAGGAGCAAAGCAGCTGGACTCTTGTTCTAGGAGTGATTCTGACAAGCATTTCCCTAGATGATTCAGAGCCATTGCTGGTGATACTTTATGTTGTGTTTGCTGTATCATTTTGCAGGGTTTTTTGGTGTGTGTATGTGTGTACACGCTGTTTGTTATAGGACATTGAGCAAGAACCTAAGGCTACCTATTATTAAAATTTTATGAAATACTATTTTAAGACACTCCACATTTTTTAAAGGGAGAAAAATACTCTCTTATTTTCCTTCAAGGAGCAATAAAATAGATCATTAATTTATCTTCTACCTCTCTTAGACAAAATGGAGATGTGGTAACTTACCACATCATTGGCAAGTTATGAACTAATAGATACAGACCTCTGAAAGCTTAAGTTACCCTGAAATAAGAAATTAAGTCAGGTTGTCAGCATCCAAGCCATGTTTCCTTCTCTGCCTGATGTGGTTCCCCAGGGAAGGAGAGCTTGCTGCAAAGCCACTGCCCGCTCACAGACTTAAACAGCATCAGCTGGAGTCACAGTTCCAACAGTGATCCTATGGAAACATGTTTTACAGGCAAATGTGCTTTTCTTACCTTCCATGGTTGATTTTTTTTTCCTCCAAAATGGGACCTGTGAATGACAAGCCCTAGGTTCTCTTTACATTTTCACCATTAATTTGCTGGGTGCTTTTGAACAGCTCTGAATGCTTCTGCTCTCTGTGGAACAGGGTTAACATTAAGTCACCTGTCACAAAGTGCTTTACAAATAAACAGACAGAAGGCTATGAAACGGTTAAGCAGTTGTTTTCACTGTCAAGGGACCTGGCTTGAGCCTGGTGTCCCGGGCGGCCAGAGGCTTCCCATTAGGAGATTCCTGTGGGCTTCTGTGTGGAGCTCTCCCACCTCCCGTGCCACCACTCCTCGCCATCCAGCCTGACACGGCCGCCTTGCTCCTCCTGCCAGAGAAACACCGCTCCGCTTTTGCCCGGGCTGCATGCTGAAACGTCTGCCATGTGGGTCCAGCACCTCATGAAAACTCCAGCGACATCCAAAGCAATAACTGAGTGCAGGCAGCCCAGGCTGAGACGCGGCTTACTGTGGGAACGGCTGGATGCTGCCAGAGGGAGCAGCCGCTGCGGGAGGTGAGGACGGCCAAGCTAAACAACCACCGTCTGGTCCCACATCCTCCTCTTCCTGCGGAGCAGCAGCCTTCCCATTGCTGGCCATGAGGCTGGGATCAGGGCACCCTGCTCATTAAGTGTGAGACCCCTTGGACCCCCGGCTCTGCTTTGGGCTTCCGCTCACCAGAACAACGTGTGATGCTTGAGTGGGCCTGGCTGCATGTCCGATAAATCATTTTCACTTTCTTACTCCAGCCGTGGGAATTTGCACACAAAAAGCCCCGTTAGCCCTGATCAAATGATACTTCAATTGCTGCTGTTGAACAATGAGAATCAGACAGTCCAGTTTCGATTTGAATGTGTTTCCAACCTAAAAGTGAAACGTTTGGTGGTGTCATAGGAATTTTTTACTAATATGTTAATAATAATTGTACTGCTTTTTTTTTTCTGGGTTTTCACCAGAATGTTAAAACTGAATTTCTGTAATGGCAGGAAGTTTAATTTCAGGAAAGGTAAAATGCCATACCACTTTTTATTTTAAATATTTTTACATAAGGTGTTGAGTATCATTTATAGTTGCATTACTTCACCATTATGAAATGAACTTCATTTGATTTATGCTACAAATAATATTAACCATCTATTACCATTACAATGGTAATACAAATACAATGGTAATAGAGCTGCAAATACAACCACTTCCCTATAAGTCCTTATCCCCTTTGTGGCCCAAGCTACCAGCTCCTTTGTGGTAAAGCCCAGGGCATAGCAAGTTAATCACTTCCAAGTAATTCCTGATTTACTGAAGCATTTACCTATTGCTTTATAGGTTGGGCTATTTGAACCATTAAAATGTAACCCTCCTGAGTTAAATGGGTTAGTAGGTTCCATGACGGGCGAGAAAACAGAGAGCCAAGTGGAGCAAGCACACGTAGAAATACGTTCTTGATGCATGTTTGCCTGCTGGTGTGTACCTACGCTTTATATATGTCAGTCACAGGGGAAATTCAGCAGTCCACAGGTGAAAACTCAGCAGTATTACTATGCAAATGGGAAGTGCTAGTACATAGTCTCGTCATTCACAGAATCTCAAGTGAAACTGCAAATGTGGGACCCTGTTGTATGTGCTATAAAGGCATTTCAGCCACCGAGTGTACGTTTGTGGTGTATGCATGCATCCCATCCAGGCTAAAAGAAGCACTTCACCTCAGTTAAACCATGTTTAAATCAGTCGCTCCTTGGGATTTGCTACTGAATTAATTCCTATGCCACAAAAGGGATTTTCTTCTGCTCTTCGGGATGGGGCAGGGCTGACCCTGAGATGCTTGTGGTCAGAAAATACACAAATGCACACAGAGAGGGTCAGGAGCAAAGAAGCCAGAGGAAGCAGCTCCAGGAAAAGGGATTCACCAGCAGCAGCGAGGAGGAAGCATGTTGGTTTTAAGCAGCAGTTTTCCATCTGCACACCTTTGAGAAGCTGATTTTTGCCTCCTGCCAGTGGGCTGGGAGGACCAGAGGCAGCAAACCAGAGGTGGCCCGGGAGCCTGCAAAGTCCAGCTGAGAACCAGTGCAGTGTGATGCACCAGTAAGGGACTGGTGGGTCCATCTGGAGCGATCCTGCACAGCTGGATACACGGAGGTGACTCCACCATCAGGCTTGATGGAGGAGGGTTCAGGTCTAGAATCAGCAGCAGAAGAGAGCAGGCAGGCAGGAAGGTGCTCAGCCAAGAAGGGTGATGAAGGCAGCCTGAGAGAAGAAAAGGGATTTGTAATAACACAAAAAGGTGTGGTAAGATACTTGCTATGGATTTCAGAAACCGACACATGCTGTCAATAAACCTGTGTGTTTTAGAGAGAAAAGGAAGGAAAATTTGTTCCCAAGACCGTAAAAAACCCCAAAATCTTGTGGAGCAAAGCTGTATTTAATTTGGTTATAATCCCCTGAAGTGAGATGTATTTCAAGTTGACTGAAGACTCCTGAGCACAGCTCACAGAGGAAACATGATCATTTTTGACAGAGGGAAGAAAAATTGTCTGCTAGAACTAAGTTCTCTCAGCTGGCACGTTTATCACCAGAGATCAATGAAAGGCAGAGGATAAATAAAAGCAGATTTTTAAAATTAACAGATAAACATTCAGGCACTTTTTTGCCCCCCCGGGTCTCTTCTTTTATTTTTTTCTGCCTTGGAGAAAATTAAATTGAAATGTATTTTGTTGACAAGCCTGTATCTTATTTGCAGTTTAGCAAGAATGATAAATGAGCGGTTAGTGTCACATAGGCCTCAGATTTGCTGCCCCATCAGGACTATTAGTCTGCCCCACACTTGAATGTGGTCTGTCTTTCAAGGTGTCTTTCAGCGTTCTGCTTCAATGGGAAGCACATGGTTCAGTTTTTAACTACATAGCAGGACTTAAACAGGACTAAAATTAGCAAGTAGCGTGCTGATGATTTTATAAAAATGCACTGTATTTTCCCAAGGTGACCTGTTATTTCTAAGGGAGAGAGAGAGTAAACAGTATGTTTGTATTTAATAACAGGCCCTGGAAACATATGGGGGCAAGAGTGCGCCACACAGACAAAGCTATATTGCTCCCAGGATCTTATGCAATGTAGGAGCAGCCTTGGTTGGTGTCCTTGCATGCATCTTCCTGCTCTTCTTTACGTTAAGAGGTACTGGAAGAGCTGAGCTTCTCTCCAGGGTCTGCCCTACCTGACCTCTCTCCCCTGTGCTCTTTCTCCTGTATTAAACAAACACAGCGTTTTATTTCCACCCCCCTCAATGTTATTGCTACATGTTGTCCCTCTTCCATCTCTCTGTCTAACTGCTTCCACTTGGCTTTCCTGCCTGCTTTTGATTCCAGACTCCTTTCCACCTCTCTCTGCACCTCCTGTGCCCCTGCTCTGAGCAACACCACCCCCATCCCCACCAAATGGGACAGCCCCTTGAGCTGCTTTCTGCTGCTTTCACTGGCTACCTGAAAGCATCCTACTTTTTTACTATGCTGATAAAAAGAAAAGACAAGGGCTAAGCCACCAGGGTGCTGAGACCAGGACATCACACACAGATCAATATAATTTCATTGGCTCCACGTATTTCCCCATTTATTGTCCACTGCATCCAGTCTTACACCTGTGCTGTAAACTCACCGTCCTTTTGTTCTGGAATTGTGCTGCATCCGATGGGACCCACACTCTTGACTGAGGTCCCAAAGGCTTTCTGTAATTAAATATTTAAGAGTAAGTTGAATTCTATCCATTGCCAACTCTTGTTGTGGCTGGAGTGAGACTGTAATATAGAATTTGAACACAGAAGTCTTTTATTCACAGGTTATTCCTATGCTTTTTGTATATAAATAAATGCTTTAGTGTGAATGGTTCATAATCTAGGTAGGTTTGGGTCTATATTTTCTTCAGAGCAACAGCAAAGCAAGAAAAAATATGATCAGTGTGGGAAGGTAGAGTCTGTTTCTGTAATGCACTGTATTTGAACAAGAGTCTGACAGCTGCCTCCAGTAGACATATAAATCATTATGCAGAGAAAAAAGTTATAACAATTGTGTGTGTGTGCCAAATGTATAATCAAAACTCATAAGCTCCAGCAAGGGAGGGGAAATTCCAGTTCAGGAGTAGATGGTTGTGTGTCTTTAACAAAAGAATATGAAGACATTATGCACAAGGTATCTTGAGGCAAAGCTATGTAGTGCTCAGACATCCTGGCTGTAAGAGTGAGAGGTCAGCATGCCTGGTAGCAGAGACCTGTCCCTGTCTGTCTATAGTTGTTTGGGGTTTTTTTCTTATTTCTTTTTTCTGAGAACAGCATGACTCTACTGAAGTCCTTAGATATTACTAGCAAGGTGTAATGCAGGGTTAAAATGAGGCTGGGTGAAACAAAGGTTTGATTCACTGAAGTGTCATGGTAGAAGTGAAGTCATAATTTTTCTGGTCGAAAGAAGGCATCGTATCAAGACTGTCTATTTAATTTCCCCATAATATTTGAAGCAGACTCCTAGTATTTAATGAGCTGCAGAACACAATGACAGCTATAATTTGGCTAATTAAAAGCGACAGGCAAGGATTCTTCCTCAAAGATAGGAAAAAACCCACTCATTTCTCTCAATAGTTGATTGGCAAGTCTGGATTTTCTGGTCGGCACGACCTAGTGAAGTACTTCTCTGTCCAGATCAACGCCTGGGCTCATTTCTGAGAGCATATCCCGGCCATTTGACCAAGCGTTGGGCAGAGACCCACGAAGCAGCTACACACCGGCCAACTTTGCAGCCTGGAGTGGTGCAGTGGCATCACCCTGGGGACCGAGCAGTGCCACAGGTATGGGCAGGCAGTGAGTCTCTGCTGCTGAGTCAGTCCTGCTGGTCTGCATGACTGTGCCTTTGTTGCTCTTATTACCTGGGAGAGCAGGATTAGACCTGGCCCGCGTGTGCTTTCACTACAGTGACACTATTTATGTTTCCTTTATGCTTTTTTTGCTGGACAGTTTATTGTTAGGGCTGGTAGAAAAACATCTCATCAGTTTAATTCCACCACCTCTCCTTCTACCACCTTCTACCTTCTTTCACTGCTTCCCCCCATACACACACATTCATCATCCAGTTCTTCATATTCCCATTACCTACTCACTCTAATTTAAAATTAAGCTTAAAATTTGGCCAAAGCAACTTTCTTTTCTTGCTTTCTGTTTCAAGCTATTACATCAGGGAAGGAGGTTTCTCATTTTGCTGAGCTAAGTCCAAGTTGGGTAGTTACTGGTGTGAGCTGAGCTCAAGCCTCTGCGTCTCAAACTAGGTACTTAACATCTCTCAGCACCTCAACTTCCTATCTGCAACATGAGATTAGAAAAAGCCTGCCTGGCCTAGATGTCCTGAGTTTTACCATATTGTTCTTTGCAATTTGTTGTAAGATATTATGATGCAAGGTTTTGCAGGGACACAAAATGCTTTTTTCTGAGTGCTGTTAATGGATTAGCAGTACATTTTTTGTAACCGCTTATGTTTACACCAGTCAATAACCAGTGTAAAAACCAGCAAAGGTAAGTGGTAGTAACCATTTTGTTCTCACATTGCACTGCTTAAAACGTGAGTGAAAAACAGTGATTGAGACCAAACAACTTTGCGATAGTATCCCACCCCTCTGTCCTTCATATTTTTCACCCTTTATCTCCACGGGAGGCACCCACTATCTCTGCCCAGTTGTTCAGTTAGTTTATGTTTTTCCCTGATGTGTATCCATGGCATTTTGGCCTTATCACTTCTCCTACCAGCCTTCCCACGTCGGTGAGCATTCCTGCTTTCAACTAATTGCCCTTGAGTCCCACTGGAGTGCTGTTGTAACGGAGCAGCCTCTTCTCTGCCTGCTGGCAGATCATAATGGTTATTCGAACAAGGATGCAATAACTTTTACTGCACTGGTCCAAAGGGAATGGATGCCTCTTGGAATGGCAATACATTCATAACTTATCCAAATCAAGTAACTCTGCCTCTTACAGCTCTTTAAGTAGAACAGGGTGCCTTACCTGTGCATTAGCACATATTATATGCATGCGATACATGTCCATGCTCTTCCATTAACATCTCTGAAAAGGGAGCACAAATGAAAATATTTAAAGTTCTCTGATCTTTCAGTAATACGTGTGGGCTGGGGTTCAGAAGAGACTCTGCATTTGCTTGGATTTAAGCAAAGAACATGCAAAATAGATATTGAATAGTTCAAAGTATGTGTAGTAGGGGATGAAGCCTCTGCCAAATCAATTGCTGGTTTAAGTAAGCTCAAACGTGATATCTAATTACTGTTATGTCTGTAATGCCTACTTGGTGGTCTCTGAAAAAAGCTCTGAGCTTGAAGAGATTTCCAGTGTACAGCTAGCAATAGCTCTAAAGCAACTAACACTGACCCAAGCAAGTGCATTTCACGCTGTGCTTAGAAAATAACTTGTGTGTATTTCCATGACAGTTTAAGCTGGTCTAAGTCAGAGCTGGAACAAACACAGTTCCAGCCAGGTGCTTACTATCCTCCAACACAAAGTTTGTCTGATGGTGAGACAGTTCAAAGAGCAAATCAGAAAATTAATGAATACAAAACCGAAATTCCCGAGTTGAAAAGAAAAAAATCCAATAGCATTTTGCTCGCTCAGCTGCCCGAACCAGTTTGCAGTGGGACGGGGGAAGCACCAGCAGCTGATGCCGTCATCCCACACCCTCACACAGCCGAGACATGTGGATGGGCCATGGGTGGGAGCAGCGCTCAGGCCCCTCTCCTGGGCACTAGAAATTAGTTGGTGGCTTTTCTTGTCCTGTGATTTCTTCTTAACCTTGCTCTTCTTCACAGCCTTTCTATCTTGTCTCCCTCGGTGTGGCTGAAATCTGACCATCTTACATTTTTCTTCTTTCAGCCCTGTTCTCCATCATTGCCTCCTGTAACTGATGCAGTCTGCTTTCCTGCCAGTTACTTTTCCCTCTGGTGAGGTCTGAAAGTTTGAAAGGCTTTTCCCCTCCCTTGAGCTAAAGACAACATGGGGCTAATAGGCAGTATTTTCCGCCAAAAATATACATGCCCGTTATCCCTATAGAATAAACAGTATCCAGCATTTGCAGCTTCTATGGACCTTCCAGAAGGACAGGGCTTCTGATATCTAAAATGATGATCCAAAGGATGGAGTAGAGTCTATTTATTTCAATGGTTCTTATTTTATTAGCTGCTCCTTGATGACATCTATGCTGCTCCTCTTTATAGGCTTCTTGGCATAGAAAGGCACATCTATAAAAGCAAATAGTATCCAACACTTACACTGTGGGTATATGTGCAAGCCTCATTTGAGATGATACTCCCCATGTTCTGAGTTAGTCTCATTTACCCAACAGCAATTTTGCACCCTTGTAGTCATGTAAATGGGCTTTAAAGAAGACACAAATATAATTTGTAGCTACCCCCACGACAAGAATTGCCTCCCACCATTTGAAAATGTGTTACCAAGGTGCATTAGATTTGGAGATTATTTTTATGCAACAGAACAAAATTGTGCTGAAGCATTTATTGCAAGACTGAAAAATCCCAATGTTTTATTTCTGTTTCTGTCCTGGTTGGCAGAAAGAAGGTAATGCTAGTTTCCTGAGCCCATCAAGAATCTCATCACAACTAATGCATCCCTACCAATCACTTCAGCTTTGACAAACAACATTATTCAATGCAAATTAATTTTGTTGGATGTTCGCATCGGTTCAAATCATCTTACTTCCATTTTAAGTTCCTATTTGTATGGCTACAGTGCAGTAAAACAGATCTTCATGTTGACTATTAACAGGGTCGGGAAATGCAGGTTAGGAATTCAGAATTCCCAACATAATGTCCTGCTTCTGCTGCCCCCACCCTGCCTCTTACAATACAATTTGATAGAGCATTTATTTCAAATAATTTTGTTTACAAGAAGCAATACTTTTCAGGTCTGACATCATTCTTTGATTGACTTTGAATGCAATGCAGTATAATTTTCAGAAGCTATTTTTTTTCCTTTCTTGTTGTTTTTAAAGTCAAAAGTTCTGAGTGCTCCAATCGTCTTTCAAAGGGCAGATACTGCTTAGGGATAAATCAGTCTACTTGAGCACCCAAGAGCGCCGTCTCACATTATCTCATTGGCAACCTTCCCGAAGTTGTATTTTTAATCTGCAATTAATTGCACACTATGGGCCAGTTCCTCCAAGTTTCTGGGATGATGGCTTTGAGGCGGCCCCGGGAGAGGCAGGCTGGCGGAAGGGAGCTGTCAGGCCTCGCCCGCTGGCTCTCACAGCCAACAAGTAAACCACTGCGGGGTAAGCACGTGTTCTTCGCATATGGTGTCGAGGTTTTTCCACTGCAAACGAATATTTTGGCATAAGACGAAACGAAGAGAACTGACAGTGTTAGAAAGTGTGTGCTGAGCACACACACCTTTGCAGCGGCAGCAGGGAGAGGGTGGTCGGCTGGTGTTCGGCTGACTGGAAGCAATGAGCTTCAGCTGCTTTTCTTCTGTCAATAAACCCCCTCTTTTACTCAGTTTTTGTGGTTTAACCTGAGCTAGCAATATAACCGCCATAGTCCCGGACTCACCCCTCTTCCCACCCTCCCAAATAGGGGAGAGGATCGAAAGGGAAGGGAGAAACTTGGATTGAGATAAACACAGTTTAATAAAATAACAAAATACTAATACATTACTAGTAAATACATATATAAAAATAGAAATAGAAACAGAATATAGAATAAAATTAAAATAAAATAAAGGCAGTGGCTCACAAACTCCATCCACACTGAGCAGCCACTCCCAGGAAGCAGCACCTGGTCCTGAGCAGCTGATCCCAAAGAGAGAAAAAAGGCAGAAAGGCCCAGAGGCCTCTGCAAAATGGCAGGATGGCAACACCCCAGGCAAAACTCCTCTGAACAGGTCTCCAAGAGCAAAGAGAAGACCCAGAGAGAGAGAGGGGGAGCAGTAGACCTGACTCTCCTTAAATATGAAGTGTGACGCTAATGGGATGGAATACTCTCATTGATCAGTCTGGATGTCAGTCAAGCGCTGCCCCATCCATGCCCCCCTTCCTCACTACCTCCCACCTGTGGGCAGAGAGCTCAGAGTGCCCTTGGCTCTCAGACCAGAGCAATTCAAAACATTAACTCTGTGGTAGGGTGTTATCCTTGTTCTCAAACTAAGCCCAAATAATGTGTGTGCTAGCTATGAAAAAGAAAGGTTTCTAACTGCATGAAGAAAATTAACTCATTTTCAATCAAAACAGCACATCAGTGTTGTCATGGTGCTTTCATCCCCTCCCTGAGGAAATCTACCTAGATATTAGGTCCATTTCACAGATGGGAGAAAGCAAAATGGGCAGGAGCGAGTCAGTGCCGCAGCCCTGTGCGGGTGTGTGACTCGCCCTTTGCTTCCTACAGAGCACACGGGCTCCTCCGAGGTACCATCATCACCCTCCTGTCCCACCAGGCCTTTGGATTTCACTGTATCTCTCAGATATTTTACAAAGCATCTAAATAAGCATTCCCACTCCTGAACATGACTCCACATACTTTTCTTCCTTGATCTCTGTTCGCTGTTAAAGATCCTTTCCCAGTTCTTGTCCTCTCCAATCGCTCCTTCCAGCCATCACTCCTGAAGGTGGAATCGCCAGAGATTACATCCACTGGGCATAAATTCCTAAAGAAGTCCAAACATTTCCAGAGATCTAGGGAAAGGAAACATCTTGTTAAGTTGCATGTCTCAAATCAGTTTCAACAATTATTTTCTTTTTTTTAAAATTTTGTGGTTGCAAGCTTATTTAAAAGGAAGTGTTCACTTTTCTTGGCACTTTCAGTTTGAAATTCACGTCTCTGTAACTTTCCTTTGGCTTTTCTCTGGTGTTCATTACTATGCTTTCTAAGTGCTTAAAAAAACATGAGCTACTAAGACAACAGAATTTTCAAATTAGTCAGAGTGTGAGGTTGTTGAGAAGAGTTGAGAGATCTGGGAACCCCCTGGAATTCATTAGATGCCAGATTTAAGCTACATATCCAAGCTAGATGTTCACATCTCAAAGATATTATTTTTTAAGTATTTAAACAGTGTTCGGGACCAAAGAAGGGTGATCCCTGGAGAGCATTTAAAATGGGAGAGGAAAAGAAAGAGTTGGGCAAAATCATCTTGCAACTGGCTTCTGACACTGATCAGTAATTAAATTGCTAAAAAGTTCAGCTCTTGAAATGATTTAAAATGCAGGCAAAGAACATCCTTTCCTGAGGAGCTGGAGCACATTTTTAGGCAAAAAGCTGCAACAGTAATTCATTTGATTTAACTGATTTTGCCACCTTTTCTTTGGGAGGTGATAAAGCTGGTTGTCAAGATAGATAAGAATGCTGCATTGTGGACTGCATGCTCACAACATTTTCCAATTTAAGCCTTCTATCATCAGGGCTTTTTCACCATCTTCAGGCAAACTCAAAGTATTATGGTTTGCTATTCTTTTAGTGTCTCAAAGTACACCAGGCATATTAAAGATACAGAAAGCAACATGTGTCCCCAACTAAGAGAGGATTTGTTAATTCAGTCTTTTATTATTTATCTTATTTATTTATGCTCTATTATTTATTATTTATTATCTATTTATGCTCTATTATTTATTTATTTATTTATGCTCTAGAGCATTTGATCAATGCCTTAGCCACTGCACAAATGCAGAGGAAGGCTCAGTTATGGCCAGATGAGTTAGTTTATCACCACCATGGATGATGCATGTGTAGGGCAGAAAAAAAGGAAGTTCTTGAACAGGGACCTGAGGCAAACACAGTAGGCCACACTGGTCCTGAGCCAGCCAGCTGTGGAAGCATCTTCTCCACCCTTCTTGGAAGCGCTGAGGCCCTATCCATGTTGTCCTGGAGGCAGCCTGACTCCCACAGACAGTGTCTTCACTTGTAGCAGACAATACTGGGACCTCTGCAGGAAAGGCACCGAGCAATCTTGTTTGGCCGATGTTGCAAGTGCAGAAGGGGTGTTCTGAAGCTGGAGGGACTAAGGCACATGTCACAGCAAGAAAACATCATCTGGGCTAAGATCGGATTTGTTAAAGGGAAGACTTTCCAAGGCCATCACTGATATCCAATGGCAAATGTTCAAGGAAGAAGAGCAGAGTGAATAAAATGGCATAAAGAGGAGGAAAAAATGGGATAAACACAGAAAAAGTCAGTCTTGAGTTGCTTAATTGAGAGAAAGATGCTTAGAGTTTTTTTGACAGAAAAGTTTTAAAATTTATCAATCAAAATCCAGCCTTCTACCAATGATTTTCCAGACGAGCTTTTAGTTCTTTGGAACCTATAATGCTTTCCAGATTCATGGGAAAGAAAGGATATTCCTCTTTCAATACGTGCTAGAGAAAGCTAGGCATGACTAAACTATTATTTCAAGAGTTAGTAGATGATTGTGGATGATAATTATATCCTGTTGAAAACATCCCTTGAGGCAGGGGTGAAATGGGGGTAGGGTGCAATGGGGTAATTTTGTGACCCTGTACTTGTCTTTACTTACTAAGGACAGCCTCTAACTGAGGACAAAGAAAATGAATGAGGCTTTAGGCTTCAACCACATCAAACGTCTCTCTCTGCTAAACAAAGCACAAGCGTCATCACTTTCACATGCCAGCTCAAGGTAAGCGTACACTGGAGTGCCCTTGCTGAACCGGAATGAAAGCGAGGTGAGTGTCCATGTATGTATGTACGTATGATGTCCTGTATCTTTCACAAAGAATTACTCTTCCTCCTTATGAAAAAGAAACACAGCTGCTCCTGAGTCTGGGCACTACCACCAAAATCACCAAACCACCCGAGCAGGGGAGCACCTTTCCAGGGGAGCTGGTGGTGCCCCAGGGCTGGGGCTGGAGACTGGCTGAGCTGAGGGCAGCACTGCTGATGCTCACGTCTCCACATGGGCTGCACTAGTGGCTCCAAGGAGCTGTGCTGATATTCATTGCCCAGGGATGCTCTGGATATTTTCTGTACAACAGTCCCCTGCTTCAGGTTTGCTCAGTATTCCAGATTTTTACTCTAAATGCCGGATTTGATGCTTTGTTTCTTTAAAAATCACTGAAGTGGGGCTATTAATTTCAGTGGGAACAAGAGCTTATGTAGGTGTGGGTTTTTTTCTGTACAGAGTGTCTACTCTACTGATTAATCAAATTATTTTTTTCCAGAATAAATTTTGTGATGCTTTTCCTCATACACCCCAGATTGTAAGACATCCTGCTTATATGCCATCAAGTCCTAATAAATACACATCAGACTTAAAGAGCTTTCACAAATGTCATCATTTCAAGGCAACCTACTCATACTTCAGAAGTGGAAAGCCAGAAACACCTCCAGTATGAAACATGCACTCGTTAAAAGATTTCCAGTTCCTTGTTTTATTTCCAAGAGGTTGCCATATGGAGAACTCCCACTTTCCAAACAGCGATTCACACCTGAACTGAGTGCAGGACATCCCCAAAGAGCAAATAGTAAGACTTTCAAGGACCAATAATCTGAACTATGGGCACCTCAATATAGATACACACACTGTGGGAGAGAGCAGGATAAAAGTGAATTTTTCAGAATTTTCAGAACCTACTTTAAAATAATTGAATGGCAGTGTGTAACACCTGTGTTATTTTGGGGTTAATGCATGCAGTGGATTCAAACAAACAGCAACAGCGCACCAAGGCAAATTGAAGCTTCAGCTTTTCTTTTTTATTTTGAACAGTGATATTGTATGCCCTGAGCCAAACCAATTGTGTGGAGCAGAAGACAAGTGAGCAGTCACAGCTGACCACCTCACACCTCCAGTGATGCTGAGCCGTGCAGCTGAGGCGCTCATTTCTCCACCAGACCCCATCTCATCCATAGGCTCATGACAGCAACTCCCATCCCAGAGGAAGACCTCTCCTTTTGTCCTTCAGCCTGGCAAAGACCTACAGGGTCCTGGGGTTGACAAATGGGCTCTGGCAGTTGCAGCGGCAGTTCCTCTTTGGAGGGCTTCAGTGGGATGTAAGCCACGCTTGGCACCAGGGGGTTTCCCTGGCTGTAGGTAAGACACAAAGCAAGGCTCGAGCAGCGGAGAACGCTTGCGCTCTGAGCGCTCTTGGCGACCGCTTTGCACAGTGACGGTGGGAGCTGTGTGTCTAATTTGGGCAGCAGCAGATGGATCGTTTAAGACAGAAAGGGACTGGCACTACCAGCAGAGCAAAGGGATAACGTGTTCCTTCTGCAGCACAAATCTCACAAGTGACTCATGACTCTTCTGCAGCTCATGCTGGCATCCCTTGGTTTGGGACTGTGAATGCATTTTAAAGGTCAGGATGTAGCGCCTCTTCGCCAGTACCTTTGCGTCCATACTGGCGAGAGTTTTGCCCTGAAGAATGTCCAGTGCACATGGTGGTTCCTTACGGTTTGATGGGCAGATTGCTCTTCTCCTCCTCCTGGCCCAAGCATAGAGATTATGAAATAATCCAGCCAATAAACCCCTCAGGAGGGTTTGATTCCCAGGTGCTCATTGCATACATAATTATCATGCACATGACTAATACCAGGCAGGCCTGGTGCTTGGGCTCTTGCGTGCCTGGGTCACACCCACACTCCTCCTGCCAGCCCTCATTTCAGAACAGACTTCAATTAACTTTCATCAGATGCTTAAGGTGGCCTAAGCCTTTTCTTCTTTGTGTAGGTGTTTAAATTTCACTGCCTTACTCTTAAGGACGTAATTTACCGCTAACTGGAATGGAGACTGGTTTGTGCATGTGCTTAAATGGTTTTCTGTCTAATGGTTTTATTTAAGTAGGACATTGCACGGCAGCAAAGTGCTGGTGTTCGCTGAGCCACGCGTGCAGGTGTTCACATGCTGCGGGTTGTGCAAGTGCACTAGGATGGTTCACCTGGAACCCCCTGCAGTCACGGGCATTTCACCACTGTCCTTGCTGGAATATTAGAAAGCCCAAAGCTAAATGGTGTTGAAAATCCCATTGCTTTCTTCCCCAAGACTGAATTGTCATCTAGATCAGCTTGTAGCTTTCTGTATAAATTCTGCTTCTGCGTGCAATATATCCTGGTGCCGCATAATTCATAATGACTTGAATTCAGCATGATCTGGATCGGTGTAGGCTGTGCTCTGCGATGGTAAAATCCCACTGAGAATTTCCATTGGCTTAAGAAAACTGCTGTCCAGAAGACCCAAAGGGTAAGAATATCCCAGTGCTACTGTATCTTTAACTCTCCTTAAATTCTCTTGATAACTTTTATTTATTATTTTACGTGGAGAAAAGCAAACTGACACAGACTGCCATGTGTACCATGGGCTGGAACATCATGCAGGTAAGGAACTTTATTCCATTTGCCCCAAACTGAAATAGGCTCCCCTGTCTTAGCAGCCAGGTAATGTTTCCATCTTCCTTATGCTTCTGAGCTGCACACAATTGAAAATAGTAATAATTCACCTTTGACAGCTAAGTAAGACTGGGGCCTGGGTTCAGCTTCCCTTGAATGGTGAGGCTGAAATTTGCAACCATGTTTCGTAACAGTACCTTTATTGGCACACTTGCCAAAGAGGCCGGGGATAGGCGACCTTTGCAAATGAATAACCAACAACTTCGACTTTAAAAAGAGACTTTCATAATGAAGTTGATCCTGGGAACACATCCTCTGCCTACACTGAACTTATTTTTCAGTATCTTTAAATCCAAAACTATGTTTAGACAATTTAAACTGTGTTTAAAATTGTATGTTTATTCCTGCACAGGATGCAACATAATTAGGACTACAGGTCATCTTCTGCATTTTACTAGTCATGTTAAGTAAGTCCTAAAAATGCCTGTCTTCATTCTATAAATGCTTATTGAAAAAATGTCGTTTCTTAAGTATATCTTTAGTTTTCAAATATAAGCTTGTTCAAGTCCCTCTGAAAAAGAGGGTCAAAGAAAGAATAAACCAGCTCAAATATTCAAAACCCATCAAAGCAATAAGTATTTTTTAAAAAAAATTAAAAAAGGTAACAAAAACCTATTGATTTGTCAGGTCTTATTTTTAGAGAATTTCAAGTTGTCATGTTCTCAGACTTCTTCTTCCAGATCTCAGGTCTAAAAGGTAACTACCTCCTGTTTCATGAAAGGTCAGATACTAAAACAAATGCCAACTATCATGAGATATATGACAAATCACAAGTCAGCAAAATTGCTCCAGAGCTTTATCAAGGAACTTAAATTTTCTTCCAGGTTGTTTTTTGTGTGACATTTGTGTGACATTCCCTGAAACTACTCCCTTACGCCTAGGAAGTCTGGCTCAGAGGCCTGACAGTAGTCCATATTACTGACAGTGAATTAAACACACTTGTGAAATTTGTATGAAGAGTTGATCTTCCTACAGCCCAGGAAAGGCAAGGAAACGTAAGCAAAGAAGAAAGGAGGAAAATAAGCTTTTTGTTCTGCTATTTATGTATTTTCTACCCTGTAGTATGGGAATCCATGCAAAGATCCTCACTGAGCATTTGTTACAGCTTTTTGTAGAAGTGAAATACTTACAGCAGAGACAGTAGCTGGGGAACAGTATCAACATGAAAAAAAAACCCTGCCATATATGAAATATATATATACTACTCTATATGAAATATATATCTATCCTAAAAAAAAATCCTACAGCGTCAGTATTTGATTTTCAAATGGGCCATAGATTAACCTCATTTACATCCTTACACATCAGGTTTAGCAGATCCTTAGTGTCGTGGTTGAGGAAAAAACAAATGGAGACTGTGAAACTGGTTTTATAAGTTGCTGAAATTAACAGAAAATCTTTTACTGCCTTGATTGGAAGTCAATATTGAAAAAATAGGTTAATTAAAAAAAACCAAAAAGAAATGTATGTGGACTGTGTTGAAGGTTACTTTGTTAGTCCCTCCTTTAGCTTCAGCATTCAGTCCAGTTCCCCCATGTCGTGCTTTTTATTCTTCTTCATGGCTCCCTCCCTTCCAAAAGCATTGCTGGAGAAGGTTTAGGCCTGCTGAACAAGAACCCCACAATGCTGATGACCTCTTTGTAGGAACCTAGGGAGTGCGGCTGTTACACTCAGAAGACACTTTGTGGCTGCCTGCACACAGTGTGGTGGCACACAGAGTACAGGAATCAGGGGCTCCTTGGCTTGTATTTCTCTTGGTGTCCTCCACAGCTGATTGAACCAAACTGTGATGGTCACAGCTGGGCATAAAAGCAGAGCCAGCAGTTTCACAGAGGGATCTATCTATGAGGACATTCCTAGATCAGCAATGAATCCTCTGTGCACTCATGAGGCTCTTTGACAATTTGAGCAGGGTTTGTGCTGTGGAGGCGGAAAGGAAGCAGGTGGATGCAGACTCCGAAAAGTCCCTCGTCCTATTACTGCAAATCCAGCTGTAGCAATGGCAACTCTCTCAGACACGGCATCTTGCTGCACATGGCACGTTTCTGGCTCTTGACCTGGGGTGCGAGATCAGACCCTTGCTGCACTCCAACAAGTGCCTCTTCCCAGAGTGGGAGTGCGGGGCTCCCCCACCTGCAGCACCATCCTGCCTGCTCCTCTGCCTGCTCCATGCCGCACCAGAGTTCTGTCTGTAAACTCAGAGACTGCAGATACATTTTTCCTTCTCTGTACTGTGCTCACCTTAAGTCAGCATAACTGTGGGCCCAACAGTCATTAAACATCTACGCAAGCTATATATTCTTTTTAAGAAAAACAGATTAAAAAAACCCTCAAGGACAGCTGCCCAGGGAAGTCAAATTTGGTGGTAGCCTCTCCTGTTGTGCAGGATTGACAGTGTTTTGTGCATTTCCCCATGGTGTCCTCCCTCCCTTTGTTAGCAACTCTGAGTTTCACTTTCGTTTCACTCCGGCACTGGAGTTTCGGTTTTCTTTCTTGTCCTGTTTCTTCTTGCTGCCACCTCCCTCAGCTACTGAAATACGTGTAATTCCACCTGAAATACCTTTATCTTATTTTTGCTTTCTCATGCTACTCCATTTTTTTTCCCCCTTTCATCTTTTCACATCTTTCTAATCTGTTTTTCTCAAGTATCATAGATTAAGCCATTAAGTAAGGGGAAATTAAGAAAGACTGAGTTAATCGGGTTGTTAAGCTTATTTGTGAAATCAAGTATCAGCTTGGGATGGGCTCAAGTATTTTCTAGACTTGGGGAGAGTACTTTCCACCATCACCCTCATGTGTGTGCAATTTAACATACCTTCATGGATTCATGAATGGATGAACAGACCTTCTCTTTCTGTCATCCCCCTGCTTCCCTTCCCCCCAGATTAAATTACTTTTTCACTCCCTGCAGTGTTATCTGTTTGGAACTATGTTATATTTTAATCACGTATCGTTAAAGTAGGAAATGTTACTTCTAACATCCAGATCATTGTAATTCTGATCCTGCAAACCCTATTCAGACTAAATATCTGTTCAAATTAATGAGCAGAAACCTCAAGGCTGTTTTTTTTTCTGTGCTTCCATGATTCCAGCATGGCACATCCCCTGAGACAGTCTCGGTAATTTTTCTTTGAAAAAAACCCCATAATGACAATATGAAAAGAATTGCTGTAATTCTAGAATTTCTGCTTCATAATGACAATATATGAAAATATCATCCTGGGGTATTATGACAGTGGCTTTGACTAATAATTGTAGGGATCTCGAATGATTCATGGGTCCAGCCAGGCCCTAACCAGCAAACAGCATAAACGAGGATAACATGTTTTTTTAATGAGACTTTTTGCATCTGTTCTTCACCTTCACAGTCCTGGGACCAGCAAAGAACTGCTGGCAGTCCAGGATGAAAGAGTAGGTAGGACTTGACCCATTTCCCACTCCCCACTACCCTCACAAAGCCACACATCCTGGAAGAGGCTATGATGACAGGGGCCATGCTGCCATGATGGGAACAAACCAAGAGAACTGCAGTGAGTCAGGTCCAAGTCCATTTGTCTTCCTAGAAGAGGAGTGAGCAGCAATTAGGAGCATATAAACCTAACATATGGTACCAACAAGTTAGACCTTTAATTTTTTAAAACAAAATACATATGCTTGCTGTATCTTTATAAAAATGCGGCGTATGGCTTAGTCTAGAACCATGATTCAGGACTGCTCTGTGGCAAATCTGAGCGATGCATACAAGATTATTGTAATCTGCATGACATTTAGTTGTTTAATCAGCAGGCTCTGCTGCTGGAGTGCCGTCAGCTTCTGGGCAGATAGATAAGGGGGAGTTCACATTGGCAATTTATGCTTTGTTGCTGTAAGCAGTTCAGGGATGCTGCTTTGCATAATTGTAATAAAAACACAGTTTATTCTTCACTGTGTTCTGCAAGCCACGGGCTCGATTCTGTTTTCAAATAGACTGCCTTTATGTAAACGTGCAGAAACAGAAGCAAGGTGAATTGAAACTTTCTGATTACTCAGAGTGCTGCTTAATCTTGTAGTCTTTTTGTCACCATGGATTGCAATAGTTGGCAACAGGGGGAATAAGAATGAAACAAACCTGCTATTTCATGACAGACTACCCCTAAGCCATTTTGCCATACTTTGTTATATTCCTTAGATTTCCCTACCTTAAAAGTTCCTGTTAGAAAGCCACAACACTGTAACAGTAGTAATTGAAAAATATCTAACAAAACTAACAGTTTCAATCGCATTATAAAGGCCTGTAGCTGCTATGTTTCTTTAATTAGCATTATTCCATAGGTGCTGTGCAGCTTTAGGCCCGTCCTGCCAAAGCCTGGTCGTCAGCCAGCACACGGCCTTATCTCAGGAAAATCTTTTAGCTGGGAGATAGGCAGGTTTGTTCCCGGCAGGTCTCAGGTGAAGAGCTGAGCCGTTCCCATCTATGTGTGTAGCTCATTGAGCACACGAGAGGCCGGGCCAGGGCCAGGGCCAGGGCCAGGCCGGTGCTCCCGGCCCGTGCCCGCGCCCACCCCGCGCCGCACGCCCGCCCCGCGGCGCCGCACCGAAAGCGCCGCTACGCCCCGCGGCCCGAGGTGAAGCACAGCCGCTCCCCGCCCGGCGGGAGGCGAGAAGCAGCTCCAGCACCAGCGGCCTCACCACCAGGAGCCCGCGGCCGTTGTTGGCGGCAGGGCTCTTCTCGAGCGGTACTGAGGCCGAGGCCTCGGCGGCAGGGAGGCAGCTGGAGTTCGGCCGGGCTGCAGCACCCACGGAGAAAGCAGCCTCCGCCTGCCGGGCCGAGGCCCGCCGTGCGCCGCGGGAACGCCGTGCCTCAGGCGGGGCTGCTGCCGCAGGGGCCCCGCACCGCCCTACCCAGGCTCTGGCGGCGCCGCGCGCCGCGCACGCTGGCGAGCGCGCTGACGTCGGCGGCGCCGATAGGCGGAGAGCCGCGCCGCCCCCGCCCCCTGTCGGCCGCGTCCCCTGCCCTGCCCGCCCCCCCGGAGCGCGGCCTCACTCCGCGCCGGCCGGAGCCGCCAACGGCCGCCTGCGGCTCTGCGCGCGCACGGGCGCCGGGGAAAGCGGGGGAGGGGGAGCCGGGAGCCGCTTCGGGAGCCGCGGACGCCGCCGCGAGCGAGGCCCGCCCTTCCCCCACCCTCCCGCCCACTCCCCCGCGCGCACACGCCGGGACCGTTGCCCCGCGCGCGCCTCTCCCGCGCCGGCAGGGCCGCGGCAGCATGAGCGGCTCCTCCTGACCGCCGCCCCCGGCCGCGCCGCGTCCCCCTCGCCGCCAGGCCTCGTCGGATGCTGGCGTCTCCCCCGCGCCGAGGATGCTGAAGATGAAGCTGCCCCTGAAGCAGGCGAGCCACAAGGCGGCAGCGGTGGAGGAGGCGGCGGCAGCAGCAGCCGCGGGGCTGGGGCTGAAGGAGCCCGGCGGTACCCTGGACTGTCACCTCCAGCTGCAGCAGGTGTCCCGGGCGCCGGCCCGCGGGGGCGCCGCCGCGGGGAGGGGGTGCGGGCTGGAGAGGCCGAGCCAGCTGCACGGCTTGGGGCCGGGGCCTGGGCCTGGGCCTGGGCCTGGCCCGCCGCCACCTCCCGCCGCGCTCACCGCTCCGGGCGGCGGCGGCGGGCCCGGCTCGGCGGCGGCCCGCATCGACAAGGAGACGGTGTACGAGTGGTTCGGGCTGGTGCTGGGCTCGGCGCAGCGGCTGGAGTTCATGGTGGGGCTGCTGGACCTGTGCAACCCGCTGGAGCTGCGGTTCCTGGGCTCCTGCCTGGAAGACCTGGCCCGCAAGGACTACCACTGCCTCCGCGACTCGGAGGCGAAGGCCAACGGGCTCAGCGACCCCGGGCAGCTCGGTGACTTCCGCGATCCGGCCGTGCGCTCCAAGCTCATCGTTTACCTGGCCCTGCTGGGCTCCGAGAACCGCGAGGCCGCCGGCCGCCTCCACCGCCTCCTGCCCCAGGTGGACTCCATCCTGCAGAGCTGCCCGGCGCGGCGGCCCCAGGCGGGCGCTGCCGAGGAGGAGGCGGCCGAGGAGGAGGACGTGGTGGTGGTGATGGACGGAGCGGGAGAAAACGGACAGGCCAGCCTGCCCGCCGCCCAGGGCCTCGGCTTCGGCGCGCAGGAGGAGCTGCTTCTGCTCTTCACCATGGCCTCGCTGCACCCCGCCTTTTCCTTCCACCAGCGGGTCACCCTGCGGGAGCACCTGGAGCGGCTGCGGAGAGCCTTATGCGGGGACCAGGAAGAGGAGGGCTTCGGCCGCCACCAAGCCCAGGTAACACCGTGTCCTGGTCTCTCCCCGCTGCGCCATCTCGTCAGGCGGGTTTCCTCCTCCTTTCCTCACCCCCTCCCGAATTTCTAGGAGCTGAGGGCAGCCACTCACCTTTTCCTGAAGCCCTCCATTGGGAGGTGGCACCTACTGTCTTGCCTCGGTGCTCGTCCTATCTTCACCCCCTCCTTCGGCAGCATAGGCCTAGGCCACCCCCACAGCTGCTGTAGAGTTTCTAGTACGAATTTCTTGTTGTAATGTAACAGCACCTGACTATGATGTAGTAGAATCTGTGAGGGAGGATTTCTCTTGCTAGCCTGCCATGCTTTCTGGAGTGCTGCTCTTTGAATCCTGCCTTGCTGGAGCGCAGGCTGCAGGCTTACTGCTACAGCTTGACTGGCTGCCTCGTGTGCTGTAGGCCACTGAAGAAGCTGTACCATGCAGAAGTACAATCGACAGCTTGACTAGTAAAAAAATAATAACAGTGCTAGATAGAAACCATACTGCCTAAGAGTGTGTTCTCTAGGGGCTTAAAACAATAGAATGTGTTGAAATAACTTTTATGTGGAACCTGTTCCCCTGCCCCTTCCCCTCCCCAAATGAGACTTAGGCTTGGATTTGGCAAGGATCAGGGCAGTAGTTGGGTTGGGGGCTCTAAGGCTGGTTCTCTGGAAAGCCCCAGTCAGTAAGGTGGCTGAAGACATTTGGGAAGGGGTGTTAATCATTTTACTAAAGAAGTAAATTAAAATGTCACAACTGGAGCTTCTGTTAAGAGAAAAGCTGTTTTCCTGGGTGGCTGTCAGGAAACACAAAGCACATCTTTAAAGCAGATGTGCCACTTGTTGCTGGAAGGTGGCTGTCACTGAGAATGAAGACTTTCAATGAATGACACTGAAGCATTGTCCTGTGCAGCAGCTGTGTTTAAACTCAGGCTTTCCCCCAGTGCCATTAATTGCTGCCCCCTTGACGAGTGCTGGCCTTAAAATCTGCCCCATATTTATGCAACCAAGCCATCATGTTGGAGCTCTGCAGATTTTGGTCTATAGATGGCCTCTCATGCAAAGAGGAAGAAAAGGCTGAAAGATAGGTGTTTATAATGCTGTTCAACCACACACATCAGGTTTTCATTGGGTACTTAACAGAAAAGGTGCCAAACAGTGAAGGTTGGGTTTTTTTGGTTTTGTTTCTAAGTTGACTTACAGTGCTATCCAGTTCAGCCACTCCTAGAAAACTGTTTTACAGTGCCTGCCATACAAAAGGAATGGCCCCTTTTTCTGTTTGGTAAAGACAGGATATGCTCTTCAGGAGTTCTTGGAGGAGACGGGGATGAATTTCTAAGCCTTCAAATACATTAAGTAAATGCTTGCGTAGTTTTAAGGCCAAAGCACATTTGGCAGGTCATAAACTAGTGGGCAGATGTTATGGTACTGAAATCATAATGAATTTGTAGCATAAATCCAAACAGTGTTTATTTTGGCTCATTGACCTGCATCAAGTCTAGCTCTATCCCAAAACGAGTCCTGGAAGTCCATCTTCAGGGGGAGAAGGTCGAGTGGCAGGAAGTGGTAAGACTGACACTGTTCTTGCTGGGTTTGAAGTGCTAATAACTAAAAACATACTTGCTACCTGAAGCTAGCACATCAGTAGCTGCTCTTTGTGTCCCACCAAATGCATTAGAGATCAGGCTCTCATGAGCTACTGGGATTGAAATGTTTTGTGGATCATTCTGGCGCTGGTGTTAAAGCAGCCTTCCAAGTTGTGGTTTCATTTACTCAGGGAACATGGACAGACCCAAATCAACTTGGCTGAACACGCACATCACATTCACTAGTTCACACAGAACTGAAACAGCATCCTTTCTGCAGGCTTTTTCTCCTTTCCCAATGGTTAAATTGTAAATACAGCAGAGCCTCTTCTGGGCAATAATGGCTGATAGGGAACAGAGGGATTGGTGGGTTTCTGCTGAGTATTTTCAGTTCACATTCGCAGGGACGGTGTGACCCTTGCAGATAAGACGCTGGAGGAAATGGAGTTAGTAGCACGGTTAAAGACTTCCCTGGCAGCATGCAGCTGTATGGTTAAATTTGACTTGATTTAAAATCCTGTCAGGTCTCCACAGGCTTTTTATCCTCCTTTAATCTCTGAAATTTAAGTGCCTTCAGGGCTCTGCATTTGTGAACTAAAACGGTTCATGACGAGCTCTTTGAATTTCTCTACAGCTGGCCTCGGGTCAGGAGGGCTGGGCTCGCTGTTGGGTTGTAACCTGCGCTGTGGCCACGTGTCCAGCACCGCGCAGCTCAGCCCGCTCCCCCTCGGCCTCGGGGTGCTGCCGCTGCCCCGCGCCCTTCAGCCCCCCGGCCCGGCCGTGCCCCAGACAGCCCGCTGGAAGTTCCCGGGGCGAGCGGGTCCTGTCACGTCGAGCAATGGCCGCACCTGGGAGGGCTTCAGCTTTCTTTTCCCCCGTTCAGCTGGGACAGCGAGGCTCCGAGGGAGCTGAAGAACGAATAAGGGGGGACATCCCTAGCCCAAGGAGCACCGTAACGGCCCGGAGAGCGGCCCCTGGGGAGGGGGTGACCCCTCGCTTTGTTTGCGGGCAGGACGGATCGATCATGGCTCCTCCCCGCCCCATGAGGGGGCAGCCCCTCTTCCTTTCCGCCCTTCCCGCCGTGCCAGTGGGGGCGAAACGGCCGGACCCCGGCGAGCCGCTCCGCCAGACCCTTCCCCGGGCAGGGACGCGGTGACTGATGGTCACCACTGCTTCCCGCCCCCATTCAAGATGGCGGCGACGGAGCCTGCGCTCCTGGTCACGTGCCCGCAGGGCGGTTTCCCCGCCGTCCCGCCGCGGGAGGGGAGGCGCCCTCGGTTGCATAACGGGAAGGGTCTCGGCCGTTCCGCACCGGCCCTCCCGCCGCTGCCGGAGGTTGGAGTGGGCCCGCGCTTACGGCCGCCCAATGGGAGGGCGGCGTGCCAGCGCGTGCCGCCCGCCGCTGCGGGCCTGGAGAGGCCCTCTGGTCCTGCCCCCCGCCACGGGCGCGGCCGGGGCAGCGCCGGGCCCGCTCCGCGCCGCCGGGCGTCGGTCCGAGGAGCTGTCCCTGCCCTGAACGCTGCAGGTCCCGCAGCCATTCAGCCCGGGGAACTTTGCAGGAAGGCTTTGCCGCCAGCGGGGCCTGTCCCGAGAGGGGCTGTGGTGTGCCCGGTTTACCGAGAATGTAAACCACAAGAGAAGTTCTGTGCTGAGAAGCTGCTGGCTCAGCTCTGGGCTTCCGTCCTTAACACTTGAGGGCTTTCTCAGTTCATGTCTTCGGAACACTCTGAAGATGGTAGGAGAGCTGTTGTTCACGTGACACGTGTACCTATGGCAAGCAACGGTGATGTGAGATGGAGCTACAGAGGCGATGGAGTTCAGCCTGGAGTTGAACCGGGTGGTCTATGTGTTATGATTAGATTCTGAATTCCTTAAGGCAAGGACTGTTACTGCCTGTGGCATATCTATCAACATGGCTTGGTTCGAGGTGTTAGGGAGCTTTAACATTTAGCTATAGTGAGCAGCAGAATTTGAGAGGTTCTACAATATAAAGCAGTTTACTTTTTTCCATCATTTGGTTTATGTTTTCTGAATAGGATCTGTGCTGCCTGATAAGGTTGAGCTCACATTAAAGTTGTTGACAAAGGATTAACAGAATTGCTGCTCTTTTCAGTCCTCTGTTTGAATGATCCTTTAAGAACTTAACACTTCTTAGTGATACATTTTAACAAATATAGCTGGAAATGGCTAATAAATTCAAAAGTTGTAGGAGATAGGACTGTTGGAGTGGGATGAGCAGAGGTAGGATTGCCGTGTAATTGCATAAACTTTTTCTCTATAAGAAAGTGTTCTGAAATACTTTTTTCCTCTTACTTAAAGTAGAAACACTTGATACTATTTGCAGATTTTTAAATGAACATGTAGTTTATAACACCTTCTGGAAAAAAAAGTCATTGGTACATAAAGCTGTATAGAATACGAATTTTGAATCTAAAGTTGAAGTATAAGAATAAATCAGCAGCATTCACATCTGTAGTCATAAAACAAGCATTGATGTGCAAAGAGTCTGCTAATATCACTATATATTGGTTTAAGTATCAGAACATACAGATTAATTCTTGTGTTGATTATAATTGTTTAATAAGTGCATTAGTATCAAAGCTGTTTGACTTTATTGCCTATCTTGCTCCATCCCATCCAAGATATGAGATCAGAATGCTGAAACACTGAAGGAGGTCTGAGTATACGCTAGCATAATAAATGTGGCTTGTGTTAGACACTGAAGCATTTAATCAGGCATACTTGACAGTAATAGGTTCCATTGAAAGAAGCAATCTCCTAGAGATAATGGTCTGCTGAACAGTATTCTAATTAGCTGGCTGGAGGATTCTTTACAGAAAAAGTTTCTACTTACAAACAAAGGAAAAGTTTCTATTTACAGAGTATTTTTCTTAGTAGGCTTCTATTTATAGGATATTTTGTCTGTAAATTAAAAGAGTGCTTTATGATTGATCTTCAGTGACTTGCAGCAGAATAAGGTAATAGAACTTAATTTTAGACTCTAGGAGCACTGTCTGTGAGAACAAAAATAAAGGCAATCCCATTTTGAAGCAGCAGTGTGCTCTTTTTGGTGTCGTAGAGTTGAGCATAAGGGAAAGTGTGTCTTCAGAGTCTGGTTTAAATAACAGACAGAAAGATAAAAAAATGTCATTCACTCTTGGCACAGATCTTTTAAATGGTGGTATGCTCCAGGAAAATACTAATGTTTTACAGGTTTTGCATACTGAGATAAGTATTCTGGCTCCCTTAGTGAATCCAACACCTTTCCCTCTGAACAGGCATTTCTCTGGCTCCAAACAGGAGTTAACTATTTCCAGAAACATTACTGGAAATAATCTGGAAAATAATTCATAACTAGATAAAATGCAATGCCTAAAATGAAAGACCTCTGTCTAAACGTGCATGCTAATGCTCCAGGAAACTGTGAAGTACAAAATTTCACTGTTTTCTGTTGGTTTTAGTTGTTCAGCTCTAAATACGAAGTGTTAGGACAAGTTTGTAGCCTTGCCCAGTCCCTTTATGCCAAGGTTAATCAGCCTCTTGCTGTTTCTGTGCCAGTTTTTTCTCTAACATATTAGATGAGCACTGGGAGCACTGAAAATATACCCAAGGCTTCCTAATGCTTGCACTTAGATTGCTGTTGTTAAGCTGTGGTCCAGTTTGCAGTGTTGCCCAATATTGACTTATTTGTAGATAGCGGGATCTCACTGAGCTTGGGGTACTGAGGGCTCTGAGCTCTTTCTAAAGAGCTGCAGGAAAGGATGCAGCCAACAGCAGCAGGATAGGATGGCTGTATCTATGAAACCACTGAAGTCTGTAGGATTCTGTCTACCTAGGTCTCTCCTACCTCATTTACTTGTTAAGATCAGTATCCAGTTGCAGCTGCTATAGGAAATGCTACAGCTGATTCGTCATTAACTATAATTAATACTGAATGTCTACTTTTCCTCCCAGACTTGGTGAATTTCTGTCATGCCCTTCAAGTCTTAAGGGTGTATACTTTTAGAGACCGAAGCTCGCAGAGGATAAGCTGAGAGATTTGGCTGGAAACTGCATTCCTTCGTGCACTTCTTGTCTTTTCTCAACCTCTTAATCTTGTCCTTTTTGGGAAGAGGAAGTAAAAATACTTTTTATAGTGAAAGGAGGTTTAATGCCTTGGGAAGTGTCTCAGGAGTGAGAAAACAGCATGACAGAGATTTTCTGTTGTTCAGAACCTGCCATACCTGACAGAATACTTCTGAACTATGCTGAGATCAAAATTTGAGTTCAAAAATTGGATAAAATGACATATTAACCTTTGCTGGTAGTTAAAAGTAGTAATGAAGGCATCATCTCTCACAGTACTAATTGTACTTCAGAGAACCACTCCTAAGGGGCAAATGTTTTTCTACATTTTTCTGTCACTCTAGGCTGTTGTGAGATTAATTTTTTGCATTCAGTCTGAACTAATACATTCAAGTAATCAATCACGCAAGAGACAATTGTGACGGTACTGAATTTGTACAAAGTTGGATGAGCAACCAGCTGGCAATGCAGTAATCTAAACTGTTGCGTTGCTGGCTATAGCTTCAAGTTCTCTACTTTGTCATAGGCTGCCTAGGGTGGACTAAAATAGTGGTTTAAGTCTAGTTAAAAGCTCAGATGCAGATGAGACTTAGGGAAAGAACATGCTGTGTTTCTCTAACAGCAAACACAAGGTGTGGTATTCCCCCAGCACTTTAGATCATTGCTGTAGCTGACACAATCTGGTACTTCGAGTGTAGTTGCTAGAGACCTCGATAGCTGAAGTTCTTCATGCTGTGTAAGAGGTATGCTCATGTCTTAAAATTGTCACGATTTCACAGTGCTACAAGTTGGTCAATATGTGATTGCTGAAGCTGTCATATGATGTGCTTTTCCTCCCTGAATCAGCTGATGTTGGGTTTTTTTTCCACAAGGCTTCTGTATCCCTTGCAGTGTTTTGTTGCTGCCTCTTACAGGTGAGCTCTTAAAATAGTTTCACTAAACAAATATGCCTTAAAGTACTCTTGGGCAACTCTGTGTTTTCTCCTTTTAGTCTTGCTTACTAGATGTGAGTTAATAGGGCAGTTGCAGGTTATCCATTTGAACCTTACATTCAGCCAGCCAGACTTTTATTTAGCATATTATGGGATTTTATGTCTGGTCACAGAAGCACAGAATGGTTGAGGTTGGCTTGGACCTCTGTAAGTCATCTTGTCCACCTCCTCCTTCCAAACCCCCTCAGGCAGGGCCACCTACAGCTGGTTGCCCAGGACTGTGTCCAGATTGGCTCTTGGTTATCTCCATGGATGGAAACCCCACCGTCTCTCTGGGCAACTTGTGCCAGCACTCAGTCACCCTCACAGTGAAAAAGTGTTTCCTGATGTTCAGAGGGAACCTCCTGTGTTTCAGTTTGTGCCCATTGCCCCTGAACCCGTCACTGGGCACCACTCAGAAAAGCCTGGCTCCATCCTCTTTGCACCCATCCTTCAGTTGTGTATATATACATATTTACAGATAGGTAGGTAGATTATTTTCTGAGAAGCTGCTTTTTAGCTGGTTAGGCCTCAGCTTGTGTTGTGCCTGTAGTTTTTCCTCCCCAGGTGCAGGACTTTGTGCTTCCCCTTGTTGAACTCCATGAGGTTCCTGTCAGCCCATTTCTCCAGCCTGTGATTCTATGTGGAATAAGTGTTATTGTTCTGGAAGTTTATTTTGCACATGAAAAGATAAGTTAGCAAGGAAGTATTTGTTTCCTGGCTGTGGCTGAAAGAGGCATCATTTGGTAGATCTTCGTGGTCTTAGATCTTAAGGTCAGTTCTGTTCTTAGTCTTGTAGGACAGCTTTCTGCGTCTCAAATCAATTGGACAGTGCCATCATGTAGCTGAAAGCTTGCAAACTGATGTCAGGTGGGCAGTTGTCTTCAGTCATGGTCTTGCACTTGGCTAGCAGCTTATGCGAGACAGTAGTGGGTTGTTTTTCTTTTTTGCATGGGAGACAACCTGTTGCATCAACAGTTGTCCACATTGTTTGCATTTGTGAGCATCAAATGCATGTGCTGGATTTCGTTTTAAGACAGCATCAATGTTCTATCCATACATCCAAGTAACAGCAAGTAAAAGTGTGTTGATACAGTTGCACACAGGCTTCCTCTTTGTTGCCGTTGTCATCAGGGTTCAGCAGCACACAAGTACACATGCAGTTTCGGCTGATAGTTGCTTCTTTAGAAGTGATGCTTAGCGTTTGTGCTAATGTAGCTACATAGGTATGTATCTGTGTATCATGGTTGTGAAGCAATAAGGGTGGTAGCGTATAAGGATTGTTCTAAGGAAATCATGGCTTTGGTCTTGTAACTGGCATCACATCTATTAATGATTATTCTGACATCAATCAAATTTCTCTACGGTACAGATGCTGTAGTTGGTAACTTGTGATCATGAGTTAGATCTTGATTCTTCTAAGGTGCCTTCTTTCATCTGGTTTTGTTTGCTAGTTCCCACTTGAACATGAATGAATGAGCTGTGCCAGTTTACATCTGAACAGCCTACAAGTCTAAGTAGTGCTGTCCCTAACAGCACATTTACTGAAGTCTTGCAGAAAAATAAGCTTTCATATTTGGGCATGTAGAACTATTCAAGCAGCCCAGCTGCTCTAAGCAGGTTTCCCTTGTTAGTGCTCATCAGAGCTGATGCATGAATAGTTCTTTTATGAAAGTGCAGTGCAAACGTCAGAATACTTAACGTGCATCAATCACTTCCTCATGATGATTAGAAGCCTATCCAATAATGGATTTCATGACATATTGCCAAACCAATACCAGCATGACATTTTTTGATCAGCCATCTATGTTAATAGAGGGCAGAGTTTGGACATCTGTCATATGTATTTGAGAGATTTGCTCAGCTCACATATGTTGGTTATACAGAGCAACATCCTTCTGAGCAGGATGACTCCACACTTTAGATATTTGGTGCTTGTCCTTAGAGTTGTGGGAAACATCTCGAGTGATAGGTGGGTTTTATTAATATGGTAATGACTTTCAGCCATATGAGGAAAGATGTCTTAGATAAAAAACTGTGGGGTAGATTGTGAGAGCAGACAATTTTTAGAGTGCTCTCGTAGCAAATTTCACTTTCAAGGAGAAATGTAGTTAATCCTCTGTCCTGTCACAAAAATCTATGCGATTATTAATTATCTGGCAACTGGTTTGGGGCCACCCACATTTCTTGCTTCACTGTCTTTTAATCATTAGCAGCAGAACTGTGAGCTGCAGTGAATCCTTGCATGTGAAAACCTTACAGTGACAAAGGCTTATGCAAGAATTAATCTTACACTTGCATGTGCTGTGTGAATACATTTTATTAATGGACAGGAAATGAGTAGCACAATTAGTGCTATACACCGTGACCATCAACAGGAATTCCTTGGCAGCATACTGAGTTTTAAAGGACTTGTGCTTGTGGTGTGACTGGTACCAGGTAGCAGGCCGTGATGTCACTCTCACTGTTCATCTGCCCTCCAGACTGCCTTGACTTTCGACTTGCATGCTAGAGTTGTCTGCTCTGACAGTGCCACTTGTATTTTCTTCATGTGTGAGTGTTGGAAGTAGGACTGTAACAGTAAGTAACACCCAATGTGAAGAGTTGTAATGCAGGCTCATACAGGAGCAGGAGCTGGAGCTGGCACAGAAACAATCCTTGCAGGCTGTAAGCTGTACAGTGAAGCTATGACTGCCTTGGGTTACCCTACTGTCTACTTCCTGCATTCCACTGGGGATTGTGAAAGCTATAATTCATAGAATACATGCAGTACATATTGCTGGTTTAACTTTCTAGGTGAAGAATTTTTCAAGTGAATAAATTTTGAACTGTTTTACAGTTATGATGGTTTATAAAATCATCCACGTCAGGACTTGTTTAAGTACAGGTTTGGAACCATGTAATAGTTTACAGTTCAGAGGGAGCCTTCAAATGTGGATGTAGCTCACTTGGTATAGAATGCTGCCATGGATAGAAAAGCAACCACTCTAGAATAATTCTCTGTAAAGATATCTGAACACTGTTACAAAGATGATATATATGCTGGGTGAGAAGCAGTTTTCTAGTATAAGGAGGTGTAGCAGAAATATTTAATGCTTCTTTGGCGTGAGCTGAGCGGAATACATCTTTGAAGTAAATCTTATTTCTACACCTCTCTTCTAAAAACTACTAACAATTTCGTTGACTTCTCAACTAGCAATTATTTATTAGAATAGATTGTAATTTATTTTTTCCATTAATCAAAACAAATAGCCTGACTTTGAAGGCAAAAGAAGGTCTGACTTTAAGTTTGGTTTTAGATCCATTTGTGAATTGAAAAAATAAGTAATTGATTAGGTGGAAGTCTCAGCTTGTTCCTTCAAATGAGTGATGCACTGCTTTCAGCTCTTATGGTCATGATTTCAAAGGTGGAAAAAGACATCTTAGAAAAGTAAACCAACTTGAACAGTTTGAAAGCTTCTGTCAGAGTTAATACAAATGTCTGTCGTCTTCTGCATGCAGTGTGGAAGAAAGATATCAAAGCTGTTTTTGGCAAAGCATATGGCTGTAGCTTAAGGAAGACCTTACCTCTGTCAGAGAATTGACATTGATCTTCTCTAGAAATCTTGGTTCAGTTGTTTGATTTCATGTCAGGAAGAGATTGACTCTCATACCAAAATATGTACTAAACTTTTCAGGTAGTTCAGACACCGGCAGTTAATCATAGTCGTGCTTTTTATGAAGAGTCTTAAAGGAATCACAGTTTTAAGAGGGTAACATTGATGCTCACATGCCAACAGCTTTGTGAATAATGCATGACCATGAGTTAGCACTTAAAAAGTTAAATATTTGGGTTTGATTGTGTCCACGGTTGTTACGAAATGTTTGACAAAACAGTGTCAGCGGGGGTTTTGAGGAGATCTGAAAGTGGCTCTCTCCAGACTATGCTTGTGATTTTTAATTTTTATTTTAATTAAACTAAACTTGGAAATTGCTAAAGCTGTTGACATGCAGTCTTGTTGATATGCATCTATTTTCATTTCTTGTTCCAAATCTGACATTGCACTAAGAATTTATTAGATGTTTGAAGCTTGAAACACTGTTTTGATCAGTTAAGTTTGCTGAGATTGTTTGCTGAGGAACTAGGGATTGGTGTAAATTTTATCTTGAGAAAACAAGGTATGCTCTATATTTTAAGTCTGATTGCTTTGAAACCTGAAATTACTGACACTCAGCATAGAACACAAAACATACCCTGATTTAGATGAAACACCTTAAATGTCGTTCAGTTCTTCAGACTGTGTGTAGTGCAGTCTAAAGGCCACGTAGGTGTTCACTTGCTGGTTGTGTACTGCTGTTGATGTGACTGATGAAAGTTAGATTAAGTATGCCCAGGGCCGTCTTGATGCCTTGATACTTACTGGGTCCTAAATGAGTTGAACGCATCGTTAGGAGTTGCCACTGTTTGTACCCATACTATAGATGATGTAAAGGTGGTTCAGTAAGGTGAAGCAAGCTTTAGTTGATTGATACATCTGTCAAATCTGAAGTTCATTGAAGAATTCACAAACTGCAAGGGAGTTCCGAGGTCTTTTGATACCTCTGTGCTTCCTCATTCTGGTCTGTCTGTTGTGATGGTCTTGGTGTCCTCTGTACCAAACAAGGTAACTCGTTTTTGCTGCTGGTTTGTCCCATCACATTGCACAAGTCCTTCAGGAAAAAAAAAAGCAAAAAATCCTCCCCCCCCCAACCAAAACCAAACTAACCCAACCCAACCAAACAAAAACAACCCAAAACCTCATCTGTTCTGGCAACTTATTTCCAGAATGTTATGCTTCCTGTACTTAAAAATCAGAGTGGTGTCTGAAGATTTATATTTTTTCCTCTGTCCATCTTCTATGAAGGTCTTTCAGTGGAGCAGGATTCTTCATCCTGAATAAGAGGGACAGACTTTAAACTTTGAATATACATGTACTTCAAAAGTACCCATTTCTCCCAGTAATTTCGCTTTATAGAGCTACTAATAAGATAAATACTTATTTACCTTCTAGTTTTCATGCAGACCAGTTGCTAAATATTTGCAGCGCATTGAGTGTCCTCTATTTAACTTGCTTCTTTTGAAAGCCTTCCCAAGAAACCTACCCTCTGTTTTAGATTCCAGTGCTTACTAAAAACAATATTTGATTGATTTTTGATGCTAAACAGCAAACCACCTTCTCTCCCTCTCTGCACTGCTGCTGCTACTATCGATATGGTATTTACATATTGATGGCAGTTAGGTACTTGCTAAGCTCATACGTTACAGTACTTGTTACAATTAAATAGAGGTGCCTTACTTAAAAGAGATTAATCCAGAAACTTGCTAGCAGCTTCTAGTATTCCGTATTTTTTGTGGATGTATCTTTTTAAGCAGTGTCATTTCATGTTTCAATGAAACGATAGAATGAAATGTTCAATTTCATGTTTCAATGAAATGACACTGATCAACTGGCAAAAGCACTTGCATCTAAAGTCATTGGACATTTAAAAACATTTCTGAATTTTACCTTGTTTTGTCAGTTTGTTTTTTTAACAAGACCTGGTTATTGAGGAATATGTAAATTGATATATTAATGTTTTATATTAATTTGGGAAATTTTTTTTAGGCTCTTGTTATGCCAGATGAACCATTTGAAGTCCATGCTCATCTAATACTTTTCTCTAGTTTATCACTGTTAGCTTAGTTTGTTCTTTCTTATGTATCTGTCTGTGTTATGTCTTGTATGATTTCCTGTTCTGTCCCTCCGTAGGCACTGTATTATAACAGTAGTAATTCTTGGCATATAATTTTGAAGTCTGCATGCAAATGTGTGGGGAGATGAGCTTTCAGTCTGTCCTTTTCTCTATAGAAGAGGGATGTTGGTGGCAAATGATTGCATTCTGAATGTTTATTTAAGTAAGAGGTGCGTGGATTTAGCTGTAAGGACCATACGTCCTGTTAGACTGTCCAAACAGTTACTCATGATTTCCTATGTAGAAGAGGTGGCAGGCTGAAGATATAGGGCATGAATAAAATTGAGATTATGTTTAGTGTATAGGGAGTAGACGACTTCACGGGTTAGTTATTGAAAGAATTCATAGTAACAGTAAACGAGCATTGAAGTTCTGAGCTAATGATCTTGAATTATCCAGCCTGAGAGACCCTAAAGGCACATGCTCTGTCCCCCACCGTGTTCTGTTTTTAAAATAAGGTCAGTGAAACATTGGGGTTTATAGCTGACATTTGATAAACAGATAAATTAAAAAAAACCCAACAGAAATAGCTTATGACTACCTTTTTTACCACTGTCAAAAACTTCATTTTTTTTTTCCTGTAGAATACCAAATAATGAGGTGGTGGTGGTTGTTTTTTTAATTTCTGCTGCTTAGAGCAAGCTTTCATATATGTTCTATTAAGACACTTCCTTTTTTTTCCCTTCTCAATTTAGAATGACTTTTCCCGTAGTGACTGCTTGTCAAGCAACGAGACCAGTTTATTAGAACGAACTACAGCAGCTCATGATGGACTACCAGTGGCTTCCCATAGACCTCAGCGAGAAGGTATGTTGCCTGAGGTTTCTTTTGAGGATCAGTTTGAGGGGTTTTTTGAACGCTAAATTCTGCCTGGAATTGTAGAAATCTTGCATCTGTGAGAAACTGCAGTGATTGTAAGTATAAGATCTTCTCTGCTGCCCAGTTGGTCTTTTCATTGTTATAACAAGTTGTCGTGCTTGTTAGCTGCTAACTACTAGTAACTTTGTGCACAAAAATTGATTGCAAATGGGCTTCCTCCTGAGGAAAGAGGTGGGATTTGGGGTAAAAAAAAGAAAATTTAATGCAGTTGTATTAATGATGCTTAGATTTTTTGAAGCAAAACTAAACATGAAGATACTGTGAAACAGTGGATAGCTTTTGCTGCTTGATTCTGTTGTATGTGATTAGTCTTAAAAAAGAAAAACATATATTAGGAGATTTTATAGTAGGTGGTCGTTTGGAGGAGTGAGAGGCTTTCCACAGAAGTGTCTTTTGACTCTGTTGGGGAGAACAAGAACAAAGCTTCACACTGTAAACAGAACTCTTCTGTGCAATTGCCAGCAGTTTCTTCTCTTTGAGGAAATGAGCATTATTGAAAACATATTTATTCTTATCCTTTATTCTCCGACAAGATTAGCAAATCTCAAAATTAGTCTACACTACCCTGCAGATAATGAAGAGCTGGCAATTTGAAAAAACTGTTGCTATTCCTTTTGTCCTCATAAATGTCCTTTTGTCTCTACTGTGAAGATTTAATTACACTTTGAAGGCTGGCAATTTGAGTATTTTAATTCCTTGCAAAAAACCACAGAGAAAGATTATGGCAGATAACAGACAACAAACCTGTTTCAAATCCTTTTAGAGTTCAAAGTGTTCATATTCACAAATTAGAAACACAAAGGGAGGCTCTCTTTAACAGTGCTCTTGAATTAAATACCAGAAACACAGAAAAGTGGAATAGTTGAATCGAGTGAAGAGCTTAAGTATTTCTCAGCATTCGTATTATCATAGTTAGAAACTACAGTGAAGGGTCAGAATAATTTTGTGATATTTGCTATGTAGGTATGTGATAGATTCCCCGCTACAGAAATCTCCTTACTGGGTTAGAAATAGCACTGATAATAAAACATGTTTTTATTCTTAACTGTGATGAATACGATTTTTAGAAGTATTAACTTATACTCACAATGGAAGCAGTGTCACGTATACATGCTTGACTTAATCGTCTTGAATGCGTGTGTTGTGTCCAAAATACATGTAGAGATGTGACACAGCTCATTGGCTTGTATATTCAAACATTTCTTCTCGGTCTAACCCTTTAGAATATTTAAAATATGATTGTGGAAATAGAATTTTAAAGTGGTCTATTGAAACTATGGAACTAAAGCTGTGCAGCAACAACACTACCTGTTGTATCACTTATTATGATGAAGCCTGCACCAGCAACAAAAAGAAATTAAGGAAGCTGAAGGTACTACGGTTTGTAATAAAACTTCTTTATACTTGAGGACAAATATATTTAGCATTGAGAACATTAAATAGTTTAAACACAATCTCGTTAGAAAAGAAGCTTGTCTCTGAATGCTAATAGTGTTACTTTCCATAGTTATGTATGCTAAATATATGCATGTAGTGAAATGCAGTTTAAATCACTATTCTCTATCCTAGTCATGGGAATCAACTTTTAATTAACTTCTGAATAGCAACTCAGCTAATGGTATATCAGTTTTAACATTGGCCATTACAAAAGTTTACTGCACCAAAACTCATGTTATATCATAGTCCTTTTTCTAACAGTGCTTGTGTCTATACCAGACAGGTAAAAAGGTCACTAAACATTTGTCTTTTCATGGTATATGGATGTATGTTATTGTCTGGCATCCTTATAACAGATTTATTTGATTGTAATAATTAATCTTCATTAACTTATAAAAATTACCTGATCATCTAGTGCTCTAACTCCCAATTAGAGGGTTACAACCAGCGTACACCCTCACACACAGTATTTGTCAGTCTTTCTACTAAAAGAAGCTGTAACACTATCACTAAGCTTATATGCTGGCTTTTTATTCCTTTAAGGAAATTGCTAATACTTAGTTCTCTTAGAACTGACATGTTTGATGGAAATAGCACTTTAACTGTAGTTTTAACAAACTTCATTAAAGATGTTTAAGTTAGATGAAGTGGTTGTTAGCTAATCTCCAAAAATAAGCTTTGTAACATACACTTATAGGAGGTTGGTTTTTTGTTTGTTTGTTTTTTTGGTTGGTTGGTTTTGTTTTGGTTTTTTTGTTTGTTTGTTTGTTCTTCTTTTTTAATATCCCATGTAAACATGCAGTTAAAAATTGAAAGGGAAACATTAACTGGTCACACTACCTCCTTTCCACCTGCCCCCTCCCCCAAAAAAAGAAAAGGAAAGGAAGCTGTTTGTGGGGCTGGTTGGTGTGGGGGCTGGTGAAACTTTTTAAAATATTTTTTTTTGCCTGTAAAGATGTGTTCATGCTTGTAAAGGAATAAAATTGTGTTGAATTCTTAGGCCAGCATAGCAGGAAAAGTGAAAAGCCTGTTTCAACTATATGAGGATATTTATATAGAGCAGGGGTGTAAAACTCATTTTCACTGGGGACTGCATCAGCTGCATGGTTGCCTTCAAAGGGCCGAATGTGATTTTAGAACTGTACAAATGTAGGAGTAGTTAGATTTATACAGTCCTAAAATCACATTTGGCCCTTTGAGGCTGATACAACCCCCCATGAAAATGAGTTTGACACCCCTGTTTTAGAGTATTACCTGAACAATGCTATGTGCCCTGAAGAAAATCTCCAGACCCTGAAGGCCATATGGTACTGCTGCTTACAAGTCACAGCCAGAACTTGCCTGTTCCTGAATACAGTAGACTATGGGGAAAGGAATGTTAAAGCAACAAGGACTTTAAAGTACTTTTCTTCCTTTTCAGTTCAATTTAATGATACTCTTTACAGTATGATTGTAGTAGCCTCTGCTGCTTCTCTTAATTTTCTCTTTGCTAACACTAGTTTCTGTCCTCTTCAGGCCTTTTCCAAATGTTTGCTTCCACCTGAGTGCCTTTCAGAAGGGTGGTTCTTCTGTCTTAGTTTGCTCTCATTACTATGTTTCAGAAATGTGGATGTGGAAGGCACTGTCACTGGCTTTTGTATTGTTGTATTTAAGTGAGTTTTGATCTAAATAAGCTTTTGAGTAATGCACAGATTTCCATCATCTGCAATGAAGGGATTGTTGTCAGGCCAGAGAAATACTTTATATGAGAAAAAGGCTCCACCTGCCCCCTGCAGTTTGTTATAGTAAAATAGCATCTGAGGAAGAGTGGGGTTGTGTGAGTCACTAAGTAGAATACAGTGCTTCTCAGAGTGGCTAGGTAAGTAGATATGTTTTCAAACTGTAATTTTGGTGTGTACAATAAGGTGTTTTTCTTTCAGCTGTACACATTGAGAAGATAACCCTGAAAGGAGTACCAAGAAAAAGGGCTGACAAACATTTGGAGTACACATTCAAAGTAAGCGAATAACCTCCAGAATATTGAAGTAATTGTCTTCATGGTACCTGTGTACTGTAGATATATACAGCTTGTTTCAAATGCCTCCTCGGAAGGCAATTTTGAATTCAGTTAGGGTCTTCGGAGATTCGTGGAATTATCCTATAATTCCCCTGGACTCTGTGTACAGATCAGGTGTTCTGTGTAATTGTGGGCATAAGGTGATAAGGCGTAAAACACCAGCAATAGCCAAATCTGTGACATCACTTCAGGAAACCTGGCTTTTGATAATTTGGGGTAAGCATCACAAAGAATTCTAAAACTAGTTGATTGTTTGCTCAAGTGGCATAGGAGTGCAGTTCTTGTGTCTGCAGTTTTATATTGCTTGGAATTATGTGGTCATCTTAAATCTCTTTCATGAGTGTTTACCATAAGAAGATGGATCCTGTGTTTTTTGACAAAACTTAGGGTTGGTTGGTTGATCTGTTTTGCAGTTTGTTTGTTTAAAGTAAATGCAAACAACCTAAAAATGTCAACAAACTCGAAGGCCTACCTAGTATAGTCTTCATATATTATAATATCCAGAGGCAACATATTAAAACAATTATGTCAGTGAATTTTAAGAGAAAACTGAAACACTGCTTTTTACTACTTTGGAAGAGAAGCTTTTGGTATTGGGTTCTGGTATTAAAGGCCATAGGTGTTAAGGAATAGCTGATAAGACAGTGATGTTCTAATTGAATCAAAGTAGTAGTTTTCTTAGCGAGGACTGACTGACATTATGAGTAATTCAGCCAATAGATGTGAGTTTGGTAGTATACCAGATTTGAACAGAAAGTTTGGCTTTTTTCTTCAAACAATAGAATGTTTTAGATCAAATATTATAACTGTCCATTTGACATCAGTCATAGGAGCTCTTTGAAGAGGCAAGTAGCCATTTTTAGCTGAAAACTGATGTGTTGATCCCAAAGACTGATATTGCATTCTTTAAATGGATTTGAATTATAGAGTTTTCTCTTTTCTGATATTAGTAGAAGCTTAAAATTAGAATTAAATTGACATGTAAACTACTTCTGGTTTTGAAGTAAAGTAGTGGCAACAGATACCTTGTTGGTCATGTCTGAAGGTGAAACTCGCGAAAAGTTCTGCACTCTTCTTTTGCTGAGGACAGTGATGTGGAATTTAGCCTTCAAAATCTTAAAGGTTAACTTGCCCAAGTATTTCAATCTTGTCATAGCTCTTTTGTCTAATTAGTCTATGAACTGAGTACTAGTAAAATACAATAGTAGATAGGAAAGCTTTCTGCAGAATGCCCATATAGATTATTAATTTTTAACGTCAGTTAGAAAACTATTTTGAAAATTCAGCACATAGGTGGATTTGACAGTGTTTTTGAATTTCTTTGTTAAAAGGGTAATTGTGGAGATATTCTGGGAAGTATTTGAGTAAGCTTGAAACTCCTCCACCTCAGTTCTTGTAGGAGAGTTTCTTCTCCTCATCTGTGCAGGTATATACTCTGCACTTCACTGCAGATCATTTCGTGTTGGCCCAGATTCTGCTTTTCAAGGTTATAACAGCAATTACAGTCATGGCTTCCCAACTGAGGTCACCAAGAGTAGCTGGCGTTTCTGAGACTAGGCTGAAGGCAGTTGGTGTTTGACATTATCCTATCAACTCTTGGGAGTAAATGAATGTTTGTAATTGCCATATCCACTCCCATTACCCAGAATCTTCCCATGCATGTAATGGGAATCTTAAGCCCAGAAGCAGGCTTAGAGCCAGGCAGCACTCATCTAACCAAGCTTATTACTTTTTTTTTCTCAAAATATGCACGTGAAGGTGCTGTTTTACTACTTGCATGTGATGTCAGAACAGTAGGGTACTGAAATTTTATATAACCATATACCAAAATGCTGCCTGATTCTTCACTAACTTCTTTATTAAGTTGCAGTACTTCTTATGAATTGTACCCTACAACAGCTTCTATATGACCACGTAAGCTTCAAGCCTAAGACAGGTAAAATTATTTTATAGGCAAAATAAACAAAGAGAGATTTTTTTCCTCTTTTTTTGATTCATGATAATGGCAGCAAGAGCTCAATCCAGTCTATCTGACCTACAGTCCTTCTCTCTGGTACCTGTTTTTTGCTGTTAATAATGTCTATTTGATACACATCTTGTAATTAAGAAGCCTTCTAGCTGCCTTTTTCTGAGTCAATAAGTCAGTAATCTTCAGGGACTTTGTTGCATTTATCTGAAGTTGTTAATACTTTCTTTAGCCACAAATAACATGAAGGTAATATTAAAATGTACACTCAAAATTAGTGTCTTTGAAAAAGTACACCATTATCTCTGTTTTGCCTGGTATTTATCTGCAAGTGTGTACTCTAATACTGAGGTTGTCAGATTTGTGGAAATGTTAAGATCACCTAACTGATATGATATTTGGAAAAATAAACTTTTCTCATTCTCTTTCCTTTCCTTTCCTTACTAGGTAACCTGGTCTGATCTTTCAGTAACATGTGTAACAAAAACACACCAGGAGCTTCAGGAATTCCTGCTAAAAGTATGTACTGAAGTATAAAAGTAGTGTTTACACATCAGGTTTGTAACTTCAGAAGTAGTCTAAGACAGCTGTGATTTCTGGGGTGTAATTAGAGAAACAAAAGTATGCTACCAGATTTTTGTACTTCACAATTGTATTAACCATTAAAATCACATATATTGTGGTGGGGCAGCTTGGCAGGTGAAGAAGCTCAATAGAATGTTTGGGAAGTTTCCCAGGAGGAGATAGTTGGTTTCATCTGAAATTGCTCTTATAGTTTCAACTGAACTACTATAGAACTATCAGATGAGTTTTTAGTATTCCCCACAGAGTTAGCATATGGGTACAAGCACTGCCCATTTGCTTATTGGTGTCCCCATAAGAATGACTTTAACGGTATAATTTTTAATTTTTAATTAACGAGGCAGAGCCAGGAACAGAATAGTTTTTAATTTTCTGTTGTATTCTTCAGTAGAACCAAGGCAGGGATATTTACTGTTGCAAGGAGTTAAACTTGAGAAAATCTAGCAACTATTTCTGCGTGCGGTTAAAAAAAGTCGAAGCTCTCTAAGTTGCTCTCTCCTCTGCCCCAAGCAGGGAAAGCATTTGTGTGTGGAGGCCACAGGTAGACCCCATGAGCACGATGACCTCAAACTGTGTTTCATTACCAGTGTCTAATATTTTGGGTTCCACTTGTTCTAAGAAATTCTATATTTAAACTCCTCACGGCTGAGGGCACTAATGAAAGATCTCTTTTGGGCATGTTTTAATAGCATCTGGTGTTCTTAACTGCAGTGTTAATTGCAAGTGTATAAAGCCAGTTACTGTACAAAGGTTATTGTTTTGTTCACCATTTCATTTATCCACATTGTGTTTTCTAGTGTTGTAGAAATGAAGCAGTGAGTATTCGCTGCTGCTTTAATCCAGTTGGAATATGTAGTTCCAAGGGTTACCAGGGCTTGTTTTGTGAGGATTTGAATTATAGGTGGCATGTCTGGTTCCAGATGGGGTGTCCCACAACAGAGGGTACATGCCTCTGCTCCTGAAGAGAACCTTAAAAACAGGACTGTCATATGGGTTCCTGTGCAGTTCTGGGATGAGTATTCAACTGCATGCCTCCTGTTCTCCTACCTGGCAAGTAAAGACAAACACCAGTTTCTGAAATGGACTCTTTAGTACCTACTTACTGTCAGGAGGGATGGGAGGAGAAGCCAGGCTGGCTACTCCATGCTACATCCTCTTTTCAGATAGTTGTAGAGATTGATAAGGTCTCCCCTCAGCCTCCTTTTCTCCAGTCTAAACAGCCCCAGCTCACTGAGCTGCTCATCAGACTTGTGCTCCAGACTCCTCACCAGCTTTGTCACCCTCCTCTGCACTCTTTCCAGCACCTCAATGTCTTTTTTATGATGAGGGACCCAAAACTGAACACAGGATTCAAGTTGTGGCCTCATCAGTGCCGAGTACAGGGGGACAATCACGTCTTTAGTGCTGCTGGCCACAGTATTGCTGATATAAGCCAAGGTGCTGTTGGCCTTTTTGGCCACCTGGGCATACTGCTGGCTCATGTTCAGCCGTCTCTCAATCAACACCACCAGATCCTTTTCCCCCAGGCAGCTTTCCAGCCACTCTTCCCCAGGCCTGTAGCGCTGCCTGGGGTTGTTGTGACCCAAGTGCAGGACCCAGAACTTGGCCTTGTTAAACCTCATACAATTGGCCTCAGCCCAATGATCCAGCCTGTCCAGATCCGTCTGTATGGCCTTCCTAACCTCCAGCAGATCAACACTCCCACCCAACTTGGTGTCATCCGCAAACTTATTGAGGGTGCACTTGATCCCCTTGTCCTGATCATTGATAAAGAGATTAAACAGAACTGGCCCCAATACTGAGCCCTGGGGAACACCACTCATGACTGACCATCACCTGGATTTGGCTCCATTCACCAAAACTCTTTGGGCCCGGCCATCCAGCCAGTTCTTTATCCATCACAGAGTTCACCCATCCAGACCATGAGCTGCAGCTTCTCCAGGAGAATGCTGTGGGATATGGTGTCAAAGGCCTTGCTGAAGTCTAAGCACACAACATCCACAGCCATTCCCTCATCTACTAGGTGGTTACCTTGTCATAGAACGAGATCAGGTTGGTCAGGCAGGACCTGCCTTTCATAAACCCATGCTGACTGGACCTGATCACGTGGTTTTCTCGTATGTGCCGCGTGATGTCACTCAAGATGAGCTGCTCCACAACCTTCCCTGGCACCAAGGTCAGACTGACAGGTCTGTAGTTCCCCAGATCCTCTTTCCAGCCCTTCTTATAGATGGGTGTCACATTTGCCAATTTCCAGTCAACTGGGACCTCCCCAGTTAGCCAAGACTGTTGATAAATGATGATAAGTGGCTTAGTGAGCACCTCTGCCAGCTCCATCAGAACCCTTGGGTGGATCCCATCTGGCTCCATAGACTTGTGTGTGTCTCAGTGGTGTAGCAGGTGATGTAGAAGATGGCAGGACAAGAGGAAGACAACCACAGGCTGCTACGAGTTTGCTGAGTTGTTCTGTGGAGAATGTTCACTGCTGAAAAGTATATTTGGGTTGTGTTAGTGTGATAGGGATAAGTAGAGAAGAATCATTAAACAAAGCAGGGTAAAACTTATACCTTGCTTTAAAAAGCCCCATGGCAGTACAAATGCTGTCCAGTTCATACACACTTGCATTTTGCCTTTTTGTTATTCTTATTTCCAGTCTTCATGGCATTTTTTCCTAGACAACTTCCTAGGGAGAGAAAACAATGGTCAAAATACTTCATATGTTATTCTAAGGTTGTGGGTGATTGGAGTAAGATAGTTGTAAAAATTGTTTCAGAATTGAAACATCATTGGGAAAAACTAAGGTAGCAAATGGGATAACTTGGATGCCTTATACTTAAAGAGCACTTTCTCTTAGGTAATAAGCATAAAACGTTTTTTGCATGTAGGAAATTACCATGTGTGGAAGAAGTAACAAGCTTGTAGTAACAGGGCTCTCACTACCTGAAGTTAAGATAGTAAGAACCTAATCTTGGGTTTGTATAGTTCTGAATCTTTAACTACAGAAGGAATCGATTTCGTTTTAATTAAAATTTTAAAGAAAAAAGGCTGTGGCTGTTTCTGGAGACAAATTTAAATATAACACACTGGGACACAATGTTTGCTCATCGCTGTGCTTCTGCAGTAGCTTTTTGGTACCATTTGGTTGGTAATGACTTATTCTTCAGTCAGAGTTCCTCAGTAGCACATATTAAAGCCAAACGGGTCAGTTTAGAAAAGCTGCTTGCAGCACTTCTTTGTGGTTCTGTATTTAATACGCTTCAGGTGCTACAGCACTGTACTAATCTAAGACTTGCACCACCTCGCTGTCTGGATTCCAAAAGTTCCTTTTATGTATGTTATCAAGCAATTATCTACATTGGACATAGTGTCTCTCTATTAGTAGCACTTCATTCACTGAAATAATTACTTTGTGCTTTGCTGTTGTACCACTAGCAGGATGTATAATCCAGCTGGCACTCTGGGTTGGGTGTATTCCAGATATGCAAGAGAAGGATGCTTCTCTAGTGTAAATTACTGAGTGTGGTTAATCATAACTGATGGCAGATATTAATCAGATTAGCAATAGCTTTTAACCATAGGAAAAAACATTTTTGCTATGGCAGTTTACTTTTAATTGCTTCAAAATTAGAAGAGTTGTGGGCTTTTGTGGTTTGGTTTTGTGGTTTTATTGGGTTGGTTTTGTGTGGGGTTTTTTAAAATTATTATTAACAAATTGTATCAGCTTTCATGTACTTAAGTACATTATTTTGGAAGAGGTAAATGTAAAAATATTTGTTTTATGGAATACTTTTCATTTAAAGTAGACATGGTCTTTAGTAGCAAGAACTTTGCCTTCTGAACTAGAACGTTAGAAGACCTGTTTTTATAATGCTGGCATTGGAAACAGTTATGCATTTTCATAAGAAATTTCAGCATTAATAGTAACTGGAGAAGGACTTGCTATTGATTAATTTCAGTATTGCCCACTGCAGTCTAGTGTATTATATAACTTCAACAATCTCCTTTCTACTCTTGTTTCTGTAACATAATTTAATCTAGCTAAGTGATGATAGCAAGTACAGTGCATTCAGTCCTCCCTTGTAATTTTTTATGTTATTCTTGACTTACTCTCTGAGTGTGAAAGATTTAAAGAAATAAAAAGGGCTGTAAATTACTCTGGGAAAGAACATAGTATTGATACATTTCTGAATGTCATTCTTTCAAATACAGCTTTAAAGCTTCTTACCTCTGGATTTGATGTGAGGCTTTACAGCAAAGTGTTTCTCCAGCAGAACTAAATTATGGTGATTTGTTGTACCTTTAGTCTGTAAATTACCTTACTCAAACTGGAACAACAGAGTTTCTTGTTGATACCAAAAGGTATAAAGACTGATGGTGAACAAATATAGTCTTTAAAATGTCAACTGTTCATTTTTTTAACATTAACCTTTTTCTCAGCTCCCAAAGGAACTGTCTTCTGAAGCGTTTGACAAGACTATTTTAAGAGCACTAAATCAGGGTTTTCAGAAGAGGGAAGAACGAAGGCATGCTGATCTTGAGCCCATAATCAGGTAAATATTTTAGCAAATAAAAAACTAGATCACATTTAGGGACAGTGGAAATTCTGCTGTCTGAACATAATTTCTGAAGAAAATGGGAAGGCAATGATGAAATAGATACCCTTAACTCTTTTTTTTTTTTCCTTTAAATTGAGGCTTTTATTAGAGTTTAATGGATTACTTATTTAGAAGTAATCATACAGTTATGAAAATACTTTTCCTGAGCAACATTATACAGCAATGATTGATACTTCAGCATGGGTCTTGCCTCCATTATACAAGAGTATATTTAGAAGTATTAGAAACAGTAACTCAAAGCGCCTGTGTTCTAATTTTATGACAGAATAGAATGAAAGAGCAGAATTTGGAAAAGAATGAACAGTAATAGTGAAACATGTATGTAAAATTAAAATGTAGCTCACACATTTGGAAGAAAATGGCCCATACCTCATAATCTTCTATGTAGCAGTGAGGGTGCTTGCTGGAGTGTGGGACTTGTTGGTCAAATCCTGTAACTCAGAACAGCAATAGGAATTTGGGTGAGCCTCCCTGTTCTGTTTGTTTGTTACAGATATCTTGTTATGTTTATTCTTTCCTGTCCAGGTTTTTCAACCTTGTTCAAAACAAATTATTCATCAAGTTAGACAGTGTCTCTTGAGTTAGGGTACTTGACACTCAAATACTGACATTATAGGTGAATTCAACTTTGTATTTAGCCGAATAAACATATTTGAGGAACAGGCATGTTGTTTTGGGAAATGAAATGTTAGAATATAAAGTACAGTGCTTTTTGACTGAATCCAAACTCTTCTTTGATAAGATGTCACAGGTGTGTAAAATGTTTGAATTGGGATGGCTCAAAAACATATACCTTTTATATTAAAAAAGTTCTTTGTACCAATTTCTTGTATTGGCTGTACTCTGACCTTACAGTAGAACTGAACAACAAAGCTCCGAAGTAGCATTTAACATTTTTTTATGCTGAATATGCAAGTTCCAATGTTTGGACTTCTTAAGAACTGCCTGCTTTGCTCTTAAATGGTACTGTAGTAAATGTTTGTGTTCTTCCTATGGAATATTACTTACAGTTTAACCATCTCTCACTTAAATTGCAGGCAGCTATTTTCAAATACATCGCAAGCTTTTCTGCAGAATCAGAGAGTATACAACTTCTTCCAATCAATTTCATCAGAATCTTTGCACACTCACAGTAAGAAATATCCTAGTACTGTTTTATATATCAAAAAGTCTGTAAAAAGTTATTATTCTTGTCATTACTAATTACGTTTTTGTAATTACGTGGTCTTGTTACATTGTATTCCACTGGTCCTATTTGCTCTCCTTGCCAATGAATAGTCACTTCAGCTCATGCTTTGGACAGTGGGAACATGCTATGTAGCATCAGCTTGTGTTCTTTTCTTTCTTTCTTCTCCTCTGTACCATCATACTATTAAAATAGGTAATTATGAATTGAGTATGTGCAACAGTTTGAGACTTTTCCCTTTTAGGAAACCTTAAATTTTGGAAAAAAACTTGAGCTGACAAAAAAAAATCCCATCTGTTTTTATTTATTTGTTTGTTTGTTTCTTTTGTAGATGAAGCATTTGTCTTGATATTTAAACTTCAGATTCATTTTGGATTCACAGTACCTAAATAGTGGGATGCCCCCAATATTAGAACATACAGGGTCTCGTTCAGAGTATTTGCATTGCAGAGATTTCCTTGGTGAACTCTCTTGCCTACTTGTGTAGTACAAACTGTTTGTGCAACTTAAGCCTAGTTTCTCTGTATGGATGCCTTAGGATGTGGTCTTTGTTTCTGTTGAATCCTTCCTCTTCCAGTGCATGCTACTATGACAGTTAAGGCACTGACTGTGAGGCCATTGTCTCAGAAGTTGCAGAAATTCTTAGTCAGGCATTGAAGAAGTTGGAGTTTTCAGACTGCTTATATGCGCTTGGAAGAAAATAGAGAAATGACGGCTGACTTTAAGTTGAAATTATGTGTGTGATCTGTGACAAATGTATTCATTCCGTTATCAGATGGAGGCCTTGTGATTAGGGTAGAAGCTGTAGATCATGTGATTTAGGACATTCTTACATGGCAGTTTCATGAAAAAGTTAAGCTAATGAGGTTCAGGATGGTTGTGAAACTGTCTGGAATTTACTGCTGTGAAAATTCTGACAACTTTTGTTTTGCTGCAAGGGAAGGAAAGAGTTTCCAAAGTCCAGAAAGATTTGCAGTAATGATAGGCACGCTGCACAAGGTGTGCATATTTTAGTCTGTAGATTACACCTAAGTGGGAAAAACTTGAAAATGCATTGTTTTACATTATTATAATTTGAAAAGGGCTGAAAGGAGCCAGTGCTGAGTTCCATCACGATAGACTTGACTGCGTCAGTGCAGAAATTATCTGTGGGGTAGGTAGATCAGAAGGGTAAAACGGCCAAATGTCAATTCTGTAGGAAGTCTTACAGATCGTAGCATGATCATAAATAATTTGTATAATAATAAATAATTAATTGGGTATGTGAAAGTTCACGAGGATTTGTCAGAACTAGAATGCATGATGGGATGAGGAACTTAATTGTGTAGCAGAGAGGAGGAAAAACTCCAGTGAAAGATGACTTAATTCTTCAAATACCTAAGAGTCGTAATGTTCTGTTCTCTCTGATGGATAAGGCAAAAAGCACTAGGCTTAACTTGCTATGAGAAAGATTAGGACCAGGGGCAGACAAGAATCTGGTGATTACCTGCCAAGTCCAAAGCAGCAAGGCAGGTCTGGGATGAAAGCAGAAAAACAAGTCAGTAGGTCAGGGTTGAGAACAGGATCAGCGAGGTACGTGGCCAGGCACAGGCATGGCTGCAGTGCACCCCAGGCAAGGGCCTGAGCTCGAATGCAGCTCCCCAGCCAAAGGATGGGGGCCCTGGATGAGGTCACTCCCAGTTCTTTTCCCAGCAGCCTCACCCAAAATTGCAAAACTGCACTGTGTTGGATTGTTCTTGAGCACAGCCCGTTAAAGTACTTGGGAGGGCCAGGGGAGAGGTTGCAAAGCTCACTGGTGTGGTTCAGGGCCCTGGTATTGAGTTTGATCTTAAAAAAGGTTTGGTGAAGACAAATAGTGCAATAAGTTTAAGCATAGGTGGTTTTCTTTTGAGAAGGGGGACTGGATGACTTGTCTGGGGTAACTCAAAAGCGCATTTCCTATGGTGCAGGCTAATAGAAGCTGTACTAAGACAAAGGTGGTCACCCTGCTCATTGCCGAAATCACCAGAATTAAATAGCTCATGAGATTTTTATTGGTGGTCTCTGTTTTTCTAAGTTTCCTGTTCAGGATTCCTGAAATCCTCGTAATACTTGCAATTGCAACTTAGCCCATGGTGGAAGCGTATCTTTTAAGAAAATCCCATCATAGTTCTGAAATTGCACATGCAGAATTAATTGACAGATGAAGCAGTTGTGGCTTACATTGGCCTTCAGTCACTATTTAGAGTTGGGGGTAAAAATTTCACAGAAAAACAAAAATATTCATTCTGAAGGACTTGAATACTCTAAGTATGGTTTTAGTAAAACTTGTATGGAAATGAATTCTATGTTCAGTGAAAGGTCTTTATACCTTAAATAATAGTTTGGATCTCACACTCAATAGTATATTCCGTAAGCGTAATTATGCCGCCATGGTTCCATTAAGGAGGAAATCAGTTAGCTCTCCCCTGATTCATAATGTAAGTTATTTTGGATACTTTTTCAGGCTGGAGTAGACTTTCAATTCCAAAAGACTTTATTAGAGCATGATCTCTGGGGCCTTAGTATGTTTGATGCAGACAATATTCAGAAGGATCTTCCTATCGATGTTTCAAGCTCCTAAGCAACAGTTTTCAGATACTTTTACCTGCACTAACTTGGAACTTTTTGAGAGGGAAAGAGTAGACTCCTAGAGTTAGATTTATTATCAAACTTAGTCCTTTTTCAGAGCACGGCAGTGGTATTTTTGCAACAAACCTGTAAATCTTATTGCCCCTTCTTTTTCCCATCCCATTTGGCATAATAAGGCAAAAATTGTGCACGAAGACTGTGTTAAAGGCACTAGCTAGAAAACTTTAGCCCAAATTAAGTCTCCTTTGGCAGGTGGATGATTTGACAATGGAGGAGTGTAACTTGTTGCAGAAAAATTCTAGTAATTATAATTGGTTTCCACCCATTTCCTGCTGTAACACGAAAAATATTATTAAAAAATCTAAAGGATGGGATAATAGGAATATTTCTAAAACTATAATCACAATCCCAGCCTTTTGAAATTGTACCATAGCTTTATAATTGTTTTGTGCACTCTTCAAATTAAAAGTATCTTCATAGAGTGTTTACTCTTAGAGATGTCCTGCTTTGAAGGAGAGTTCAAATTACTGCCACATGCAAACCAGTAATTTAGTCTTCCATCTCCCTAGCTTCCAGTTTAGTGCAAACATTCAGGAACTGTCTAGTTGTTCAAGATCTATAAAGTTACTACGTGAACTTTATTCTCTGCAGGTAACTTACAACCCTCTTTGAAGACGGTTAAGGCACCAGAACACTTCAAGGAGGACAGTTCAGAAGCTTCAAGTCAGGAGGAAGGTAGTTGTGTACTCAAAGGTGGTTCTTCTGTGAGAAATGTTGCCACACTCAATTCTGGAAATCATGCAGTTGACTGATTTCTTCATTGGTACAAAGCTGAGAGATTTGAATGAAATGTGTTATGTAAATGAAGATTTTTTTTGTATACTGCCAGCAGTTTCTTTAAGGGATTGCTCTATAATCCAAAGAGTGGGAGTGTTTGTAGACAGCTCAGAGGTAGAAGATCACAGCTGTGTTGAGCAATCAGGAACATATACTTTACAGTTTACTTGAGCCAAGATCGTTTGTAGCTTTTCATGTCTTTACCTGTTCTTCAGTCACCGAGGTTAGGAGTTCAGTGCGACATTTCAAGGGTATGCAGACTTTTTTTTTTCCAAATTTGTCTGACTTTTAAGTTTTACACAGAAAGGATGTTCAAGTTTTCTTATTTTTAACCTGTGTTGGTTTTGCACTTTGGAATGTTAATAAGGGCTCTTCATTGTTTGGGACTGTAGTGAGTATTGATGACAGTCTGAAAGCTGTTTCTTCCTAATACCTCAAAACCAGTTCACATGTGGAAGCATCAGCCTCTAGTCACTGGTCAGTAATTTCATTCTGAAAGGAACAGCGAGACAGTTTTGCTTTGTTTTCAGTAGCAAATGAGTATAAGCCTCCGGTAGGTGGAAAGGATGAGAAATGGGGATTGACAGGTGAGCATGGACCACTGAACACTTAGACGAGCTTTCACAGAATAACACCACCTTCATCCTGTTATGCCTTAATAACTAATAAGAAGCTTGTGGTTGATCTTATGTGCAATCAGTAATCCAAATATGAAGTTCAGACAGCTTTTTCTGATTTAAAAAAATTATTACCATATTCTTTTTTAGAGTTCAAAATGCAGGAGTAAATTTACAATATATGTGGAAATTGCTCACAGTGTTTTATATACTGTCCTAAAAAAATCTCTTCACCTGATGAGATTACAAATTCATTTCACCTTTTGTGCCATTTTAGTGAAGTGCTACCAGAAGTTTAAAAATTGTGAGGTGTTTGGTTTTTTTTAATAACAATTTAGACATGTAGCACTGAACGGAGTTCAGGCAAAATGATAACTACCAAGAAGGCCAAAATCATCAACAGAAGGAATTAAGAGAAGTCACTTTTGTTAAAATTTAACAGTTCCCTAAAAGAAAAGGGTAGACTATGTCTCTAAAGTTCTTGTTTCTTGTTTGAGGCATTATCTCTTTTTATGTCAAATGGAATTTGTAAAGCTTTACTTGCGTGGTGAATTTTGAGGTTCAGAATGCAATACTTCTGTGTAAGACTTGTCTTTATTCACAGAATGTGTGACATGGTTTTGAGACTAATTGTAGCAGTTCAGAAAAAAAGTATGAAATTCTGTACTTTTCTGACTGAATCCTTTTTTCTTTCACCATCCTTTCATACTGGCTGATATTCGGTTGTGCCTTTAGTCCTTATGGTTAAATATAGGGGTGAGCAAACATAAACAGTTGTTATAGTTCCTATTTTTGTGTTTCATTCTTCTGTGAAATGGAAGGTAAAGAGTCTTTATTATACTGTCTGTACAGACCGACCTGTCCTCTATGCAACACCTGTTAATTTCAGCACTGTAAATTAAGCGTAGCCTGTTTAACAGAGTTGTCTTCTGCTAAGTGACTGGTAGTGCTGGAAAGATGAATTAGTTGGATTGATCTAAAAGAGGAAATAGGAATTGCTATTGAAATTATGCTTCGTTGATTTTTTTTTCCAGATGTAATGCAACACACAGCAGTTCACAAGAAACATAATGGAAAAAGTCCCGTTGCCAAGTAGGTACTAGGATATAATTTGACGATGCTACATTTCTTAACCTCATTTTTTAGTACTTTGAGAGTGTTTCCTTCTAGATGAAAGCTTGTTTGTGACGTTCCTGTTTGGTTGGAGTGGGGTGTTCTTGTTTTGATTTCTGTTGTTTGAGGGGGCGTTATTAATTTAATCTGTATGTGAAAAATATTTCAAAAGATCCTGTTTCTAAATCTGTAGGCCTAGGTCATTCGGAACTCTCTTCTTCCCTAAATTTTGTGAATCTTCACTACTCAAGTTGATGTTTTGTGTTTATAAGCTGAGTAACGTAAGTTCGTATGTGTACGCTGAAAATTTCTAGTGCTGTTGTTTTTAAGCTTTTCTTCAGTGGCTTCAAAGATGACCTTACAGGAGAAGGTAGTCCATTCTTTACCTTTCTTAGTGGCAGAAACATGTATACCTTGTTGGTTTACGTTCATTGTAAGTCTAAGTGCTTCTTAACCATATTAAAATAGTTTATGTATGCTTTCAGATATATGAACTATGTAATATGAATTCACCCATTAATTTATTTTGACCAGAAACTTTGGATATGTTTGCACATAGTTCTGTGATTACAGAACTATATTAAGAGGAATAAAATAATACAAAATGTATTGTGGTGTATAGGTTTGTTCTGTGTCATTTTATCTGTGAAGTGTATGTATCTCAGAGATGGGAGGGAATTACCTGGAATTACAATAATTAGAATATAACCATAGCATAAACCAATGTTGATTAGGGTTCACAGATTTTTAAGACAAGAATCTTGTGAAATTACCAATTTGACAACTTAGTAGTTTGTTTCTATTTTTTAACCCTCTTACACTCTCATCTTGCATTTATTCAAGAAGAGAATGTCATCTTGACAAAATCTCTGATTATACTTACAGCCTACTATGAAGTCGAAAAAGCAGGATCCAAATTTAGTAGCATGTAGTTACTAATTTTTAAAAAAGTCTTTTTCTTATTCATTGTATAATTGTACAAAAGCTGGCTGTAGTTTAGGATATATCTTTCAGGTAGGAAAGAAAGGGACAAGCCTTTCCACAAACTTCTGTGGTAGAAACTCCTCTTGCTAGCTATTCATTTTCTGTTTATTTAAGAAGGGAAAATGCGTTGGCTGCTTGACCACTAGAGGTCTTTTAGTCCTCTCCTGTTTGCGTTATGTCTGTCTTCTGAAAATCTGTGCCTGATATTTATAGGTTCTAAAGAAATGGCACTGAGTGAAACTTTTATCTTTTAAAGATGTATAAATCTGTCTCGAGTCAAGAGCAGTTAATCTCAAATAACACTGGTACATTTCAGAAAGACTGGTACATTACATCTCTCTACCTTTTGTTTTAATTCAGTGTGGCAGCCTACTCTTGCAAAGGTCCAAAAATTTACTGGTAGGAATGAGATCAGACATATGAAATAAAAAAATTAGCAGTATTACAGCTTCCATAAAATGACTGCAAATTTGGCAATGGATTCACTTAACTCCATTTGGCAGAAGTTTCTAAAGTGGCCTTGCTTACATCTCTGCAGTCAGGGGCTCATGTCTGTATCTTGGGACCTTCTTGGGTTCTCACCATTTTCTTAAACTATTTCTTTAATACTCTATTGTACATTTTTTAAGTAGTTTGAGTACTTATTTCCAGAGGTGTTTAGTAAGCTGCCACTGGAACTTCAGCATATCTGCCATCGTGGGAACTGAGTAACATTTCATATTGCAGTAACCTTCATGAAGCGGCTTGCCAATAGACCTGAAGTGTTTCAATTATCAGCATAAGTATTTTGCTGAGAATTTAAAAGTAGTAACTCCTTTTCTTTTTTGTGGTGGTTGTATATTTTTGTTTTGCTTTGGCATCCAGTCAGCAGGAGGGCATGCCTTTGTATGACACATGAAAATCTCAAGGTCCATGTGCCCTACTGACTCTGTCAGAACCCTGACTGTTTTTCCAGCGGTCTTTGTGGACCATTGCTCTCAGACCTAGTTAAATATTGTTTCTGACCAGCTGCTGTTAAGAGAAGTTTCAGTGGAAGGCATTATATATATGCCAAATGTAACTCCCCTTTCCCAGCACTGCTCAAAACTAAAGATCCTGAAGGTAAAAATATAAAGCAGGATGTCTTATTTAGAAATTCAAACAAGCACCAGTGCAGTATGATCTGTAAGTAGCCATGCGCTACTTTTCTTAAATGTTTCATGAGTTCTGAAATAGGGATTCCAAAGTAATTCCAGCTTCTTCGTTAACAATAAGAAGAAAGAAGATGGATTCAGAATACATTTCTATCTGGAAAATTTCCCTATGCCTGGTATGAAGAAGGCAAACAAAAACACTTTGTGTGCAGAAATATCCACAGAAACTCTTCTCTCAAGTACTGTTTTCTACAAATCCTGTTGTTCTGAATTTTGCGTTAAATTGTAGTAGACAAATGAAAAAGGAACTGTAATTATGTTCAGATCACTGGTATAACTTCAGAGCACAAGAATTCCTGTAACTTACATCTTTTAAATCTCTCGAGAATTTCTAGGGTTTTCTGAAAGCAAAATACCACAGTTTCCCAACATGATGCAAAAATGTTATGTTGGTAGGAAGAATCCTGCAAATTTGTTCACATTGGCATAGCTTTTGTTTTTTCCTTTCAGCAGCACTAGCAGTGCAAAATGTTCTTCACTGGATAGCCTTAACATACAGCACTCGGAGCAAAATGGGGTTATAGACTGGAGAAGAAAAAGCTGTATTGTCCAGCAGCACCCAGAGCACTGTACAAACCTACTTGACCAGGTGCGTTGCTTTTTTTTCTTTAGAGCAATATTCTGAGACACTTGAGAGGATTTGTCCCCTACATATTATTAGATTTAGCTTTAAAAGATGAGGAGCCCTGCTAAAATTGTACAAATAAGGGTCAAAGCTCAAGTTACCACTGACTTACCTCACTTAGAAAAATACTTGTAATTACTTAAAAGTTGTGTATTTAGTTTATGAATTTGTAAATAAAATTTCCCAATAGGATATAAGTAATCAGAAAAGTCTAGTGTTCATTTATAATCAGACACTTCCATGTTATTGTAACATTGTCATCAGATGGAATTTCGTAATGCCTGGGGAATTTGTGTTATTGCAAGGAACAAACTGGAAGCTGTATTAATAACCAAACCATATTAATGCTACAGTAGGCACAACAGATTAAACATATTCTTTCTATCTTACCTGCATTATCAAAATAACTTTACTATTAATATTTCTTGAAAAATGGAATAGCTAGACACATATACACTTTTCATGAGATTTCTGTCGCTTCAGTGGTGAATTTTGGTGTGAGTACAGCTGAGAATAACTATCTATAAATAAAATCACTGTTTGCTCACTGTTACATCTGAAAAACCTTGACCGCTTGAATTGCTTAATATTACTCTTATTCTACATGCAGAATTTGACTATTGATTATTATGTGGGGAATAACAAGCTAAACAAAAGCAGTTTCCTTATTTCACAAAGCAGGGTAATTAATCAAGATTTGCTTGTGAAGGTGAAATGGTAGATTGCATCAAAGCTTGAAATAATGCAAGCTTGAGGCAAGAAAAAAATGAATATACTGAAGCAGAGGAAAAGCTATTTCCTGTTTAAAGGATGTCCAAATACAGCATAATAGGACAGAGATTGTTTCAGAGTTTTCATATGTTTTACTCCTTTGTTAAATATGAGATATTACTAGCAACTAGTAATAGCATCTGCGTAATTATTTAAGTATACTAGGTTTTCTCTTCTGTGCTTCTAAGTTGTATGCTAGAGTTTAGATTAGCAGCAACCTCCAGTTTAAAGCTGGGTACCTGCTTTGTCACTGTATAAAAATAATTTGCCACATGTACTTCCCACCCCCCAACCATCAAATAATTCCATTTTAAACAATTCCGTAGCCCCTTAAGGCTTGTGATTAGCCTTTTTAGTGGATATGTAATGAGACTTTTTTTTTTTGTTAATCCTCAAGAGAAAAGACAGTATGCAAACAAGAATTCGATTGATAGGAATATTTGCAAGTAGTAATTTTCTGAGTGTTTTGCTGATAATATGGTAAATGCAAGGCCTAGATGCACTGCACAAGTAGTTGTTTGTGTGGTTGTAGCACCATGAGCGCACTAGTCTTGGACTCATGGACCTGTCTGTCTAGAAGGGTCTTTTTGTTGATTTTGTGAAACAAATTCTGTTGTTTGACTAGTGTCTTTGTATTTTCTGGCTAGCATACGGCGGAAAAACGAAGTCTGTCTACAGTAAGCAAGAAGAAAGGAAAGCCACAACTGGAAAAGTAGGTTTCCAATGTAACCAAGTAATCCAGAAACGAAGTTCAGTGCATTCAACCTGATAAAGAGGGTCTACGATCAGTTTGGGGAATTGTTTTGTTATTGTGGAACAAGAGCTGGCATAGCATGAAGCCCGTCTACATAAAAATCTTACTTTATCTTCTGAAAAGAAGTAACTTGAAAAATAGAATGTAATTGTATGCTTCCATTTCCTCAAAATATCAGTTGTCATTTAGCAAAAAGATGAAAGAGCAGAAGTAGGTTCTTAACTGATGCCAGATTGCCTTTTTTCCCTTTATATTTATTTGAAAGTTAAAGGTGTAAAGCTGTCCAGAAAACACTGAAAATCAAATAAGGATTGACAGCAACCTCTAACGTTACGCAGTGGGTGGTAACTTGCTGAAATGTTGTATTGAAGAGAATTTGCACATCAGAGGGCTTCAGAAGTTTGGGGTCTTACACAATCCTGCACTGTGAAGAAGTAGAAACATTTCCACCCCTATCTAATACTCTGCCTACTTCCAACTTGACTTTCTGTCATTTTTGTTACTCTTTAGCCAGATGCTTTTCTACTAGTCTGGTGTGACTGCATTACAGGCATGAGCTTTCAAAGATGGCTTCAGAATCAGCCGCACTGTTTCTTTTGTGTGTGTGTTTTCTCTTGTAGATCTTTATTCATCATGTTCAGTAACACTGCTTGCAGTTTAGTTCCTTTACCTAGTTGCTTATTGTCTATATTTGTTGTTATAGCTATTAAATATAAATTTCTAGCCTGGAGTCGCTGCCTTTGTTCACAGTGGCATTATACGTTCATTCATGGTTGGTTATTTGTGGCCATGCATTTGGCAAAAGAAAAAAACCTTCAAAAAAAAAAAAAAGGCAAAAAACCACCACCAACATGAAAATTATTTACACAGAGAGAAAACAAAGAAAACTGACTGCCGGTTGAACGCCAGGACTAATGGAGTTCGAGTTGCAACATCACAGCACATCCATACAGGGACAGCAAAAGGTAAGAAGTTTATTTCCCAAGCTGTTTGTAAGAAACAGAATGTCCACCTTTGCTGGTTTATTCATTAGTCTGAAGTAAAGGCCAGTCAGCATGTTGGCTGTCTAGTCTGTGCTTTGCCTCGCTGTATAGAATGTGCTAGGTTCAGTCTTCTGTATGCAATTGCTTAGGGTATGTCTCTGTTCTTGCATAACTGGAAAAATCGTACTGAAGTCTCTGTAAGTTGCCTTATATAGAGTAGTAGTTGCAGAAACAGTTAATGTTGGGCTACTTGTATAAGAAATCTAGTGGCCCAAGCATGTGAAGGTCCAGCATCTTGTCATTAGTGTTCTCTTTGGAGCTCATTGGTGTCTTCAGCTGTTGTGGAATGGCCCACGAGGAACCTGTGTAAAAACCCTCTGGTGCAAACCATTGATGAACTGTAGTTTATATTTGTCTTCCTTTAGTAATTGAGTCTCCAAGCTTTATTACGAATTTTTAGAGGGCCGTGTTACCCATTAACTTTGCCATCTTGATGTTTTCTAAGCTCCCAATATTGATAGCGGCTTTGCCTCTTTTATACTTAGTTCCCATGACAGAAAGTTGACAAAAAATTTGCCTTTTTCTACACCACCTAGTTGGCATAGGTGTTGAAAGGACTCTTAAGAACTGCCTTGTCTTGCTCTTGCTTCCACTTGGGGTACAGTCTTGATTTAGCTTTCATTCTTCTCACTGCTGCATACTTTTGAGAGTTCCAGGTGGATCTCATTCCGAGTTATTGTCATCTGTTTTATGGACAGTTTTTTTTACCTTTTACAAACAGTATTTGACGAGAACTTTAGGAATTCATAGTTCACAAACTTTGCAAAACCAGGATAATTCTAGAAGATTAGAGATACGGGCTGTACAAGCAGAAAACATACCCTACAGGACAGCTTTGCCACATACATTTTTGATTGATTACTGTTCTTGTTGTCAGGCAAAACACACCGAGCTTTTATGAACTAAAAATAACTTTGGGAGGTGGTGCAATTTTGTGTGACACAGGGCAAAGTTAAATAGGGAATGGTTTGCCTTACGATTTCTGTCTGCTCACTACCCACTACTCTACAGATGTGAAACTGCTTGTGTGATACTGTTGGCCAGTGAAGGCCACTCCAAGAAGAAACTGCAAGCTACAGAGGCTGGAAGCAATTAAGTCCTGCTCAGAGATGAGCTTTCTACCTGTGTGTTTGTGTACAAACATCAAAATGACTTTTGAGATACCCTATTGGAGGCAGAGTCTAAAGAAATGAAATTCATGTTGCAATTTGAATCTCTTATATAATCCAGGCTTGGTTTGGAATGCTCTGAGTCAGTAACTCTTAATTGCATCATTTTTTTCTTCCATTTTTTCCTTCCTATTTTTAGCTTTTCTGAGTCATCAATTATTTACACTTTGAAGACTTGATGCTTTGTGACTAGCACTGTAGACTGTTGCTTTCAGTGCTGTGAGGTTGACACTGCTTTTCCAGGTTATATTTGATATTCAAAACGCTCATCCAAATAATTTGACCGATTACAGATTTAATCCAAGAAATTATTTCAAAAATTGAAGCGTTAAGACAGCTTTTTCATGACTTGTCCCAACCCATTATACTTGCAATGGCGATAATAAATGAATTAATGATTTATAAATAACATAATAATTAATTAGAATTAGTAAAATCAATAATAGTGTTCCAGTTTTTATCCTGGAGTTTTGCCAACCAAGGTTTTGGGGGTTAGTGTTTCCTTGAAGCTACTGTCTGGCATACATTCTGAGAGAGGGAGCATCTGTCTTGCTCCTTCACCTCTGAGGCTGAGCTTGAAAGCCAGAGCGTATCATCTGCCTACTTGAATTCACTAATAGGATCTAACCCACCCTGAAAGCAGGTTTCCAGAAAATTAATTTCCCCGATCCTATTGAGAATTTAGAAAACAATTTTACTCTTTTTTAGCTCACCTATTTTTCCTTAAACAAACTTTGTTGATACAGTTTGTTTCAAGCCTGGTTTGGAAGATTTAATTGTAAAAAGGTGTATTATTTTGATGTTGCCCACTGAGTTAGCATTCCGCCTTTGCTACTGTGACCAAGGAGTATTGAACCTCTTCGAATGGAAAGGTTTGATCACTACCACTTAGAGAAAATCAATATTGTAGTACAATTTGGTATAAGCATCACAAAATTTATTAAGGGATGATCATTCTTTTCACTACTCTGCATAAATACAAATTTTCACTGTCACCATTTTTAAAACCAAGGATTGAGTCATCACAAATGTAGGGACCAGTCCTGAATGCTGGGAGTGGGAATGTTGGGAATACAGGAGACAGATGCAATCGATCAAGTAGGAGCACAAAAAAATCTGAACTAGTGTGAGATGTGAGCAAACTAAAATAACCTCACTTCCATATACTGAGTTTAAAAATAAAAATACCAATTTTTATTTTTAGATCTGAATTTGGACGCTGGATCTGGTCATGATACATGTGGAGAAACATCTTCTGAAAGTTACAGTTCTCCTTCTAGTCCACGACATGATGGGAGGGAAAGCTTTGATAGTGAAGAAGATAAAGACAGAGGTTGTATTTCTGGAGAATGTGCATGAACTTATTTATTTCTAGAGTAATCTCTTTCTTGTATTGATTTGAATTAGTTTCTCAGTTTTGTTAGCTGCTTTTATTTCTGAACTAGCCACAGAACATGTTTTCCTTTGTGGGTTTCATGACTGGACAGTACAAAGGCTTCTAGCAAATAGCAGGAGAGTTTAAATTCCGTTGAGTTTTAGATTACTACATACATGTAGTAATTTTCTGACCTCAGTGGCACAGCTCTCCTGAGAAATTTCAGCAGTATGGTAATGGAAAGAGCTTTGGCACAACGGGACTAGTTTTATATCGAGTTACGTGTGGCGTGTCTCAGAGGTCCTTCTTTTTCTATGGATAGTTTAATTTGCCGCTCCTTCCAATTTTGCGTAAACTGTGTTAATGTCTTTCTAGGTAGAGGCAAATTCTTGATTCAGTCTGTGTCCACTCTTCGCGTTTGCAGAAATACACGAGTCAAAGACACAGTAGCTAGCTGGGCAGCTTGATATAGGTAATGGATGGAGATTGACCTAGCTTGATTTGGATGAAGGAAAGTAAACTCAAAGTTATTCTAACGCAGGAAAACATAACTGTCGTTTGTGTCATCAAACTTAGGAAGCTTTATATGAGTAAACTGAGTCCAGGGCATGGCTCTATATTGCTTCAGATTCATTCTTCTGACCAGCAAATGCTGTTGTCTCCACAGATACAGACAGCAATTCTGAGGACTCTGGGAATCAAAATACAACCAGGTTTACAGGCTACAGTGCTGTTGGTTCATCAAATCTGAACAAATCATCTGCTCAGATCTCTTCAGTGAATAGTGAAAATGGAAGCCTTTCGGAAGATCCTTTGAATGCAAAGTTTCAACACATTTCTTTCATGCCTGCCTTACACTGTGTGATGCACAGCGCTTCCCAAAAGCCTGAAGCAGTTGTCCCGCCACCCATATCTGCAGATGGTAAAACAATGGGGATGCTCGTTACCACACCTGTTGCTGTCTCGCCTGTGAGAGAGTCCGCAAATTCACCTCCTGGTGGAATGGGCCCGGTGACCGCCGGTGAACCCGAGAAACGCCTTGAGCTGATGGCTTCCCCTTTGCCTGTCCCATCCACTTTATTTCCACATTCTGTCCAGCCTGGTAGCCCTGCTTTGCATTTGGCAATACACAGATTGAAAATGCCCTCTGCGCAGGGGTCATCGGAAAGTTGCACAGTTAATGGACCGCAGCAGCCGGCAGGAAACTTAAGTATCGGATCACCAAATACTGCCTTTATCCCAGTCCACAATCCAGGTAGTTTCCCAGGATCCCCAGTTCCTACTACAGATCCCATCACAAAGCCTGCATCCCAGGTGGTAGGACTGACTCAAATGGTGCCTCACATTGAGGGAAACCCAGGAGCAATCCCTCAGCCTACCAATCTAAAGGTAGTTCTTCCAGCAGCTGGTCTCTCCACAGCAGCACCGCCACCTCCACCAGCTTCGTTCGCTTTGCCAGGCAGCCCTCACGCTACCAGTGTGTTGCCCAACCAGAACACAAACGTGCTGAACACTGTAGCGACTTCCTCACCGCCTCAGTCGGCTGGTTTAGGTGTTGGTCAGGTCCAGTCCACTGTTCCTCCCGCAATACCTACACACACGCCAGGCCCTGCCCCTAGCCCGAGCCCCGCTTTAACACACAGCACTGCACAGAGCGACAGCACATCCTACATCAATGCTGTTGGAAATAACAACACTAACGGGACAATGTTACCTCCGCAGCAGTTGGCATCTGGTCCTTGCGGTTCTTGCGGACGTAGGTGTAGCTGTGGGACCAATGGAAGCCTTCAGATTAATAGCTATTTTTATCATAACCCACTTCATGGACAAGTCTACAGAGTTCCATCTTTCTTCACTCTGCCGTCGCTTTGCAATGGCAGCTACCTCAATCAAGCACATCAAAGCAATGGAACACAACTTCCTTTCTTCCTGCCTCAGTCTCCATATGCAAATGGGCTTATGCATGACCCAGTGATGGGGAGCCAAGCCAACTATGGTATGCAGCAGATGGCAGGATTTGGGAGGTTCTATCCTGTATATCCAGCACCTAACGTAGTTGCCAACACAAATGGGTCGGGACCCAAGAAGAACGGGAACGTTTCATGTTACAATTGTGGTGTAAGTGGACACTATGCGCAGGACTGTAAGCAGTCATCCATGGAGGCCAGTCAACAAGGTAATCATGATAACTCCCAGCGGACTTGCTTTTGAGTTTAGACGTTTTCTCTTTACCTTTCTGAATGTGCTGTTTCTGGTCTTGCAGAAAGGTGTGCGTGCGTGTGTATGTTTTGTGTAAATGGTTGTGCACTAGTGACCTGCTCTAAAACTGCAAAGTATCTTATCTCTGCCTGAGAATTTTGTAGAACAGTGCAAGGGAACGGGGTTCACTGCGTGAAGCTGAAAATGGGCATGATTCGGAGCTGGGAAGTCAAATTATAGCAGTCCTAAATTGTCGGCTTTTTTCCGTTCCTTTGTTTTTGGCGTTATGTTGAGACGCACGTTGTTTCAATTTTTCCATTCGCGGTCAGGTTTTTTTGGAGAGAATTCATTGGCAAAAAGTGAAATAAGTCAACTACTGTCTGTGACACAAGCTTGGATTCTTAAAACTTGTGAGAATTTAAAAAAAAAAGTCCAAACACAACAGACTGGCCATTTGATAATTTAACTTTTCTACAGCTTATTTTTGCACCATCAGCCATCTTTCTTACCCCATCATGCAATACATAAAAGAAACATGCTTGAAATTTTCAGAGAAGTTGCGGGAAAAAGGCAGAAACCAATTGGAACTGAAACCCAAAGGAATGGCTTCAGTCTTACATGCCATTTTTCTCTTCATCCAGAAGAATGGAGAAAATGCAGTGATTGCATAGAGCATAAACTATTTATGTTTCTTGGCCTGTGCCCATTCTGACTCGACTTGTTTGGTTGAACTGGAACAGGAGAGGTGAACCTTGATGGGGGTCGTCTTTTCTGTGCATTTTTCCAGCAAAAGTCCTTTATCTGTGGTTTATACCTTTTTAAACTTACAGTTTTAGCAAGCAGATGAAAGAAAATAGTATAAAATCTTAGGACCTGCTTTAAAAGGACTGGAAGATGATAGTGCCTTTTGAAGAGCATGTCCGTTTTGATACCTTGTAGTGGTTTTTGTAAGCCATTTTAATTGTGAGCAGTGACTTAGTAGTTCTCTTTCCTGTTTTAGGCACTTACAGACTGAGATACGCACCTCCCCCTCCCCCTTCCAATGATACCTTGGATTCTGCAGACTGAAACAAGTAAACATTGCCTACTTAAACTGAAGCTTGGGAAACTGGGGGAAGGTGTGTGTGGGAGGGGGGAGGGTTGGTCTTGTGTTTTGGGACATTCCCGGTTCTTTTCCTTTTTCTTTTTTTTTTTTTTTGAATTTTTCATTGCTTTTGCACCTCCGTTCCATACAAAAGAAGAAAGCTGAGTCCCTGGTGTCCTCCTGGTTCTACAAAAGGCTTGCGTAATGCATGTAATTCAAACACACAGCCAAACAATCAAAAAGAGTATTCGAACCATGCTTTTGCACTGAAGACTTGAGACATGTGCAATGTTTACTGCATTTTAAACAAACAAAAAAGTCCTCTGACCTCTGACATCACTGGTGGAGCAGCCATATGGTGAAAGAAGAAACTTGGTCATGTTCCCCACCACAATCTTCTTCCCTCCCTCCCCGTTCTCCTTATGCTGCTGGTTTGTTTTCTTTCCCTGTTTGTCCACTTGGATTCGTTGGACTCGCGTGAGTGTTTAGCAGTTCATACAGACCCTGCCCGTACACTAAATTATGCTCATGAATTGAGGGGAGATGTTCAAACTTCCTACTAGCAGGAGAGTCCAAAGGAACACACAGTACTGTATGTGTGCTATATCTGGTAATAACACATACACAAAGCTCTTGAGCGTCCCAAATAAGTGAAAATACATAGAACAGGAAGGGGCTGAAATGGTGTGGACTGGAAGAGATTTAGAAAAACGGACAAACCGAAATTGACAGATATTTTGTTCCATTGTAGCTTTTTAGCCTGTATGTTCAGCAACCAAGGTGAAAAAACACGGTATGAATGTTGTACTCAGTGTGTTTGCATTTGTAATGAAAGTTGACAGCATTTTTTTCCTTTTTTAAAGCTGTTCTACATCGTGTCAACACAGAATGAACATTACTTGATTGAATATTTTTTCCTAAACTATTACAGTGTTGCATTGTACTTAGAATGTAAATGTTTTATTTCAAACTGAACAGAAGCTATGGTTTTCTACAGAATAGTCAGGTATTAGTATTAGAACCTGTCTACCAAATAGCAAAGTCACTATTTTATAACAATTTACCACTATGCGTAATTACGGTATAATGTGAAAGACTGAAATGAGTGTTAAGATGGTATTAATCATGTCAGTATCCTGAGTAAGTAAGTTTAATGCTGCTGTATTTTTTATTTTCTTTTTTAAAGCCAATATATGTACTAAATTGCTTCCAGGTAATATTTGATTTCCTAAAGTGCACTGAGGTTATCTGGAAGATGAGTGTATTTTTTGACTGCTGCATTCAACACCGATGAACAACTACCACTGTATATCCATAGGGTTTGGCATTCCTCACAGTTCATGGCAGAAATGGTTTTCCTTAAAATCAGACCCGGTGTCCGGTAGAGGGGTGAAATCAAATTGATCTTTGGTTCAGCCGTCTAGTAAATTGCTAAACAGACAAAAAACTTGAAGAAGAAAAGCTTGATGACTACATTTCTTCATAGGTAGCATTTATATTTATAGCACCAGTGTACATTTTGAAACTTTTTTCTTGGAGGGGGGGAATGGGGCGGGAGGTAGATGAAAGCTTTAATTTAAAAAGAAAAGTTTAAGTAGTAAATGAAAATTATTTTGATTAAAATTTTTATTTGATCTGGGTATTTTTGGACCACTTGAAATGAATGAACGAACTGCGTTTGAGTTGAAGTGAGGGTGTTAAACCACCAATGGACTTGTATTGTGAATTACCTGCCAGTTGTACTTTATGGAACTTATTTTATGATTTAAAATACTGTACTGTAAATAGGAGGTATGTTACCTTCTCTTTATTTGTATGTTTACCATATACTTTGATATTTGAAATGTACTGGAAAGGTCACTTATATTTCTAGAAGAGATTGGATTTTATGCAACCTTTTTCCTTGAATTAACAGCAATAAAAAAAAAGAAAAAAAAAAACAAAAAAAAAGAAAAGTACCTGTGTGCCAGTACTGTCCTTTATCACTGAGAAAAATGGCGTAAGTGTGATGCTCTGTCTCTGGGTACAGGGGTGGGATGGCGGAGGGTTTTGGCAGGCCACCCTTTTGATTGGAATCTGCCACTTTGAAGACAAAGCTCAAGGTCGGTGTTGTCTCTGAAGTCAGCACATTGCCTCTGGATCTAACCTTTTTTAAGACAGATCTCTTGGGACCTTGTGTGATGGACCCAGGACTTTGACCCAAGCTCTTTCACAACAGTTAAGCCTGTGTTATAATCTCATGGCTCTTAGATTTGGGCTAAAACCCAGTTTAAACAAGCTTTTTTTTAACGGCAGTGGAAATAATGTGCATGCTTGGTCACGTAGTAACTGGACGGTGACATCGTTCTTTCGTCTGCCAAAATAGATGGAAGGACAGCAGGGGTTGCCGGGAGTGAGGAAGAAGCTCAGAAATGTTCAGATCACAGCTGAAGGGTCTGATGTGATGGTATGTGGTGGGTAATACTGAGAGAGAGACGGGCACTAATTACTCTGTCACCTCAGTCTACTGTACAGACCATGCTTCTAATTCCTGCTGTTTAGCAGCAGCTTATCTACAGAGCTGAGGACCACAGACTATCTCAGATCTTTATCCCAGCTAACTCCCCAGAACAACCCGCTTCCTTAGAAACCAGCTCACCTGATGAGAAGGCTTCAAGTTGCTGGTGAACCCAGACTCTCTGCAGGCTGCTCCCTCAAGGATGGGAGGTGCGGGTGGGTGTTGAGACCCAGGTGTTGTCCAAACATCATACAGCTTCCATTTCTGCAAGTGTCTTGTGTCCCCCTCCTGGATGCAAGGGAGCGCATACACCTGTCCAAGGAATTTCTGGATCATTGTATTACTCTGAAATCTGCTGCTGATGTGCCATCTGAGTTGCAGTGCTGCCCTTTACCTCCTTGCATTCAACCCTGACTTTATGAGATCCGCGTCAGTTCTATCAGTTCAAATATTTTCAAATGTGCACCGTCTGGTACAGCAAACTGTGTGAAAAGCCTCAGTCTTCCGATGCTTGTTTTGCTGGAGACCCAATGATGCTCTGGCCTAACTGTCCCCTTCGGCTGCACCACCACTGTCTGTCTCAGTTCAAGAGAGAGATTTTCTCCCACCGGGTGGCTTGGAAGCAATTGGGTGCCCTAAAGATACACGAGCGAATCCCACAGGCTGGTTGGCCTGAGCAGCCATCCAGGTTGTCCAGGAGTGACTCCTGAGTCCTGCACTGCTCCTGGTTTGTATTGCTGCTGCAGGTGGACACCTGTTGTTTGTACAAACTGTTTGGTTGCTAATGCTGGAAGAAAAAGTGAAGGATGGAGGCGGGCATGGACAGGATTGGAACAAGGAGAACATAAGGGAGTGCGATAGTTCACGCTGCTTGCTTAGGAGTGAACAGGTGGCCTTGTTTTCCCAGCTAAGCAGCATAAGGATGGCAGCGATGGTTAAGCCATCATCTTGACTTAGCCTTGACAAGCCTGGATCTTGACTTAGCTGGTAACTGCTGGAGAGGCGAAGGAACAGAGGAGACAGAGGTGTCATGCCAAGGTAGATGGGAAGTAAAAGGTGCAGAAAGGTACACTGAGCACTGCGAAACTTTTGAGCAGTGCCAAGCTAGTCTGGCTGTAGAGAGATGGAATTACCACTGCAATTTGTTTCAGTTTTGCTCATGGCTGTCTCCAGGGGTGTGCTGACCCGGACCGCCTGCGGCTGCTCTCCTGAAACGGTTGCCCAAATTCTGCACATACAAAAAAAGCAGCTTCAGGCGATAGCGCTTCCTGCTCAGGGTGGGTAGCTACAGCTGCTAGAATCAGGCATGATACATGCAAAGGGGATGTGAGCTGCACTTGTGCTTGAAAGGAAGAAGAAAAGGTGTCCTAAAGGCATAATCCTGAGTTTATACTGGGGCTCAAGTGCTGTCTCAGTTGCGTCGTGATGCTCCAGGTGCTAACCTGCAGTCCCGTGCTCCTCCAGCACATCTGGAGGCGTTAGCGCAGGGAGGGCGCGTTGCCCCCCTGCCCGCACCTCCCTCGGCTGCTCATCGGGGCAGAGACAGGGATCCAGTTTGGATCCAGCCCTGGAGCTGGGCTGTAGGCAGCCGAGTTCTGTGCATTGCTGCACGCTGGAGTAGATTAGAGATCAAAATGTATGAATAGCTGGATTTGGCCGTGCCAAACGTTCACCTATGCCGGCAGCCTGTCCCCAGCAATGATCAGTAGCAGATACTTAGGAAGAAAGTATTGTTAATAAAAAAAAAAAGAGATACACAAGCGGTAATTCTTGCAAATGGGTCACCTAGCAAAACGAAACGAGTCTCTACAGTTCATCTTCACAATAGGTGGCAGCAGAACTCCACCAGTGGCATCAACAAGAACTGAGGCACCATGTCACGCTTCTGTTTAGCTTGGTTTCAGCATCTTTGTGCCATCAAATAAGTTATTTGGGGGATTTCTTTGACTCGTGATTTTTGTAACGTTAGTTTCTGTAGGGCTTTCTCATGTTTATGTATTTTCTAACGTGAAGAGCATACTAATTGTTGTCTCTCAAAAAATAAGCATGCTAAATGCTTATCTGAAGTATTAACTACCAAGAGCTAAAATAGCCCGGGTCTCGTACTGAAGATCCAGAGAACTGCAGCCAAATGTGAAAGCTGTGGCTTGAGAGCCACTGAACATTAGATGTGGTTCTAGACACTTGTATTCATGCAACGAGGAATGCTTTCTGAAGTCCATAGGGCTTTTTTTGGAAACAACACCAATTCCTGAGGGAACAAGTTGTCTTTCAGAGTAATGTCTCCCATTTGTCTGTCTCTCCAGTTAGGCTGAAGCTCCACAGTATAGTATTTAACATCAGATTAGATATTTGTCTGAAATGTCTCATGCTCAGCAACATGTTTCCCAAGAGATGCGACATAATAAACCCATTATTTTTACTATTGATACATGCTCCCTGACTAGTGCAAAGGGTCACTGTTGTCTGAATGGGTCAATAAAACAATGTACAAAAGCACAGGCTGAAAACAAAGTTGAACTTGGTGAAAGGATAGAAAAGCTCTGTCTTAACCATCAGTGCATTCCTTTTAGAACTCTCCTCTTTGATCTGAAATGGCCATTTTCATTGACTTCTGAAGTATGTTTTTTCCCCAAGACAGAGACTGTTGGTGACTGATACAAAGCAAAGAATTAGCTCCTGCTGATGCTGATCGGTGTGACAGATGAAAGATAAGGACTGTGCTTTAAAAACTTGTTTGCCATTTAATTTTGGTTTTAAAGTACTGGTTAGGGACTCCTTAGAAAACAAAAAATAGTAGTATACATAATAAAATATCATTTACATAATAAAATATTATGCTTACATTATAATAGTCTTATTTTACACCTTCTGTAGTTTTAAAGTCAAACCATGATGTTTTCAACAGCTTTGTATTTTTTTTCTTGTTTTGACTGAACTAAAGTTTGGAAACTGCTGGTAGAGTAGTCGATACAATGTGTACAATTAATTGTGTTGCTATTGAATTGCTCTTTTCCTTTTTTTAAGGTTTTTTTGTTACAGGATATGGATGTACCCCAGTGAAAGAGCAGACGGCTCAGCAGTGCCAAGACTTCTGCGTGAAAACATCATGGCACTTCCTTTAATTGCCCCTTGGAGACCAGATGGGCTCCGAGGTGCATGTTGACAAGGACTTCTAGGTATTTCAAAGCGAGTGTGTAATCCAGGAAATCCTGGCCTCTGTGGACATGAGAAATTAAAATCCCGAATGAAAAGATCAATGAAGTGTAAGGGGGGGAGGGGAAAGCAACAGCAATACCAAAAAAATACCGGCGGGCATAGGGATGTGCTTGAGGTGAGACAATTTTCACACATCACTCTATTTCTTACCGCAGCTCAGGTCCTTTTCATAGCAAAGAACTGCAAGAAGTGATTGCATCTGTGTGGTACAAAACCAGCTGAATTTCACCACGGAGCAGCTGACGGTATCAGACATGTAACAGAGGAGATGGGCTCTTCCAGCAACCTACGTAAGGCTCATTTATGTGGACTTAGACTATAATAATGCATTTAAAATCTTATGGCATTCATAATTCTTACAGCTATATAGAGTTGTCAGCTAGCTAACACACCCTTTAGTGTGTTGTCTTCCTTTAATTTGTTTTCCATTTTAAATTTGTGCTAGCCTTTTTTTAATCATTATTTTTATCTTGCTTTTACCCTGGTTAGCCTTTTAAAGTCTTTCTTACACACATGCTAGAAATGTGCCCACGATGGAGGGCCACTTGAAAGGCTTTAAACCATGGTATACAAAACTCCCAAACAGTAATACTGAAAACTTGTTAATGCAAAATACAATATTCTGTGCTAGGGGAGGTAACTGTTTCAGTGTGAGCACGTGCCAGTACCCGCCATTGCAAAGGGAGCTAAATGGGAGCTGGGACTTCAGGTTACACTTTTAATTCCTTTCTAAGGAAGGATATCCTGTTTCTAGCAAGTTCTCCGGTGGAGGAGGCGAAGAACGGGGTGTTAATTTGCAGTTAGACGTGAAAATAAATGTGCTTGGCTACTCTGCAGCTAAAGCGTGATGCCCAAGGGCTGTCACGCCTCCAGTGCCACCAGAGCGAGCAGCTGCCCTGAGACGTGACATCGCTGCTGCTTCGCCCAAAGCCAGAGCTGTCTGGCCACGTTGCTACAGACAACAGCACTTTTCCTAATTTCTCTTCTTGACAATGGAAGGGAATACTGTAAGGCTTTTATTGCCGTCTCCCGCCAGCAGGTTGCTAACACTGGTGCCCGTGTGGGACATCCGGAGGAACCGTGTTGTGCTTCTCCAGTGCCTGGCACGAACCTGGCAGGTTGGCAGGAGCGGGGTGTTCACATCCCGATCACCTGCTGCCTCCCCGGTAAGGACAGGGCACTGCTGCCCGAAACCCCACACGGGGATTTAAAGAAAGAGGATACTGGTCGTGGTTTAAGCCAAGCTACCAATACAACTGTGATAGCTGCTCACTCACCCTCTACCCTCTCCCCCCCCAATACGGAAGAGAATTGAAAGGGAAGGGAGAAACTTGGATTCAGATAAACACAGTTTAAAATAACAAAACACTAATACACTACTAGTAAATACATATATATATATGTATATATATATGAAATAGATATAAAAGATACTCAAGGCAATTCCTCAAGAACACACAGAGCAGCCAGTCTGAGGAAACAGCACCTGGTCCCCAACAGTGAAAAGAGGAAAAAGGCAAAAAAAGCCCTGCAAAATGGCAAAAGGCCGAACTAAAGGTCCTGACTGACACTCCCCCAGCTGCACCCCAGAGCAAGCAAGAGTGAGAGTGGAAGAGCAAGAGAGAAAAGAGCAGAAGGTCCAACTCTCCTTAAATATGAAGCGTGATGCTAATGGGATGGAAGACTCTCATTGATCAGTCTGGATGTCAGTCAAGCTCTGCCCCATCCATGTCCCCCTTCCTCGATGCCTCACACCTGTGGGCAGAGCGCTCAGAGTGTGCTTGGCTCTCAGACCAGAGCAATTCAAAACTCTGTCCTGGGGCTTTATCTGCTTCTTCTTAATCTAAGTCCAAATAATGAGCATGCTAGCTATGAAATAGAAAGGTTTCTAACTGCATGAACAAAATTAAGCCATTTTCAGTCAAACCAGCACAATGCTGATGTTCAATTTCTGAAGGTTTTTTTGGGCACAAGGGTGATCTCTGTTTTTATTTACACTAATAGCCCCATTGTTTCTGGTGAAGACCACAGAGGCGGGAGGTGTTCAGCAGCTGGAGGATTACTTCCCTTCAGCAGTGACCATCCTGTGGCTTACAGGTTATATGTCACCCCACATTTAGCTGGTGCCACCCTGCTCTTCCCAGAGCACCTCAGGTCCCCTCTGGCAGGGAAATGCCACCTCCTGGCCAGTGGCGGGTGAACATGCTGCCTCTAGATAGTTTTAAAGTGGGTTTTGATTTGTGCATGAACGGGGCTGTATAACATGTCAGAGGGGCAAGCGCTGGGACTGGGAGCCACGGGGGCTCTGAACCTCAAACATTTCTGCTTTTGCTCCATTTTAAAAGCAAATACCTTCCCAGCCAGTAGTCTTCTTGCAAGCAAGAACAGTGAGGGTTGGGATGGAGTAGGTCAAGCCAGCCCAACAGTACCAATGGTGTGTATGGCCAGAGTGTGGGCACCTAATAAGTTTTATCAGCTATTTCCCTTCCCCACCCCCAAAAAAACCCCAAACCTTCTTGATTAATGTCTTAGAGTTTTATACTTCAGCTCTTCAATGCTCATCTTTAACCAGTTTCAGACAACTTCCATATTCAAAAGACTTCAAGCCTTCAGGCTCACTCACACAGAGGGAAAACTATGTGAGCCCTCACCCCTTCCCTCCCCACCGTGCATTGTCACTCACCCCCTATTTTTCTGCCTTTCTTTGTTTGGAAATGTATCTAGTTTCCTTCTGAACTCTTTAAAGCTCCTTGCTCCCATGACAGATGTGGATAACATATTCCATATGCTCGCTTCCCTTTGGTCGGCGAGCTCTTCCCGTCTCTGTCTCTGATGGAGGCACATGCCAGGCTCCTCCTGTTGCCACTTGAAAGCTGGGAAGTGCCCTTGGTTCTTTAATGAAATTAATTAAAATTAATTTCGCTTCAAGCACTCTTTCTCTTGAGGCGTACACAGCGTCGCTTTGCTCTGCTTAGGTGTTTGCATACCGTGCTGCAATTGTTCCATCAGTGCCAGGATATTATTTTTGCAGCTGTCTGTGCCTTTGATAGTAGGAAACGTGTAAGTACAAAGGCGGGAGAGGAGGGAGCGATGGCGGGGGAACTGCTGCTGCTGTCTGTGCCGTCCCCGAGAGGGAGCCGTGCTTCACCCACCCGCTGCACAGCGCGCCAGCGGAGTGTATTTTCAATAAAGGATGAGGGGAAAACAAGCCAAAGCTAATGCAAAAATGAACAGCTGGCATCGTCAGGGCCTTGGGAGCACTAATAGGCCTTAATGAGCCTGCCCAGCCTCCTCTGGGGCTCATACCCACCCGAGCCTGGGCCCAGCAGCACCAGTTGAGCTCAGCTGGGTGCTTTGGTGTCTGCTGGAGCGATGCTGTCTGTGTGCTTCATCCCAGTTAGGTGGTGGATGGGTCTTCCCAGGTGGGTCTCAGCTCTACATTGTAGGTGTCTTCCTCTCCCACCTAGAAGCCTTGAGTGGACCCTGGACCTGCCCCACCTCTGGCTGTGGTCTGGGGCTGTTGATGGAGCTGTGCCCAGCTGCTGGCTCTGCTGGGGGGCTGTGGGGTGGCCGGGGTGACCCTTGGTGACCCTTGGCGACCTTTGGCGACTGGCTTGCTCTCCTATAGCTCCCTGGTGAGCATGGTGTGCTGTCCCTCTTCATCTCCCATGGGTGCCTTCTGCAAAACCCTCCAAGGTAGGTAATGGTTTCCTTTTTACTAGTTCTGTGTCAGCTACGGGCTAAAGGACAGCAGGTGGCAAACGAAGAGAGATAGAGGCCATCCAGTTTGTAGAAGACGTCATCTTAAGTGTTTGATAGTTGCAGCTAAACCGAAAAGCAAAATGCAGCTGAAGAGAGGGAAGAAGAGATGGAAAGAATGAGACCAAAATGTAGCTATTAGAGTCACTAAATACTGTTTATTTATGGCTGGTTCAGGTTCAAATTCAGCCCCAGGTACTCTAGAGGTAACTTCTGTCGTGCAACAAATGAAGAGCCAAACCAACGTGGTGCTGATTGAGCCAGCTGTGTCTCTCCAGTGAAGTAAACAGGGCTTTGCAGCTACACTTTCATGCAAGTATTTTTGCAGCAGTGTGGAAGCCATTAAACTGTGTGGTTATGGATTTCACTGCTCATTTGAGACCTATTAAAACAAGGTATTACACAGTGTACCTGAGGCAGCAGGGACAGGTGAAAGGGCAGATTTTGCTCTGGACTGCCATTGCCTTATCAGAGAAAGCAAAATACAGGATGTTTCAAAAATATGGGCCCAATTTGAAATCACTATAACTCTGAAATTTGGTCTATCTTTTTGAAACACCCTGTACATTCCTCTAACTCACAGATACCATAGTCGCAGCTAAAAACTCATTCGCCAGCACTTGTCAAAACGTGGGGTCTAAAATATCACTTTTCCCTCCCTAAGACAAAGCGCGGCAATAATCCCGTGGTGCTGCCTTACAAATGGGAATGCAAATGCATTTTGAGTGAGTGTTGTTTTATTGCCAGAGATGTTTCTAGCCTACGGGCTGCTTGTTCCCAATCTAGGGCTGTGCCTGCCCTTTGTTTTGTCTATGAGGAGCAGAAGGGCTCCAGCCGGGCTTTCACAGCTGTGGTGTGTGGGTAGCACCTAGGAGGAGCACTTGGGCTCAACCGAGCACAATTATCCAAGTGAAAGACAAGGTCATTTGTCCCTTCATCTCCGTTTCCATTGTGCTGCCTCTATTAGGTCTTATCTAATTTTTGGCCTCAGCCCCTCCTGTGCTACCACCTCCCATGTTTTCCCTTGTACCTGTTTGGTTGCAGTGAGGCAATGGGGTCAGCTGCGAAATCCCTGCTTCCAAGTCCACCACTGGGCGTGTTGGACGGTACTTTCTTTTCTTCAGTTATGCCGTTTTTCTGTGGTTTCCCTCAGTTTCATCCCCTTGCAAATGCTGTACTCTGCTGTTTGCCTGCCTCGGTGTGTCCACAAAACCCTTGCTCTGTCCTGTGTCTTTTGGATTTCACTGGCTGTAAGTTTTTTCTCAGAGCTATCTCTTCATAAATATCTATATTTTTACTCAGTGGTGTTTATTTTAGCATCGTGTTATTAATACGTTAGGATGATGTCATGTTTTGGCTCGAGGAGCTTTAAAAGATCAGAAAATGTAATCGGGGCCAAGCTTGCTCTGCAGATTAATTTTCTTCTGAGCATCAAGCAGACTGGACTTGTCTTCTCACACATGGTGGGCATCACTTACAGTGGGGAGACAAGGCCCACCTGTGTCTGTGGCACAGGACACTGGACAGGATTGTAGGTGTGGATTCTGTCTCTGGCGGGATTTAAGTGGAAACTTGGCTACAGGGGGTCACTTCAGTGGTCACTGGAGCTAAGTGGGTGGCAGGAGGATGGCTGACCTCTAGACCAGCACAGCATGAGGTGGCAATGTGCATGTATTGGGACGCATCTGCTGCCCCAAATACCAAACCAGAGCTGAACCTGGCTGTGTTACAGCCCATAGGAAGCACGAGGCTTAGACGCGAGCAGCAGTGGAAATCCCACCTGGCACAACAGGCAGATCTCAGTGGCTCTGCACGTCCTTGTCCTGCTTGCCCTGCCTGAAAACTGGCTGCTTCTCCTCCGCAAGATATTTGGGGCATCTGCTTGGGGCAAAGGACCTCTGAAGCCACCATCAGTGTGGGCGGTTGAGGCTTTCCTCCCTTGACAGGCTTATCTCTCTCTTCCATTAAAAACAAAAACCAACCAACTTGTTTTTTGAAGACAGGCTGCAAGTGCTTCGCCTTTGCTCTGAAATTTCGTGTCCTCATACTGAAGTTCCAGCTGAAAACAGCAGCAGTAAAAAGCCTCTCAGGTGAATGTATGCAGATGAATTGCAAGCTAAGAAATGTGGTTCACTCCTTCCCTGCCCTCAAGGTGCTCAATGGCTTTTGCTCCTGTACCTCTTGCAGCTCCCAGCGAATGCTTCCAAGTTGGGAATGTGTCTCCATCTCTTGCCCAGACACAGTCTGTGCTGTGAGTCCCACAGGTCTCAGCTGCCCCCTAGGGCTGCTTCAGCTGATGGTCTCCTGTACCCATCACTGATACCTTCAGGTGCCCTCCACAAGTGTGCAAAATGAGATCTGTGGGACATCCCCCTTCTAGATCTATCATGACAATTCCTTAAGAAGCTGCTGTCTTCTCCTGCCCTACTTAATGCTGAGTGTATCATTGTAGACAGGGGGCCCGATTCAGCAGCCCACACACAGATATTTACCACTGTTTGAGAAACCTTGGCACACCCCAGCAGGTCTCCAGCTGCCTCTCCAGATGCGTGGATGTCTCCTGTAGGTCCTGAGCCTTCTTTTCTATCCCTGCATTGCTGTCACAAGCATCTGTGGGTGACTCGGGTGGCAGCAAGACACCCTGTGCAGGCAGCTGAAGAAGGCCCTTGCTGCCTGCCCTTTAGAGTGCGAGCAAAGGGCAAAACTAACAATTATTAATCTGTATCAACTGATTATCCATTTTTCCCCTCTGTTGTAGTAGCTACAAGTGGAATTGCACCCGACTAGAGCCACACCTGCTGGAGTCTGGTAGCTGAGCTTGGCATCGGTGCTTCTGATGTGACTTCTGTTCATCTTGCTTCTTCCTTCGCTTTGAACGTGCCGTGTCCCCCGTGAGGAGGGTGCAGACAGCCATGTGCTCCCTGTCCCGCTCAGAGGGAAAGCTGTCCTGTTCTGCATCCTGCCAGTGTCCGGCTGTGGGGGTGTTCATGCTGTGGGGCTTTTTCCCTTATCTTTTTAAGTCTCAAGGACGCAGCTACAGTATGCAGAGGGATCCTAAAACCCCAGTTATCTGAGCATTTAGGAATCCTCTCTATATTACCATCCTTTCACGAGACACAGAAATGCTTTTGTCCCTGATTGTAAACAGAGGTACAAAGCTGAAGGTATAAATCACGTTGTCTGGAGCAGTCATTGGATATGGGAGAAACGTGGGCAACTGGTGTTGGGAGCCTAGGGCTGCATCCATGCTCCTAAGCCAGGCCTATTCCCTGACCATGGAATGCGGTGCGCATCCAAGTTAGATACCAAATGCAAGTATAAGAGCGAGCCTGAATTCCCTCTTTCAGAGCCAAGAAAAAAAGTGCTGATGAGTTATTCTATAGGCAATTAGGAGAAATTTCTGGATCGGTAGCACTTGTACTTATGGGAGACTCCAACTTCCCAGGCATCAACTGGGAATATCATGCTGCTGTGATGAGCAGGTCTTGGAAATTCCTGAAGTTTGTAGGAGAGAAATTCTTGTCACAGGTACTCAGTGAGCCAACTAGGAAAGAAGACCTCCTAGGTTTGCTGTTTGTGAATAGAGAAGGACTCGTGGGAGATGTGATGGTAGGTGGCTGCCTTGGCCACAGTGATCATGAAATGGTTGAGTTTAAATTTTTCAGTGTAATGAGACAAAAGGACAGCGTAGTTGCTACTGTGGACTTCAGGAGAGCAAACTGAGCTATTCATGAAGCTATTTAGCAGAGTATCCTGGGAATTTGCTTTAGAGGGCTCAGGAGTCCACAAATGCTGGTTGGTTTTTAAGAACCGCCTCTTAGAGGCACAGGAGCAGCAATCCCACTGTGTCATAAGCCACCACTGCAGGAAGGGAGTAAGTGGGGATGGAGGGCCACCTGCGCTGAAACTTGCAGGTGGTTTGACACTATGAGCTGCTCTTGCTCATCTCTGTGAGGTTTCCACTCAGAAATCTTTAGACTAGTGCTTCAAGTACCAAAATGAATTAATTCCCTGCCTTAAACCCGTCACATTAGCTTTCTCCTTTGTTGCTGTATGTGTCAACACAGCTGCCCAGGGAGGGGTCCATGCACCCACTTCGGCTGCACTGCAGGTAAAGAATCTGGTACTCTTTTCCCCAAACCTGGTCACCTCTTGCCCCCTCTGAAACCTGAAATAAGAAAAGCTCCTTTGAGTGCCAAAATTTAAAAATGAGAAAATAGTTCCTTCGTAGACAAAGCTGGCTGCTCTCTCTGAGCACAAGTCAGCAGTGGCTTCTGCAAAGGCTTCCAAAATCTCTTCCTAACAGCGATGGGGTCGTGCCTGTAGAATATACAGGCAGCTCTGCCATATGCTTAGTCTGAGATGGCGACATTGGTTGTGTGAGCTTGGTCGGCCAGAAGCAGAGGGCTGAGTCAGCCCTCGCTGTGCGCAGCCTTTCTGAACGGGGAAACGAGTACAATAGTAATTGGCTTAATTCCGTACTGCCTCCAGTCTGCCTCGCAGAGGGGTTTTAATGCTTTTTACTCATGGCAATTGCTCCTGCAGGTCCTGGGTTGGTGATTTTTGTGAGCAGTAACCTTGGCTTTCATTTGCTTCCCATTCAGGATCCCTTTACTGGCATAACCCGCCCCCCCAGCGCTACCAGCGCCACTTCCTTGGCTGTGTGTGGTCCTTTTACCGAATCCTGACATTTTTTTTTTTATTTTTGGTTAACATCAGAATGGAGCTGTGGAATAATTGCTCTTTCACTTTCCTCTTAAATAGGCCACGCTGCTCATCTGCATAGATGTTCTCTTCATGCATCTTGTCACTCTGCCTCGCAGGCTTCCTTGGAGGAGGGAAAAAAAAAGACAACCCACTTAATTTTTTTTAAAAAGATGCTTTTTCTTCCTCATGAATTGCCCTTGCTCTGTATGATAGCCAGCAATTGGCCCCCAAGGATGAATACTAAGCAGCTTTGCCAAGGTGCAATTCAGCTACAAGACATCCTGTATATCCAGGGCTGTCCTGGAAGACCTTGAGGGCAGAGGGATTGAACCTGGGGAGCAAGGCCACCTCGGCAGCCCCGCTCTGCTCAAGCACTCGACCTAAAGCCAAAGCCAGGTTTTAGCCACTGGTGTGCAAATTCCAGCGATGTGGGGGGATGAGCTGCAAATGCAGTCAGCCTTCTCCAGGATGAAAGCTTTTGCTGTCAAGCTATTCAAAGGGAAACGTCCCCAGGCTGAAATGTGGTGTGCGGCGGCCCCTGCTCCGGAGGCTGTGTGTCTCAGCTTGCCTTCAACTGCAGGGATGGAGGGAGGAGGGATGGAGGGAGCCCAGGGGAAGGGTAGAGAGGAGGAAGGCAGGCTTTGCAAAGCTGGCCACAGTGCCCATGCCCTGCTTCTCCTTGCCCAGAGGCAAATGTGACCGTCCCAAATGCACTAGGGTTTGGCCACGGACCGTGCAATGCTCTGGCTCTACCACAATGCATAGCACCAAGGAGTTGTCCCTCTTTGCTGAAGTACTTGCCTGCAGAGACCACTCAACTGGTCATGTGTAATAGCATTTACACGACCTGATTATTTACTAGAATAAAAGCTGGCTCAGCCTTCAGCGCTGTCTAGTTTTTATTGCGATGTTTTCCTGTGTGCAGAGGCCACCCTGAAGGAAACACGTGGGGAAGACCAGATTATGCACCATGCTGGGCTGAAGCCCATGCAGATCTTGTTACCAAAAAATTAGGAAAAAAAAAAAAGACAGACCATGGAGAAAAACGAAGCACATGGAAAAGGGAGGGTGTGGGTGGGAGCAGGGTCCATGCCTGGAGGGGTGAGAAAATGGGATGCGAGGAGCTGTTTTGCTCACCTTGTGTGACTCTGCACGTTTGGAGGAAAAAAGGAGCTGCACAAAAGCACAACTGGAGATCACTGCTGCAGGTTGTGCTTTGCTTTACAGGCACTGAGGTAAGGGCAAGCATGGGTTTTGCATTTTCAAATGGTGAAGAGGAATGCAGGGGCTTAAAAGGCATCTGGAGACTCCAGTCTGAGATTGCAAGCTCTACCATCACCCACAAGTCACTGTAGACTTCCATTCCAGACTACCCTATCTCCACTATAGAGGTAATTAGGCTGGAGTTTGTCCTGCTTCTCTCAATAAAAGGTTGTTTTGGAGCCTCCTTGGTCTGGTCATTAGAAACCAGACAAGAAGATGGGAGCAGCCATGTAGGGTCAGCTGAAGGACCCTTCTGAGTATCATGTGTCCAGCATTAGTCAGCAGCATATTTAAACAGGAAAAGCAAAATCTCTTCAACTAAGAGAAGTTAGAATACAGCCAAACCAAACAAACTATCCGCCTCTTTGAAAGAAAAAGCACAGGATTTTTGAGGTCACGTTTAAGTATACCATGTCCAGTTGTAGGGTCATTGGTACAAGAGGAGTACTGACACACTGGAGCAAGTCCAATGGAAGGATGTGGTGTGCCAGGAAAGGACGAGAGAGCTGGTTTTGTCCAGCCTGAAGAAGACAAGGCTCAAAGGAGAATCTGCTGTCTGCAATTACCTTACAGGAAAAGCAGAGCCAGGCTCATCTTGGAAGTGCACAGTGAAAGGATGAGGGGCACCGAACAAAAGTTACATACAAGGAAGTCCCAAATAGACATTAGGAAACAATTTTCCCAGGGATGCTGGTCAAACCATCTCCCACAGAGATGTGCAAAACCCTCCCAGACTAAGGCTTGCTCTGACTTTGAAGCTGGCTGCGCTTTGGGTGGGGATTGGGTCGGGCAGTCACTGCCAGCCTCACTTATCATGTGATTCTATGTTTTGTTTATAGTCACATCTGATTTTATTTTTCATTTATATGTATACTGGTAGTTCCACCAACTATGATTGTAGTCACCGTTGTCCAACACCTCCCCTAATAAGACCTCGTTTTCACTATCTTGTACTGTTACCAGATGGCATTTGTTTAGGTTGAAATTGTCAGAGAAGCTCTTTGTGCAGAAACTTTTATTTCAGTACCTTTGCCTCTTTCCCTTTGCTCTGTGTACTCTATGTGTTTATGTGCTCTAACCATTTCAAAGAACAAGATTTCTGAAAAAGTCACGGCCAAGAGACAGGTGGTGGCTTGGAAACCAGGCAGCATCTCCAGTCATGTGGCTTACAGGATTATCAGGCTACTGACACTCCAGCTGTGTGGATGAGCAAGGTCCATGCTTGAGCTCATCTCCTGGGTCTCCTTTCTGTAGAGGTCCTCTTTTTCTGGAAGGTGGCACTGACAGCCATGTGTGGCTGTGGCTGCTAAACTGAGGAAGTGTGGACTGGACGATCAGGTAGTGAGGTGGACTGTGAACAGACTGAAGGAAAGAAGCCAGAGAGTCGTGGTCAATGGTGCAGAGTCCAGTTGGAGGCCTGTATCTAGTGCAGTGCCTCAGGGGTCGGTACTGGCACCAGTATTATTTAATATATTCATCAATTACTTGGATGAGGGAATAGAGTGTTCTATCAGCAAGTTTGCTGATGACACCAAGCTGGGAGGAGTGGCTGACACACCAGAAGGCTGTGCTGCCATCCAGCGAGACCTGGGCAGGCTGGAGAGTTGGGCGGGGAAAATGTGATGAAATATAACAAGGGCAAGTGTGGAGTCTTGTATCTGGGCAGGAACAACCCCAGGTTCCAACTGGGGAACAACCTGTTAGAGAGCAGTGTAGGGGAAAGGGACCTGGGGGTCCTGGAGGACAGCAGGATGACCATGAGCCAGCACTGTGCCCTTGTGGCCAGGAAGGCCAATGGCATCCTGGGGTGTATTATAAGTGGGGTGATTAGTAGGTCGAAAGAAGTTCTCCTTCCCCTCTACTCTGCCCTGGTGAGACCACATCTGGAATATTGTGTCCAGTTCTGAGCCACTCAGTTCAAGGACAGGGACCTGCTGGAGAGGGTCCAGCGCAGGGCAACAAAGATGATTAAGGGAGTGGAGCACCTCCCTTATGAGGAAAGGCTGAGGGAGCTGGGGCTCTTTAGCTTGGAGAAGAGGAGACTGAGGGGTGACCTCATTAATGCTTATAAATATATAAAGGGTGAGTGTCACAAGGATGGAGCCAGGCTCTCCTCAGTGACAACCAATTATGGGACAAGGGGCAATGGGTACAAACTGGAACACAAGAGGTTCCACTTAAATTTGAGAAGAAACTTCTCAGTGAGGGTGACAGAACACTGAACAGGCTGCCCAGGGGGGTTGTGGAGTCTCCTTCTCTGGAGACATTAAAAACCTGCCTGGACACATTCCTGTGTAACCTCATCTGGGTGTTCCTGCTCTGGCATGGGGATTGGACTAGATGGTCTTTCAAGGTCCCTTCCAATCCCTGACTTTCTGTGGTTCTGTATTTCTTAGCACCAGCTGGTGTTGGTGGGAGCCCTGCTCCACTACCTCCAAAATCTGGCCGTGGTCCCCAGGGTTTTGTGCCCAGAGGATGCCTATGACTCACAAAGTGACTCTACACCTGCACACCAGGGACAGAGTCCAACCTCTTGGTGTTGAGAAGATCAGCCAGGGAATTACAAACCAAGATGGGACAGCAGGTCCAAAAGGAAGTAGGTCCTTCCCTTCTGCCACCCACAGAAGACCAATGGCTCTGAATTTGCTGATCTTTGGACTCAACTGCACCACACTTGGTTAAGATGTCTATGATCTCCACGCAGCCCTCTCTTTGCTGCTTTTACTACATCAAGTGAAAACCATATTTCAAATTAAGCTGGTGGGGCTCCAGGCCATGAGCAAACCCTCTGGCATAACTGTCCATATTATACTTTATGCAGCCTGTCCTCTAACGCTTTAATGCAGAGGGCAGCACTTCAAATGGAACAGTCATACCCAAAGGATCATCACTCTCACTTGTGAACCCTTCATGAACCCAGCAAAAAATCAATAAGGGGTTTAAAAAAAAACCCAACAAAATTATATTTCGTCTCCCCTGTGCCAGCAGATCTGCGCAGCAGGTTTAGGGTTGTTTTGCATCTGGGATGGAAAAAAAAATGCAGTGTAGCATTCTCTATAGAGGATTAGGTTTTGTTTTAAAACTTTAAACAAACACAGAAATCCTAGCGTAAGCTTCTTGAGGATTAAGTATTTCTGTGAATTTAGAAAGAAAGACCATGAGGCTGGGACTCGTGAGACTTTAGGATTATTGTCTTCTCTACCACCATGCAACCTGTGGTGTGTCCATCTCCTGCTTCTTTTCAGCCAGATCTTCCAGGCTAACTTCTGCCTTTCAATTTCAGTGGAAACAGAGGACTTAAATACAGTTAGATCTGTTTGCTTGGTTTTCTGTCTTTCATTGCTGCCTGCTTTTCTTCTAGTCATTGCAAGAGCTGTGGGATGAAGACAGGTCTCTGTGTGTTTCATAGAACACTAGGTTGTCAGGGACCAGAAGGATCATCCGATTCAACCTTTCTTGGTAAGAGCACAATCTAGATAAGATGGCCCAGCACCCTGTGCAGCTGAATCTTAAAGGTGTCCAACGCTGGAGAACCCACCACTTCCCTGGGGAGATTGTTCCAATGGCTGATTGTAAAATGATGAGCTCTGATCTTTATTATTTTCCCTAAGGGACGTTTTAAGGAGTTGAGTTGCCATGTGCTGGTGTCCCCACTTTGGCTGTGTCTGTCCTTACTGACCACAGCTTGAGGTCTGTGGCTGTAAAGAGCGACACGGTGTTTTAACAACCCTGGCTGGGCTATAGTGAGGTGCAACCAAGGGCTGCAGCGAGACTAGAAGGCTCTGTCATGTTGTGTGACCACAGCCCCGAGCCTGCCGGGAGCTGCTGGTGGCAGTGCCGGTCCCCAGCCCGCACAGCCCCGCATCCTTGCCTGCACATCCGCAGCACACCTGGGAGGAGACACAGAAATAAGGTGTCCCCCCTTTTCCTTATTAAAAAATAAATAGTATTGAGTTAATCTTGAACAGAATAATAATTAAAAAACCCTCATAGTATCAGTGTGTTCCCACTGCTGCCAAACACCACAGCAAAGTTGGCCAGGGCAGCACCAGTGACCTCTCGTGCTTTTGCACAGCGGTGCCTGACTTGCTCCCTCCTCTGGACGCAGCAAAATGTCTCGTGTGGCTATACCTCTGCTGACCCCAGGTACAAAGGTTGGCTAGTGCATGTGTGGGGGTGGCAGGAGCGGGTTTTCTCCTCCTCTTTGATGTGATATAGATGGGAATGACCCAGGGTTTATGAATCCCAGGCAGAAAAAGCCCGGAGTAGAAAGTAGAGCTGGCCCAGAAGTCACAGACCCAATAGGTAATTTGTATTTTCTGTTGCAAGACTCATTTTGGGCACAGAACTCGTGGGGTTTCGGTACTTTAGGGCAAGGGCTGGTCATCTTTCCTGTGTGTGCAATGGCATCCACCCATGCAGTTCAAATACAAACTCAAGGTGGTCACGGACAGGCTTCAGCTTCTGACCTCATTTTCCTCGTGGTCTGTGGGGAAAAGAGGATTGTTCCCTGTTTGCCCAAACAAGCAAGCGGTGTTTGGTGTGTGTCTCTGTACACAGTCAGGCAGGGAGAGGTATGTATGGTGTACAAATATGCTCGTGCTTGCAATACAGCTTTGATTGCACAGTTGTATCGCAGACAGAGGTGACACCAAATAGCATTATGTAAGTACAGAAGTTTTTTCCAGAGTTACACAATAGCTGGATCCGGTACTGGAGATCAAGAAACTCCCACTAATTGATTTCGGGTAACGAAGCATGCCCTAGATGCTGGAAACTTTGTACAGTACACACACACCCCCACAGAAACTGTCCTGTAATAGAGGACAACATTTTAATTCATTTTGCACCTAGACTAATGTGCTTGGCATAATTGAGGGAACAAAGAAAACACTTCTGAACTGATACCTGGTGTTTACTGAAGTGGAAAATGCAAAGTGTCTTGTAGCCTTTCACACGGGCCTCATCTGAGAGCAATAGGAAAAATGCAGTCGAAGCAGCAGTAAAATCCTGGCTGAGTCCATCAGACAATGGTGACACCTTGACAAAACATGCTTTTACGTGTGGTCACTGTGAAGCCTGAATTTCCCAGGGGAAGCAATCCCTGTAAAACCTGGCTTCCCCAAGATATATCAGACAAATCTGGGGCCACTCATGCTGCCATAGGGGCAAGTCCTAGGAAAAACAACACAACAACAAAACCACACACACACAAAGAAAAAGCCAACCACAAAAAAACCCACACCCACAAACAAAAAAACCTGCCCCAAACTTAAAAACTGTTAGCTGCTCCTATTTATCTGGCTTATAGGAAGAGGGATATTTCTGAAGAAGTGCTCTGGTGAGCTCTGGCTTTCAATCCTTTTCCTGTTGCTTCTAGAAAAATCCTACTGTAAATCCCTTGCAGCCACAGCATCCTGGTTGCCATCTTCTGACATGTTTGCAGTAGACTCTCCTCTAGGGGACAACCACCTCCTGGCAGAGACACTTTATTCAGCAGGGAGCCCCACGAGGCTGGACTAGGAGAGCTGAAGACTTTTCTCTGCATAATGTGCAGTTCAAGGCTTTTAGCAAATGCTCCGTAGCTGCCACAGTTAGTTTTGGCAGCATCTCCTTGCTGCAGATACACCCAGGGAGCACTGGTGGCAGATAGAGGTCTGGTGATATAGCAAAAAAAAAACCCTGTGCACCTAAGAAACAAACGTAGGGTTACTGTAGAGACCCAAGTTACTGAGTACTCCAGGAAAATCAGAAAGTTATCTTTGCTGTGGGTGGGAAGCCAGGGAGAGCTTAGCACTGGTGTCAGGTGGGGACAATGATCAAGACAGGGGCCACGCTCCCAGGTGAAACCTTCAGCCACCCAATTCCCCGCTAAGGAGGTGAGGTTCATGAAAATGGGGAAGTCCACTGTCGCGATACAAGGTTTATTTGCCCCTGCAGCTGTGGCATGAAACTTGTGCGGATATTACTAATTTAAAATATGTGTCAGGACTCATGTATTACTGCCATAAAATCCAAAGTCCGGAGTTGTCCTCCCTCACGAGAGAGGGTTCACATAAAGTTGTGAGATTTCACCTCTTGTTTGCAGTCCATGCATTTTATATCAGCTCTCTGTGACTAAATTAAGCATACAGCCTGGTTTTATAGGACAGCCTGAGGTTTTCATAAAATGTCTTGGCAAGAAATACTTTTTTCTCAGGATATACAGTGAAAACAGCAAGGGATTTTCCATAACCACAAAATAATTGTTCTGGATATATTACTGCACCAAGCAGAATCTGTGCTCTTTATGTCTTTTGTTTCTTGGTAAACACAGTGCTCACTGTAATGAGGAACATTTGAAAGGCAAAATCTTGCAATAGAAGATGTTATCCAGTGTATTTTTGTGTTCACGGGGCACATTACTGACAGTTGCTCTCTGCTTCATGGCAAGCTCAGAGAATAATAAATTACCAGGAAATATGTTTCTATTTCAAAACCCAGTGTTGATGCCCCTCAGTTGGAACCTGGCTGTACTTACTAAAGTCAGTCAAAATCAATAGTTTTCTGCATGTTTTGTAAAAGCTTTGAATCATTTTTGCTTCCCTGCATTCTTTTTTAACTTTTCTTTAAAAACTTTGCAAAAACCCCTTCCAAATCCTGAGTTCTGATTTATTTTTTTAGAAGAAGGACCAAATGGCATAGGAGGATGTTACCAAGATTTACAACATACCAGTCCAAATCTGTGCTCTGCCTCGGTCAGGCCAAATTCACATTAGCACTTGGGGTTTGATTCTTTTTATCCCTTTTTGTCCTTTTTTTTGAGCAGATTCACCACCTTTGACACCCCTGCACACCAGGTCAGTTTAAGGATTGTGGATAAGTGATGGCAGCAACTCTTTGAGTTGATACCCAGAGGAAGAGCTTAGGCTGTTCTGCCAGAAGTGGGAAGCATCGCTCCTGTTACAAAAGAAGTTATACAATTGCGTATGTTACAATGGGGATAGAAAGGTTAGAAAACCACTTTTACACAGCGCTTGTTGCATGGGTACAGTGTACAAGGCATTATAATTTCTTGTCTGCTTCATCTTCTTCTTTTCGAATCGTAAATGACCCGGACAGAAAAAAAAGCGCCTGTGCTTTGCTCACCCACAATTAGGAAGGAAACAAGTTTAAGCTGTGTGTATTTGCGTGTGATGAAGGGAGGACTCATGCTCCCCAGTTTGCCCCTGAAATTACTCCTAATAGGACTAAATGGTGTTTTGCAACCAGGCTCTCGGTAAGTGATAAAGTGCCAGCAGAAGGCACGCCTGCACACTTCCACCAAAATGCCAGCGTGCTTTTGCATGTATCACGCTATTGTTATTATAATGGAAAATAACTAGCTGTAAACAAGCTATATGACTCGATGCAGCCCTTTAATGAGTTTAGCTGCATACCTAGTGGTAGGTAAAAGGTAAAACAACAGCGCTAGACAAGTAATTCCTGGACCCATTACAACAAATTTGCAAGCGCAGGCATCTCGGTTTTGCAATCTCGCTCATCCTCATTTCCTTCAAGCCCTGCACCTCCTTGCCAGCACCAGTGTGCTCTGGCTTCTTTGTTGAAACGGTTTGCCTTTGCTCACCTCTCTTGCTCTGGCTGTGCTTGCGCAAGCATTGATAAATGTTTAACTCTATTGACACTTATAGCCTGGAGTAAAAGAGAAAAGCAAATCTATGGACAGGGATTAATATTTCCCCCTAAATTTGCCCTTTTGATTATTAAGTGGAGAAATTATGGTTATGTTTGCCTAGAGGTGCTACTTTTGTTACATGCTTCACAAACGCCTGAAGTCACTGTTTTGCCTGTTTTGTCAGGCAATTTTAGCACATTGGAGCACATTTCTGAGCCCATGCCTCACCGCTTATCCCACTGCCTCATGTTTTCATCATCTCCCCTACATGCAGGGAACAGCTGCAGTGCACAGGGATCCTCAAGCAGAAAAATGAAAGCAAAGGGATACACTTGGCCGGTACCTGTTGTGTAAGACCTCGTGAGTTTGGGCTGCGAGAGCCAAAAGGTGTGCAAGCTCTTGGCAGGCAGCTTGGTGAGGGGAGGAATAGGGGCATGAAGACAAACTGCAGGAGCTGCTGGGGGCCCCAACCTTGCTGTAAAGAAAGAGGAATCCATGTGCCAGCAAGCAGCCATCAAGTTTTTCCCCAGGACGTAGGGGAAAAAAGCCTGGCATTGGAAAGGGTGCTCTGCATGGTTTGAGGCAGTTGGTTTGTCTCCGGTCCTCGTATCTACAGTTTCAGGACAGGCACAGGTCTTTGCATTGTAAAGCAGCCCAGTGTAAGAGGAGACCTCGTTCCATCTGTCGTGGGTACCACAAGGACCCCGGTGTGGGGGCACTACAAGCCAAGCCCTGAGCGTGCTATGTCTTGCTGGGGGTGGAAGGACAAGGCCCTGGGTTGACCTCCGTGGGAATCTTACAGCCTTTTTGAACCAGTAGCCCATTCTTTGGCCCTTACAAGGATATTTTGTTAGCATGTTTCCTGGTGTTTTGGGGAAAACAAACAAACAAACCCAACGAAAGATGACCTTCTAGCACCGCACCGCAGCTTAGGAAAATCATATTGGCTCAGCTGACCTTACCACTGGGAAACACTGGCTTCTCCCAGAGTGGTGCTTGCTATAAGAGGAAAAAAAACAAAAGCATAAGGAAACAGTGGAATAAGAAAAGAGGAAACACACAGACCATTTTACAGTAAGAGCTCACAAATGTTCACCCACACCAGCCGTGTGTGCTGCTGCCAGGTCCCCAGCACGTGTACCATGGCCAGGGGCCGACTGCCACCTCTCTGCTTGTGCACCTTGAAACAGGAGCCAAACTCTCTTCAAAACCCGGCTTTGCCGTTTGGGGAAGGGTGGGTGAGGGTGCACCTTGCAAAACATAGGTCAGGGCCATGGTAAGGCCTGGGGTGCTCTGCAGGGCCTTGTCTGCTGAGGACACCCCTGAGACATGCGATGGACTAACCAAGTTGTGCAAAGCGCAAACATATCAAGATCCCATATAGCTGGCCTCTGTTTGTATCACTTATTAAATATTTGATGAATGTTGTCTGCCTAACCTACTTTACTCCTTTCAGCTACTATGGCATCAACTGGCTTCTTCGTTTTTCTCTATTATTGATGCGTTTTGAGGAAGACAGTGTCTTGCGACAAAACAGTTATCTTAGAAGTGAGGAATAATAACAATAATAATAATTAATAATAAGAACAGGTACAAAAAAGGGAGGTAAAACAGAGGCAGCCCTGGAAAGAGGAAAGTGGTACGTGAGCAAAGGAAAATATAAATTGAGTGGCAGGACAATATAACTTGTTTACAATAGAGAGGAAACCAGCAACATCTAGGGATGAAATAGTATGGAGAATCACATTCATTTTCTTATCACCCCCCCCAAAAAAAAAATTAAAATTTCACCCTGGGAATTGTGCATGCATGGATTTTAATGATAAAAATATATGGAAGAATTGCAGAGGAATTTCATTTTCTGTGAAATTGCTCATTACAAAATTTTAAAATTCTGTACTAATTCAGAGTATATCTAGTTTTGCTGCCATAAATATTCATGAAGGAGGAAGAACAGGGAGTGTACATAGGACTCCAGAGGGCAGGAGTGTTTTTATGTGTCAGGGACCCCAGTAAGGTCAGTCAATGCACAGTTCTCCTCGTACCACTGAAAACAGAGATTGCTGAGCCAAAGAGCTCTCTGACCTTGTCAAAATAAGGGAATACAAAATAACTACAATAAAAAAGAACCCACAGTTATATCAGATGAAGCTCCCCAACAGCCCTTGCTCCAGTATTTCAGAAATCAGGGTTCAGTTTAATCAAGAGTGGGTCTCCTGAATAGAACTGCTTACAGCACACCTGGGAATGTGTAGCTGTGGCTCTGTCAGCAAAGAAACATTTTTCTTCATTATTATCAAAATGTGGTTGCTTGGGGTATTTTTTTTTGTCAGCCAATGCAAACAGCACTGTGAAAAATCAGCCTAGTTGGTCCTGTGAGCTGGGATGGACATCACACGCCTGGGATGGCCTCATCTGTGCGGATCTGCGGATCTGCGGTGCTGGCTCTGTGAGCAAAGCCTGGGCTGTGCTGTTTCTGTGAAACCCACTGATTTACTGCTTTATTTTATTTATGGTGACAGGTCCCAGGGCATGATTCATTTATTTGCTCTCTAAAAGCTCCACCTTTTTTTTCTTTACTGGTTGTCATCTTCCATCTCCAACAAGAAAGGGAAGTGCTGGGAAGAGGAGGCTTGGTGAGCTGACAGGCAGCACGTACAAAGTGTTGCCCCAGCATGCAGTGGCAAGAAAGGGCCAAGGTGTAAACCGAGATGGAATTAGCAAGGGACATCGGGTATTGTTCTGTAGGTGCAGACCTCTACTCACTGAAATAAGAAAGCTTTCATTGCTTTCCTTTCCTTAGGAGACGGTTTTAGTGCCTTTTAGTTTCTACTTCTCCAAAACACCAGTTGCATGTGGGTGGATAATGAAAATACCAGCAGCAGCAGAGGGGTAAGATAGGTGCTTGTAACAAGGAAGGGAGAGGGGAAAGAGTTCATGCAGAAGTTAATTATTTGCAAATTGGCAGCTATACTTCAACTTCAGATACCAAAAGACCTGGCTAATGACACCTCTGGGCCATGAGTTGTCCGGAAGACTTGATGGAGGATGAGTCAAGTTGTGACAGTCAAGAAGGACAAATAGGGTGTCTGCCTTTAAAACTGGGGGGAAATGAGAAGCTGGGAGTTGAAGACTGGCTAACCTTATTTCAAATCCCAGGAAAATACTGGAACAAATGATCAAACAGACAAGGTCATTTGATGATAGAAGGAACAAACACTAAATGAGCAAAAGCAAATTTATTTCATTTTCCAGCCAGTCACCAGCTTCACAGCAAGGAGAGAGGCAGTAAATGCCATGTATCTTGGCTTTTGACAGTGTCTCTGATGTCATTCTCATAATACATTAGCTCAAAAGAGAGATTTACAAGAGGGTGACACAAAGCTTGTGAGAAAATCATAGCAAGAGACTGAACAGCAGCGGATGGGGTGGCAAGAGGCACCAGGAACAACAGGGCAGCTGGTGACAGAGCTGGCACCGCTCGGCATTGCCGCTGGTGTCACCGAGGGCAGCAGGGACACCACACTGGTCTGCACGCCGGCCCCGTGCTGGGCAACGGGAAGAAATTGAGTGTGCAATTCGGAGCAGGGACAGTTTCTTATGAGGCAGTGCTGTCAGGCAGGAAGGATGGGCAAGCCCAGCTGGGCAGTAGCCTGGCTGGCAGATGGCTGGGCAGGAGCCTGGGAGCACAGTGTTTCTGAGACAAAGGCACACGCCACGCTGGGATGTACAAAAAAGAATACAGATTTTTAGCTTGCAAGGTGCGGGCAGAAGCCCTTTTCCTCTGCCCTGCTGAGGAAACAGAGCTGACAGAGCTGCAGCTGGAGTTCAGGCAGTCAGTTTTGGGGTCTGGCACCCTGAGAAGGAGCACACCCCAGTCAGACACAGTGTGGGGGGCAAGCCACAGGGCTGACAGGGGGCCAGGAGGATGTCAGCAATGAGGAAAGGCCAAATGCACTGCAGTTGTTCTGACTAAAGAAGGAAAGAAGAATATTTCAACATGTGGGGCAGCAAAGCAGAAAGGAAATACTCTGCCCGTGGGGCAGCAAGGAAGTTTCTGCTTAGGGAAACATTTATAGCTGGTAAAGGCAGCAAGGCAGGGGACAGATGACAGCAATGGAGGTGGTGGAGTCTCCATCACTGCACATCTTCGAAGACAAAACATCTGTTGGAACAATGTGGGTGCAGTTTATATATTATTATTTACATTATACTAGAAGTAATATTTTTTTATGGTATGTATAATACCCCAAAACAGTAAGACACTAAATAGCCCAGTGGGGTCCCTTCCAGCCTGCATCCTTTACCGAGCACAGCTCAGGTTGAAATTCTGCACATTACATGTTGTTTGTGGAAGAATGAGCACCCACGCAGAGCATGCAGTGTGAGTGCCCAGAGGGAAGTATCACCCACTGCAGAGCACTAGCCCGTGCTCTCCAGGCCACAGGACACATCCAGCTTTGGGTTGTCCATGAGAGGCTCCAAGGAGTCAAGATCTGTGGAGAGTGAACTGCAGCAGGGCAAAATCTGATGAACCACCTCTAAGTGTTAAAGCAGCACAGGCCAGGAACTCTGCAGAAAGATACGCCTATGGATCGGGCAGGTAGCAAAAACAGTGTCGTTGTGGGTTTGAAGCTCTTAAGACAGACTTTGCACATACTTTCAATTTCATCCCCCTTCCTGAACAAGCAGACACTGAGTTTAAGTCCTTACCTGACCATGGCACTCCAGGAGCTGGAGCTTTAAGAGAAACAAAGTCATTTGTAGCTGTGGCCAACAGAGGTGTCTGCAGTTGACTCTTCTCCTCTGTGTGCCCAGGGCAGCACAAATTTGAACCCTGATTCGGAGAGCAGCCTTGGATGCTCCAGTTCGCTTCTGAGTGGCTTCTGGCAAGAAGAAATACATCAAAAATCTTTCAGCTGTGTGTGCATAGCTGGCCTGTGCCACTCTTGATTTGTATGCCCCTACAAACAGCAAACTACGTTCTAGGAATTACTCTTTGAGACTTGACATTTTCACCAGCTAATGAAAGGCATTTTGATAATTACGTCAAGCATAAGGGAAACATCTCTATAGTTACTCGGAAACTAAGATACTTTGTCAACACAGGAGTGACAGGGTTCTTATTGCCTAGTTAGTTACTCAGAAAAAAATTGAACCATTTACAACAGAGACATTCAATGTATCGCATTTGCTAACGCTGCATTTCAGTGGTACAGGCATGGAAATCAAGATTCCTTAACAGCCCAGAGTTTGTCATGTTTGAATCATGGTGGAGCCCCTTTAGAAAAAGAAAATGCTTGCAGGGAATATTTTATGTATATAAAGTGTATTGTATTGGATGGAGAAGTACATTGACTTAGTGAATCAGAGGACACAGATATTGTAAAGTTATTGAGCTTCAGCTCCAAATTTGTTTCTGAAGACATGCACCACTGTGCAGGAACCTACACCACCAGGGCCATTTGAAGGCCTCTGAGTTTATTCAAGTCAGAGTGAAAAAGAAGTTTCTGGTAAATAGGGCAGAAGAAATAATAAAGGTTATTCGCAGATACCACCTTCTGTCTGTGGGTCAGCAAAGTTGTCCCTTCCTAAGCATCAAGAAAATGAAAGCCAAGCTCTGAGAAAATAGCTGTTTAGGAGGATCCTTTCAAACATGGATGCTGGCGTGTTGCAGGGAGGTTGGCTCTTTTTAGTGTTTCGCTACCGCCTTTTGATTTATTGTACATACCGTTCTCTCTCCCCACTCTGTTTCAAAATGAATGAAAGAGATTAGCTGTGACAAGCAGTAAGGGGAAAGCACGCACGGAAGAGGTGAACCTTGAGAGTAGGAAATAAGCCACAGTATTCCATATTCTGCAGTTGGATTTATATAAGAGAATTAACTGTTGCCCAGTTGAGTGGGACGAAGCGTGCGAGGCCACAGGCGAGAGACATGTGGCTGGATGGAGAAAGCCACCAGCCCATCTGCAGCCTGGCGAGGAGACGTGCCATCCATCATGGCCGCCCTCGTACCACCCGCCATCACCGCCAGCTCCTCGGGCCAGCCTCACAAGGGGGGCTCCCTTCATTAAGACTGCCTTTAATTGGCAGTGAGCACGGAGTATTATGCAAACAAATTTCACTGAAAAGCGGGAAAAGAGGAAACTGCAGGAAAAGAAATTACAAGATCCCCTGCTGCTCTGCTGCAACTCCCTTGCTTTTTCTAAAGTAGGCTGCATAAATATTGATCTAGACGGGATGTGCCCTACATTCATTTGCACAGACATTATAAATGTGCTTAAGAATGAGAAATCAATCTTGTTTTCCTGCACGGTAAACATGTACAGCCAAGAATGCGCACAGATAATGCAAATTACAGCTTTCAGGCTTGCCATTTACACATTGAGTTGGAAAAGGTGTTATTGGGGAATGCATGAGAAAAAGGTCTTCTTACCTGTTTATTTTCAGGTGTTTTCATTAACCTTCATATAGACCATTTAAAACACATTCCCACTCCAATTCTAATTATAATCTATCATTTACCTAGTTTTCTGTATTTTGCCTGCTGATTTTTTTATGTTATTTTTTCATAACCTTCTCCAAGCAAGGCAAGGAATAACCTTAGGCGTCCCTATAACTTCATTGCTGGCTCTGCCATTAGCCTTCCCTCTGGTTGAGCACTGCAAAACCCCAGCTGCGAAAATCATATCATTAGGTTGCAAAAGCAGTAGAGTTCCTGCACTAGAGAGCCATGAGGTGGCTTCTGAATCACTGGGTGATTAATAATTAATACGTAATTGTTGGATAATCTGTTTAGACAGTCACAGTGCAGGAAATTTATTAGTCTTTTCTCTGGAGAATGCTGCCACTAAAATAATAAATTTTTAACAAGTCCCCTCTCATTATAATCCTACTGAAGTGCCGAAATAGTGCAAAGCTGCCTCATCTTGCTATACATTGTGGTGAAAGATTCTGCCTTTTCACCAAGCAAAGTGTATGTGCGTTCATAAAGAAGACGCGACAGAGATAAGGATTTGTGCGTTCACCTGGATTTTAGAAGAAAATTATTTAGCTCTTTTTAAAGTATGGGATTTACTTTGTTTGAGCTACCATTCAGCCAGTTCCTCTGCTAGTTTTGTTGGCTTGACTCATTATTTTCCATCACTTTTAACTTAAACTATTTATACATATCCTCTTCGGAAAGCATTTAAAATGTTAATGGTGTTGCAAAGAGAAAAAAAATTTAAATTAAAAAGGCAGGGTCCCTTTTCATAAACGTAACTCCAACACAAGGTGATGCAGTAAATGGATGGAGTAGGCTTTAGATGGTGAAAACGGTATGTTTAAACATGGCAAAGGCAGGAAGAAAAAATGAGTCAAGTGATCCCTATTTCTTATAATTACTCACCACACTGACAGAGCTCATCACCGTTGGCCTCAAAATGAAATAATTGTCATGCTGCATTTCAAAGTTGTGATTCAGGAGCTGCGGGATGTGTCTTTCTGTTTCACAACGTTGTTATATATGGAGATACTTACCTACACTGTGAGGGTGCTGAACCTAGAATATTCCTGTGTTACACAAGTGTGGTTTATTTGAACACTGACTGAAGTATGCAGAACTTGATAATTCATCAGTTTACTCTTAATGACTAATGACCCTCTGTTAAAATGCCAGATATTCTTATATGGGCAGACACTCCATATTATAAAATGTGTTTTGTTCAGCTGTGCATTCAACGTGATTTGTAGCTACGCTGCAGAAGCAATTCAAAAAGATTATTTGCTTACTGATGGCTCTACTACATGGAGGAGCAGAAGCAGCAGCTTACAGAAAGCAGGATCTTCCAACAAAACAGTTTCAGACAAAGAAACGGCACTTAGAGAATAATGCAATGTTACAGCTGAAGTAGGGGATAATTGAGCCTGTAAAGTCTGCTCAAACGTAGTGACACCAAAAATAAGCAATTCTGTCCGTATTGTTATTCCTTGTTAAAGCAGAGTGTAAACATGTGACATGACCCCAGCACATCAGGGAATTTGAGAACAGAAGCAGCTTGCGTTCACAATTACCCTTCCCCTGCCAAAGAAAGGACTTTGCCAGCAAACTTTTTAATAAAGACATTGGGTTGCTTTCCAACAACTTTTACAAGAAGGAAAAAGGGATCATGTAGTTAATTAGCCTCTTTAATAGGGGATGTTCTTGTGTCTGTTTTACAGCTGGGACAAAGGATTAGGGTGTTTGCTTGATTTTTGCCTTATAGTAAGAAATTCCACTGAAACATTCCTGGAAGAAAAACAGGGCAAGAGGGATAGAAAAAAATCTTTGGTGTGTTATGAGGACTAACTTTTGCAAGAAAATGTTCAATATTTTCCTTTTGTTGCAAATTACTATTGAGTTCGATTAATCAGAATCCTTAATTTGCTTATTCCACTCTGTTGTGATTTCCTCTGGTTTGAAGCAGTGGGAAGCCAATTCCAGCCCCTGTCCAGCAAATCCACTCATAAATACACGCTGCTAGTTTCCCTTCCACAGTATAAACAAAAGGGAATATTCAATTCAGCTGAAAAGGGACACATCTAAAACTGATAAAAAGGAAATAATTTTTTTGCATAACATGCAATTACTCAGACAAATCCCTTCCTTCCTAGTATCATCACACCAACATCTTAGCAGGAGTCCAAACAGGCCTGGCAATACATGCATAAAAATAAACAAGAGCTTTGGAAGGGATTTACACTCCCATGCTTCTGGGGAGAAGCCAGCATCCAACCACTGCATTTTAGGAAAAGGTTTCTGCAGCTAGTTATCCCACACTATCTACCATCATGCTACTTGCATCTTTCCTTGAAGTGTGTGGTAACAACCACTTTGCAGCAGGACACTATCTAGAAGGACAAGTGGTCTGATCCAGTTATATTTCTGAAAAGCTGTAGGTAGGAAATCTTACAGATGATTTATGAATTATTTCTATACCTCAACCCTCACCAAAAAGAGAGCCATTGGTTAGGTATTTGACAATCTGTCGTTACCCTCATTTGACAGCAACCACATTGGCAACCAGCTTCTTGCCACATGATTCAGACTGCTAATTTCAGCCTGTTAAGTCTTGCCTCATGCAGGCTTTGTGCATGACGAGGCCCTGGGAGATGTGATCTCACCTTGACATTTGCCCTGCTCTGAGAAGGGTGACCTGCAGAAGAAGGTCCAGAGGTCATCCACCCCAATGGACCTGACTTGTCAATACTTCCCCTCTTCAATGAGATATTTTCATTCTAAGTCTTATATAGAGTCTTCCCGAAATCCTTGGATTCCTTCCATCCATGTGTCCCTTCAGGGGTATACATCGGTCCTGCCTTTGTATGTGCCTGACCCCTGTCACTACACAGTGGCCCCAGCACATTGTGACCACTTCCTTTGAAAGATGGCCAATGCCACCGAGGACAGGAGAAGAGTCAGCAGAGCCTTTCTAGTTGCCACTTTCTGCATGTTCCTGCACAGCTCCCCTGAGAGGTCCTGAGCCTGGCTGCTGGTTTTGGGGAGCTACATGGTCTGTCTGATTTGGAAAAATGTTCATTCTCAGAGTAAGTGATGAAGAGCGGGCATGCCTGAAGGTAAATGGTCCCTCAAGGCAGCAGAGCTCTGGCTAAAGCACCTGAAAACAAAGTGTCACACACTGAGAATGAGGATACTTCTTGCAAGCAATGCAACCACATGGGGGAATTATGTGGTAAATGGTTTCTCGCCAGTGACCTAAGAATCCACTGCAGGTTCCTTGTGCACCATTCTATCTAATATAGAGAAAATACAAAAGAGCAGCCAAGAATGGTAGGACCCAAAATACTTGGCTATCACACAGAAACACACACAGCCCAGCTGTGCTAAGCCATGATGGACATGAGCCCTGCCAGTGGCACATCTGCAAATGCTGCGGAGAAGAGCTCTACAGCTATCTACAGCTTGTTATTGACCTGCCACATGGAGAAGACTTCACTGCTGCTGGGGTTTTTTTAAAAGCCTGATTGCTCATGGTCACAGGTACCAAGCTAGCTCCTTCTCTTCAGCTCTGCAAGAAAAACCTTCACCACGTGCTTCAGGTTACACCATTGTCAGAAAACATATGCTTGGAAGCTTCAGATCCTGGCACTACTGAATCCCAAAGCCACTACTGGTGTAGGACTGATCTGTTTGGTGTGGCAAAGAAACGTGTCAGGTAGGTGGAAGCTGAAGTCTGTGATACTATTGTGAAAACAGCTTATCGGTATCTGTTGGCAGAAACAACATCCCTAAAAATCCAGCTGACTTTCAAAGTATGGCATTTCCCAACTCCATGGGGGCCACTGATGGGTTTCCACATGTTCGTTTCCTGTCTTCCCAAGAGGTCGATGGATATTTTAACTGCAAGACGTGTCTTGATCCGTGGAATAAGTAGGTCACGGGCCCTGAATATCCTGGAGAGTGTGCTGCCAGTGACAGTGCCTGGGCATTTACATGCTGGGAACGCTAAGACCTTATTCTGCTCTAGAAATGAGAATTCACATCAGTTCAGAGAACCTGGTTTATCCTTGCTCTGACCACAGTAGGTGGCATCTCAGAGAGCTTCAGCTCTGCTCTTGGCACTTACAGAACAGCAGAGGACACCTATGGAAAGCAAAAGACAGGATGATGCTGCCTCTGAAACAGTTCGGATGCCAAATAAATACATGTGATTGTAGTTTGCTGTGCCCGGGCCAACATCTGCAAAGCTAATACATGTTTTCACCTCAGTGAAATCTGGATGTTAAAACACTAGCTGTTTTCCCTTCCTACAGCTTCCTTCCTCCCTAGTCCCAGGCCAGCTTCTGCAAAAACTGGCAGAGAGCACAGACTGGGGCCTTACAGTGACCTGGGTTACTGCGTGGGGAGCCACACAATCCATTGCTGAAATAGTGGACTCATTTTCCTGGCAGTTTTGCTTAGCCTCACCCACGAATACAGGGCTCATTCCCATCGTTCCAGTGTACCACTAAGAGCTCTCTTAATCTCTTGATCTCGTACAACAGCATGGCACAGCCCTCAGACCACAGAGTCATAGCTGAAATGGCCAAGCAAGCGAGCACAGGAGGGGTGGAGATGTTAAACCCAGGCATCTTTGGTAGGCACGCTCACGTGCTGCTGACATAGCATGGGGGGGTGATTCTGCACACAAGTGTGCAGCCACCTATAGGGAATGGGCATTTTATCACTGTAGTAGCTACAGAAAAATAATATCTCCTAGATTTAAATCCTTCTGGTCCTATTCACCAAGCACAGCTCAGGTATGTACCCTGAAAGCCCTTCTGAGAGGGCTGCTTGGGGAGCTGCAAATGTGACAGTGAGCTACTTTAGTATTAACTTCTGGGTTGATATTGCCAGTATTTTAATTGTATGAGGCTTTATTTTATTAATCTCCTTGCAGGATGTCTATGTTTACTTTTAACAAGATACAGCCTTGGCGTTGAAGAAATGAAGTTAAAAAGGTTCCTTCAAAGGGCATAATGTGCATCTTTGTTTATACTTCCAGTAAATTACTGTAGATGCAGCTGGTTATAGCACTCTGTACTAGATATATCATCAGTAACACATACTTTGAGGGTTTAGCTTCCACTATGCTATTCTCACTTCGGTGCTTATGCCATTCACAAATAAATAGCATGTATTTATGTGATAGATTCTTACTGTATTAAAGCAATACCTGAAATTCTTAAGGTGCAATTCATTTTAATGCAGAGCAATTCCACTACCCGACTGACAGTGTGTCTCCAGTCATACCGGCACACTGGAGCGGGCAACACACCATGCCGAAGCAGCAAACGCAAGTGAGCAGGGGAATGAACTTTCTAAGCCAACTTTGTTGCCAAACCTGCTGTATGGCAGAACCATATCCTGAGTCTTGCATGAAAGGCCTTTATGTACAGTCTTTTAACAACAGACAGTACCCTCTGACATATTTACAAGCAAATTAATGGAAGATGACTAACCTCATGAAAAGCTGATATAAAAAATGTCTGAATCTCCTGGGTCACTTCAAATATACCAGTCATGCTATTTAGGGCTATATATTACGTAAAAACATTGCATTCAAGTCACTGAGTTGGCTGCAGTTTAATGAATCCACATTAATCCATCTCTATCAGTAGTGATGAATACTGTACCTCAAGGAGTTGTGGGGCTCTAAAACAAAAAGGGCTTAAGACGCCATATGAGCATGAAAGATAAAAAGAAATAATTACAAGGAAGGATTTATGAAGTTCTGGAAGAGAATCTTTTAGTACATTAATATCTAACAGGCAATGAAACTCTTTTTCTTTTCTTTTTTTTTTTTTTTTAAAAAAAGAACAAACAGAACACATAGCTTAAAAAAAAATAACCAAAGACGCAGTAAGAGGATTAGTGTATAGGGGTTGCTGAGTCTATTGGCAATTACAAGGTCTGCCTTTGCAATTAGTATCAACACAAATTAAACCCAAAATCTGTAAAATACTTCTTCAGTTTTAATATAGTATTTAATATGACACTAGAATATATAGCACAGGCCTGTAATCAATCTGGGTAACAAAGCTGGCGTTTCTTTTTCTCAAATTTGTCTCCCTGCACATGGCTTTCAGCTGTATAATTAACTCAGTGTTGGCAGTTCTTTACTTTTAACATCAATGGAGAAGCTGCTATTTACTTTTGTTAATTGCCTTCTTCATACCTGATAGGAACAAAATATTTGTGCTGGAGAAGAAATTCCAAAACTTGCTAAGGAAGCTGCACCTCCTAGCTGTTCCATTGTGATCCTAACATAACACAGCCCGTGGATGTTAAAACCGAAAATATTTGTGTAATTAGAAGGTGTCCACATCACAATGCTGAGGATGGCTTAGAAAAACCTCACCTTGAGGAAAACAGTGCAGGTTAACTCAACAGGAAACTGAAATTCAAGTGTCCAAGTACTGCCAGTGAGTAACGCTGTGTGCCAGTCGAACAACACAACAACGGGATTCTGACTCAGCTCCAGCCCCTCCACACAGAAGAAGCTGGGACAGGACTTCTATTCAGCAAGAAGGGAGCTCCACAGCCTGGTGCTCAGCTTTTGGGACACAAAGACTAGAGTTCTGCTCATTGCCTTGAGTGGGGTTTAATGTGCAACCAAGAAGGTACTCGCCCCTTTTCTCATCTCTTGGTAATACGGAAAGAATTACACTTGCCCACATTTGTAAAGTGCTTTGAGGTGCACTGCTCAAGAACTTGTAGTGGTGTTGACGTTACTTGTATGGAAGTGGTTATGGAATCAGAAATACAGACCAACCCTTGCTGAAAATTATTTGTATGTACAAATAACCTTCTGGGTGGTGTGAGTCCAGTGTTCCAGAATATGTAAACACAAGCGCAACTGTAAGAAAATTTACTGCCTAATTCTATTTGAGGCATCAATTAATGGAAACTTCCCAGTTCAAGAATAGTTCTTAATCATGTGCTCAATCTAAGAACACATTTAAGCTTAAGAATTTCCTTGAATAAGCATGCTTTACTACGCTGAAGGCCTTACACACCAAGATGAGCACGACTAGCATGGAACATACACACACTGTTGTGCTTTAGCTCACAGCTGGAGCAGCAATCAAAACAAATTTTCAGTTCCTTGTTATCTGCATATCCAATTTGCTTCTACAGTTGTGACAATTGCACATATGGATGAGGGACACAGGTGTATACCTTGCATTTTAAAAAATCAAATTAATCCCTATTGATGAAATTAAGTATTATTTTTGAGAGCAGCTTCCATGTGATGGCATTCAATTTCTCTTTACCAAAAAGGATATTATCACATTGTTTAATTTTAAATGGTCCCTTTGCTCATCCATCTCCTGGTCTTTGAATTATTTGTACAGTGGCAAATGTTCTGTCTTTTGCTTTAGGATTTTGACATGGAAATAAGTCTGTTGCTTCCTTGTCTGGAGGGAAATTCTCCCTTACTAAAAAAAAAAACCAGGCTACTGCGGTAGAGAGCTGAGTAAGCTCCCTAACATTTTGCAGGATTGAAGGACATAAAATTCCTTCTTTGTAAGCTCCCTCCCCACTTTCATGTGTTAACTGGAATCATTGAAGTGATTCATACCTTCTTAAAACACAGGCGAACATTTAACAGAGACATTGATGATGACTTATAGTAGAGAAAGTATAAATATAATCTTTCCCACACTAGTATTTCTCAGTACTCATCAACTTTTGATCCAGAACTGAGTTGTCCGTCAAGTTTTCTGTAGTCAAGGATTGGGGATTAAGCAATTCCAGTTTCACATCACATCACATAATCACATAATGTTAGGGATTGGAAGGGACCTCGAAAGATCATCTAGTCCAATCCCCCTGCTGGAGCAGGAACACCCAGATGAGGTTACACAGGAAGGCGTCCAGGTGGGTTTTTAATGTCTCCAGAGTAGGAGACTCCACAACCTCCCTGGTCATAATGTGGACATACTAGTCTAAAAAATTACATTTTTGAAAACAAACCTCAGATTGGGTAATCATTGCATATTTGATATAATTAAAAAATTCTCTTTGAGTATAGTTCATAGTAAAACTGCGTCTACAAAGTCTCTGGCTGTCTGTACCACCCCATCACAGCAAACATTTCAGTAAAATTAGACAGCACCAGTAAGCCATCACTGAATTGCCCAGCAAAATATTAATTGTAGCTAAACCAAGGGATTGAATGAAGTGAGGTGGCATAATGTTAAAGGACAGAACAGAACTGGCAGCAATATGAACTGAAGCTGGACCTGGTCCCCTCTTCTACATACCAAATGAAAGAGTAAGGAAAGCCTCAGGTATCAGCTGATGCCCATAACCTGTCCCTCCTCTTGTAGAAACATCTAATAGCAGCACAGTGTATCCCCGAGGGCTCTACAGGAATTTGTGATGCTTGGGGAAGACAAATTTCAGAAGCAGCTGAACAGGAGTTAACATACTCCAAGCACCACTGCAGTTATTCAGTCAGCTCCATGGTTGCATACAGCCGCCTGATGCCTCCTGCTGTAGCTGTAGTAGCTACTGGCAAAGATGTCGAAGTAAGATCACAACAGCTCCAGCCTCTGCAGGGATTTCAGCTCAGCTTTGGCTGCTCTGTTGCTCAGGGGACCCTCTGGCTCCGATACCTCTGGGTGTAACATCGTTCACAAAAGTCATCTTGTAGTTTCAAGACATTCTGGTATTTTCCTGACACTGTCTGTGGGAGTGTATAATTTGTTCATTCAGTATAAAGAGTTTTGGTATGGAGTAATTGATGGTAATCTGTGCTAAATTAGTTTTTATTATCTTATTTTTTGTTAACAATTCCTATAATCAGAAAGCTACACTTCAAGATTGACAGATTCTGGTTGGAAAACTGCAGATTGCAAACCAACCTCTTTAATTTTACCCATCTTCCAAACAGCCATCATCAATCAAAGTTTAGAAAAGGGAAATGTATATTTCACCCTTCTACTTCCTCCTGACAACTTCAATTTCATAAGCTCCACTCCCATGTCTCACAGCAGCATTTAATCCCTATTAAAAATCACAATTCCAGGAGAGTTTAAGAGTATCTATCGGTTACTAGGAAATGGAGAATAGCCTAGTTTTCTCATAAGCCTGAGAATGCGATTTAAATATGCATATACTTGCAGATTTCAAGCACATTTCCCTGCATAGAGCAAAAATAGCCAGGCTCAATACTACTAATATTTGGAGATGCTGGGTCACTACAGAAACTGCCACCTTCATACTCAGGAAGGCATGAAGAGTGACAGTACGGTTCCTTTTTCCCTCATGGCAGAACTCAGGGCTCACAGGATGCTGGCAGCCTCATTGCAGCCTTTCTGCTCCTGAACAAATTTCATAGGGCAGCAATAAGTCCAATAATTCTTCCACCCTCAGGACTCCAGTACTGCTACTTTGTTTTTTAATTACATAAAGCCTTTCATTAGTAAGGCTGCTGGCAGTGGTGAGTTAGCCTGGCAAGAGGGAGATCGAGGTCAGCTAAGTCCCTGGCTACTACTCCGAGTTGTATCGCGGATGGAGGCAGCTCCATGAGTGCTGAGAAAGCTGTGGCGTAAACCCAGAGCTGGGGCGCTACCAGTCCACCCCACTGAGGATCTGACCCAAGGCTATTTAAATGACCTTAACTCTATGTTCCTACACTACACAGACTATCTTATGAGAGGAGACAAAAAGGGCTTGTTTAGTCTAGCAAAGACAGAGAGAATATGAAGTCTGCCAGGGGACACAATTGCTGCCTGTAATTACCTTGCGGGTAAGTCCTCTGGATTATTTTCTTTTTTTAAAGCTATTAGAGTCAAATGGCAATGCTGGCATGTGAGCAAATGGGTACAGACTACCCCTGGGTAAAATGAGACTGAAAATTGGAAGGAAGTTCCCAACAGTGAGGGCAGGGTGGCCCTGTAACAGTCTTCCAGGTAAAGCCAATGACAAATCAGCTCAGCTCATTTCAAAATGCTGTTCAACTTTATCTACCATATTAGAGGGGGCCTCACTGACATGCAGTACTGTAGGATACGGTATCTCCAGCCACAAAGGACAAAACTGCGTGTCCCAGGAGACCTCTCTTCAGTTCCAGGTTCCTAAGTAACATTTGAGAATCTCTGTGCTCTGGATTTTTTCTGTGTGTGTGTGTGTGCGTGAACATTCAAGTATTTGAACAATCTGAGAAACGTGGAGCTTCTCTCTCCCTGCTCTGCCAGAGCAGAGAAGGGCTGGAAACTGCTTTGTAGAAACTCTCTTTTGTTTCAAGTTATTACTGTTAAAAATAATGCCCCTAGATCTTGCTGTCTCCTTCCTCTCAGAGTGTCTCCATCTGTGTGTGTTTGCGCGTTGAGTATTTCTCTCACACATTGAAATCAGTAGACCCGGAGTAACCTTCATGAAGTAGGTAACGTGAGGGCGGTGCAAAGCAGTGGAAATAAACTAGAACATACGAAGCAGCCAGAAACAGACCTCAATATACTCAGTGCTGTACTTCTGCTTTGTGCTGCTGCTGTCACAGGAGTTTTTGGGCACCAGTTTAACCCTTCAATGGCCAATTGCTGCTGTCATCTTCTGCCAGTCCGAGCTCTGGAAGTGGTCCTGGCTCTTCCACGCAGCAGGAATTCCAAGGATGCTCTTGCTGGTCATTGCAACTCCAGATACAGTCCAGTGAACTACAGGGTCAGATTGTAATTAATTTACAGATTGTTCTGTTCAGAACTTGGTTGGTTTCCAAATAAAGGTAAAAAAATCAGCGTTGTCATTATAAAGCCTTTTAAAAGGCAGTCACATATTTCCATTGTGATTTCTTTCGGAAGTACCTCTGTTTTCTGTGATGCTTTTCACCTGCTTATAGGGGGTGTGAAGATAGTAACGTAGAAGCATAGAGGAATGTTTTATTAGGAGAGGTAAACTGTAATTTTATTATGGTTATGGTCTATTTATGGTTCATATATTATATGTATGCACTAAAAAAGCCCACAAACTAAAAATACTGTTTCATTAGGAGTTTATCTCAGGGTTCTCAGTGGTGATTTATCTCCCCTAACATTGACGTAACTGGTTAATTGCCCAGAACTCCCACTTTATTGAAGTCTATAGTGTTTTTGATTGATATCTGGCAAGATGTTTCACTGTGATTTTATAAAACAAATTAAAAAGGGAAGATCTCAAGCAGTTACCACCTTAACTGGTATTACTCAGCTAAAACATCCCCAGGAGCATTAAGAGATTTCCCTGAATAAATACAGTAGTATGGAGTCCTTACAGTATGGCAAGTCACGCTTTCACACTGCTAATTGAGTTGATCTGATTGTAAGTTTCCTTTTCAGTAATTCATTTACAATCACATTCGGGGGAGGGGAGAAGGGGCGTGGGGAAGGTTGCTATTTAATGGCTGCTTCTAAGCAATTTTCAAGACGTAAGTATTTTCAGTGATTGTAGTCCCTGAAAAAGAGTGACAGCCTAATAGCAGTGAAACTTTCTCTGCAAAGCACAAAGCAGCTTTTTCTTGGTGTGTGTGTGTATACATATATTGATATATATATATTTCCCACACATTTCCACGACTCAGTCTTGGATTCGAAGAGATCCCCTCCCTCCTCGGATGAGAAGATCGCCCGGGGCTCAGCGCTTGGGTTCTGCACTGAGGCAGCCGCCGGGAAGCACATGTCACACTGCAAAGGGTCCGGTCACCGTCCAGGCGCGCGCCCAGCCGCTCCCCGCGTGCAGCCAGGCAGCCGTTAACCGCCGAGCAGACGGCCCCCATGAGGCGCAGCGCAAGCGCGGCTGCGCACGGCTGTCAGCAGCACGGCTGGCTCCGCCGCTTCCCTTCGTCAGCTGTTTCTGTAAAACCGCCTGGTCAGACTTCAGGGATATAACGCTCGCAGGGCAAAGTCCTGCAGTATTTTTAAAGCCAGCTCAGCCCGCGCCGGCGTGAGCGGCGCCACACTACGGGTCTCTGCGGGCAACGAGGGGAAGCGCCGGGGCCTCGGCCATACTCCGGGTTCCCGCTCTCTCACACGGCGGGGCAGCGAGCTCTCGCACCAGAGGCCGCACGTCTCCCGGGGACAGCGGGGGCGGAGCTGCCCGGCGGGTCAGGGACAGGGCCGTGACCCTCCACAGGCCGCAGCGCCTCCTCACCTCACGGCTGGGCAGGGCAGCGCTGCGTGGAAGCGATCGGGCCTCCCACACGCAACGCAGCGCCCTCCCGCCTTCCTTCTGGAGAACAGGATTGCCGCGCCGGGAGGGCGGGCAGGCAGCCCGCCACCCTCTGCTACGGGCAGCTGCAGCACCGCCCAGCGCCGCGGGGAGCGGGCGCTGCTGGGACTTGTAGTTGGCGGGGGGGAGCGGCTGCCGGCCATGTCGGGACTACGCTTCCCAGCAGCCCCCGCGCTCCCCCGCCACACCGCCTCCCCTGGCCCCAGGCGCGGTCACGTTGTGTTTATCGGCGAGACCCCGCCCTGCCGCGCGAGCGCTGGCGTCACCGCCGCGAGCCTCCCTCCCTCGCGCGGCGGCCCCTGTCAGCGGCGAGGCGGGGGCTGCTTAATATTCATGAGGCGCGGGCAGCGCGCGGGGCGCGGCGCCGGGCTCACTCGCGCTCTGCCTGCCTAATGGCGCTCGCGACAGCTGGGGAGCGGGGCTGAGCCGGGCGCGAGGGCACCAGCGGAATGCTCCCCGCCGCGACGTGACCCCCTCGGGACGCGGCGCCGCGCTCCGCTCGGCCCTCCCCTCCCCGCGCCGCGCCGGGCCGCCGAGCGGCGCTCCCAGCAGGGCGGCGGCGGCGGCATCCCCGGCCCCGCGGGCAATGGAGCCCGCGCAACAGCGAGCGAGAGAAGCCCCGGCGGCGGGCAACGGGCGCGGGGAGCCGGAGAGCAGCTCCCCGGGCAGGAGGAGTCAGGCGGCGCCCGGCGCGGAGAACGGCGTGGAACCGTCGGGCGGCGGCGGGCAGCTGGACGGCAAGGGAGCCGGCGGCCCGCGGCGGAGAAGAGGGGGAGCCGCCGGCTTCGCTCCCCCCGCGGCGTTGGCGGCCGGCGGGACTTCGGCGGCCTCCGGCGGGGCCGGCAACGCCAACTCCCTGCTTCTGCGGCGGGGGAGGCTGAAGAGGAACCTGTCCGCCGCCGTCTCCTCGCCCGCCGCCGCTGCCCCTGCTGCCTCGCTGGGCACCCGCAGCTTGGACAGGAAAGCGCTGCTGCTGAAGCCGCCCCGGCAGCTGCAACCCCTGCAGCCCCCGGAGCGGGACTGGGTGCGGCGGGACTTGCAGAGGGGCTGCGTCCACATCTACGAGCGCCACATGAACTGCTACCTGCGGCCGGTGCTCTGCACCCTGGAGACCACGGCGGCCGAGGTGGCCGCCCGGCTGCAGCAGCTCGGCCACCGGGGCGGCAGCAGCGTGGTGCGGGTGCTGGGCAAGGCGGGCGCGACGCCGCAGCCCCCGCCCGAGCCGCCGGCGGCCCCCGCCGAGGCGCCGCCTGAGCCCGCGGCGGAGGGGCAGCGGCCGCAGTCGGAGGAGAGGCCGAGGAGCCGGCGGGGGACGCGGAGCGGGCTGGCCGGAGGAGACTGCGGGGAAGCGGCGCGGCCCGGCCGCTTGCCGCTGGGCGGCAGCGCCGAGGAGAGTGACTTGGCCGTTGGCCGGCCGAGCCCGGCGCCCTCCGACTTCAGCCCCGGGCCGCCGCCGGCCGAGCTGTACCTGGCGGGGCCGCCGCTCTCCTGCCCTTCCCTCTTGGGGGAGCTGGGACCGGCCGGCTCCGACACCGAGAGCTTCAGCCCCAGCGCCGAGAGCGTCTCCGACCGGCTGGATCCCTACAGCAGCGGCGGCGGGGGCTCGTCCTCCTCGGAAGAGCTGGACGTGGAGCCGGTGCCCCCCGATGGGGTGGAAGCAGGTGCGGGGCCGGGCCGGGGCCCCCCCTGCCCGGGGGAGCTGCCCCCGGGGCGAGCCGGGGGGGCGCCGGCGGGCGCGGCCGGCGGGCGGGAGCCGCCGGCGGGGGCCGCGTCGCCGGGGCCGCCCGCCCTGTACGTGCAGCTCCACGGGGAGACCAGCCGGCGGCTGGAGGCCCATGAGAAGCCCCTGCAGATCCAGAACGACTACCTCTCCCAGCTGGGCTTCCGGGACCTGTGGCGGGTGCAGGAGGAGGGCATGGACTCGGAGACCGGCTGCCTCATCCGCTTCTACGCCGGTGAGCGAGGCGGGGCGGCGACTGGGGGAAACGACCCTTGGGGCGGCGGGCGCGGCCCTTTCCCCTCCCCGGCCCTCGCTCCGGCGGGCGGTGTGGGCGCAGCCCCTCTGCCGGGGCTGCCGCCTTTCACGGGGAAGGAGGGGGCCCGCGGGTGTCGCCGCGCCGGGGAGGGGCCGTGCGGGGTGGTCCCCGGCGGCGGCGGGCAAGCCGCGGTGTTAGCGGCCCTCCGGAGCTCCGGGCTGCCCCGCAGCTGACGCGGTGCAGGGGCAGCCTCCCCTCCCTCCAACGCGCGGGTAATGGAGGTCGCTCTTCCGTTGTTTTCCGTTTCCAGCGGCAGCACTGGGCGTCCGGGGTTAATTCTGCCTTAATCTGCCGCTTTCCCTGGTGGCGAGAGACGCACCGGTGCCGCTCCTGGGCATGGAGGGGCGAAGGCTGTTTGAAGTGTTCGCAGGATGCCGACAGCTCACTCAGGGCTGAGTTGAGCTGTGTGCTCCCAGACCGCTAATAACGGAGCTCAGGATAAGGCGGGCTTATTCAGAAGAGAAAAGCTCTTCGCAGTTCTGCTCCTGAAAAAGGTTGCAACTGTGCAGGGTGCACGGATTCCTGCGCTGAGAACGGTGCATGTCTGCAAACAAAATCCTGTACTTTAGCTTTCTGTGCTGTTAGCATTTGGAATCAATTTTTTTCCGTTTGTTAGAGTAGCAGGACTTCACTGAGGGACTGAGGCAGTAAGCAAGGGAAGTACACAACTATAAGGCATAGCCTTTGAAAACAGTAGTCAAAAGGTTTATAATGAAAAGGCAGAAGCTTTTTAATGCAGCTTTGCTGTTGCAACTTAGCAGTACAGAATGTGGTGAGTATTGTGTGGAAAAGTTAGCTCCCACGTAGTAATTATGCAGCCTTCTGCAGTTTTAGAGAGGTTTAAAAATATCTTGTGTGTCAGTTGAATTGCTTTGTATAAACACTTACTGTAATTTTGGAACTTGGCTTTTATCTGTACTGTCCATCTCCCCAAAAAGGAGAGATTGTTTAATGTCCAAGTTAGTGTTCAGATGCTTAAGAAGTTTTCCTGTGAAATAGGTAAGTGTAGCATCCAAAGACAAGGTCACGCTAGCAAAGCAGCACATGCCATCCACCGCCTTGCCTGGTTGGCTGAGCAGAGTTGGTCCTTCACTGAACCATGAGAATTCAGTGCTTTAACTCTGAAAAACATGGAGATATTTCTTTTGAGCGAATTCTGCTGAATGTCAAATAGAGGCAGTAATGGTGGGGTGGGAAGGTGAGCAGTGAGCTGGATAAGTGCCCTTCTTTATTCAGAAGAATGTGGGAGTTGTGGCGAGTGGTCAGTTCAATGTTTCTTCAAATTTCTTGGTCTGTTGTATAATGACCTCACCGTAACAAGTGCAGAAGTGGTATTCATTCAAGGGATTTGAAGAAATAAGTTAGATATGCTGGGGTCAGAAAGGAGCTAAACTATTTTTTTCAGATTATAATCATGGTCTGCATGATTCTCCACTGTGCTGTTTAGAGTGGAGGTCAGGAGGTGATGCTGGAAAGGATGTTGCTTCCTTTAGTTCCTACAGTTACACGGGGATGCACAGACTCGTTTTAAAATGGAACTACCGTGTGCCTCCTTTCCTAGTAGGATGTGTTCTAAAGAAAACACAATCAGAAAAAGTAGCCGAGTCTTACGGTGAAGCCTCTTTGCATGTAAGTTTTTTTTTATGCATTAGATGATTAATTCTGTATGTTAAATGCAGATGTTCCAACTCTGTTTTATTGCAGTGTCTCAACTTGATTGCTAATGTAGCTCGTGCATTCCGGACTTCCTTGTACAAAACTACTTAATAGAAATGTATTTTTATAAGCATATGTAGGATTAAATTAATGCAAATTTCTTACGCAAGTTCATGTGCTAAGAAGTATGCCTCTGTACTTCAAAAGTTAAGTGTTTTTTGAAATCCTTATCTCTTTGAGGGGATCTGTGATCAACATCTAAACCACCTCTGATCAGGTGCGTGTAGCAGAATGGTTGCAGCATCTAATGCGCCAGACCAGCCAAAAACAGCTAAGAAAATATGACTGACATGTAACCACACTGATTTTATGTAACTGTCTTGGCAAGTTACCTCAGCTTCCTTATTTTATCCCTCCTGCCCCTGAAGATGAAAGGAAGGGGAGACACTTGAAAAGAATACACATCAAATTAAACTGTAAAGGGGAGTGGTTTTTTGGCCTCAAAGTTAAGGTGTTTTGCTTAGGAGAAGTACCTTTTTTTATAAATGATCCTCCAGGATCATACCCTAAGGAATGCTTTAAACCAGTGATTTCCTGTTTGCGTGGCACTCCATTGGTTTAAGCAGCCTAGTTTGTCCCAATGGATACAGAACCACTGGCATCTCTATCTCTGTAATTTCCTGCAAGTTGTCTTGCTAGGATTTGGTGATCTTGGTCTTACAGTGATGTAAAGTGGCATAAACCTAGGCTGGATTTGTTGCTTTGCTTCTAAAGAGAACTATTTCACCTAATCCCCTTGCAGTAGGGAGAGAAGAAGAAAGCATGGTGGTGACTTCTGGGCTTTTTTTGTTTATGGGGATAGGCAGTTTTAAGGCTGGAAGATTGCTGTATTGAAACTTCACATTACAAATTCCAAATAAGATAAGATTATACAGCCAATTATTTTAGTGATTACTGTAGGCTGGTAATTTCTCTAGTTGTGGAATCTGGAAAGTACATATTTTTAAAAAATGCTTGGAGAACTGCAGAGGATCAAGATTTTTCATGACTATAAAAAAACTTTCTTAATAAGTATCAGTCTACAAATATTCTGTAAATGAAATATATGTTCTTCAAATGCAGAATTCCAAATTTAAAACCACCCAAAACCAAAATGCAGCACTAAGAAGGCAGAAGTGCTTCCTGTTTGTTGCTTTGGTTCATTTCCAAATGTGGTTAGTGCATCTTTCTTTTGGTATCTCCTCTCCTTTTCTTACTCTGGGTGTAGGTGTGGTTGATTTCTTCAGTCACTTGACTCTGAGCATTAAACAGGTAATACTGTTGCTAAAACAAAACCCCTACAGATTTAAGGGTCTGATCCCACTCCCTGTAACATTGGTTTGAGCAAAACTGGGCATTAGTGACTGGTCATGCATATCAGCTTTTCTCTCTGTTGAAATCTATCTCAACAAAAGATGCTGTCCTAGAAGTATTGAAATACTTAATCTCTATTTAAAATGATATGGTTAAATAGCTTTCCACTGAGATATTATGTTACTGAGTTATGGAACTGTGTAAGAATCCATAGTGCAATTACAGTCATGATATTGTCGCTGGGAGACCGATTAGGTCAGACTTACTAAACTATTCCTAAACCCCTAAGAGTGGCCGTGATCCAGAAGGCTTCTCGCAAACAAGTTATAGTATTCCTTATTGCTCTGTAAAAATAGTTTTTGTAAAACATAAGTTGTCCCAGTGGCCTTGGCTTCTCTATAATTTGCATGTAGAAGGAAAAATAGACTAATATACCAGTCTCGTTAATTTAAAAACTGCAAAACCACTTATTTGTTTTGAGACTTTAGATCAAAAACAAGCATGGAATCTCATGCAGTGCCGTGTTCTGCAGCATCTGCATGGCAAGGTGTGTGAGTAACATGATCTTGAAGACTGGGTCAGTACAATAGGTGTTTGAGGCCTTTTTGTTTTACTACTGAAAGGTGATCTTAATTGTGATTCTGGCACTTGGCCACAATTAAATTCTCTGCTTTTTGATGTGACATAGGGCTTCTGTACCTGCTGGTGTCATCAAATATGTCACTTCAGTAGATGATTGCCTATAGGCAACTAAGAAATGCCAGATGTAATTACTGGTGTTAATTTTGCAACTGGCTGTCAGATTTTATTTGAGAAGAGATGCTTTTTGCTCATGTGGCCTTTCAGAAAGGTGTGAGGAAGAACGAATCCAGCTTTGTCTTACAGTTCATTACAATAGATGTTGGTCTGTCCAGTATGAAGACAAGGATGGGAAAATCTCTTGTCAGAATCCATCACAGCGATCTAAGCAGTTGTTTAGTTGTTTTGTGTTTTGTTTTTTGTTTGTTTGTTTTTCTTTTTTTTTTTTAAGTAGGGTCACACTAAGACTTCTAGGTATGTGGATGGAAACATGTTTAAATGCATGTCTGCTTTTGCATGAAAACACCATAGGTCTGGCAGTGCTGAGCTTTGTGGAATGTCACGTATTGAATTGCTAGCTGCTTGTTGTGCGACTTGGTGAATAACTCAGTTCAGCTATTTAATACATAAGTGAACTTGACTTAAGATACGTAAGGGCCGTTAAGGTGGAAAATGTGCCAAAGACAGACCTGTTTCTTAACTGAGGGTAGAACAACTGTGCCATAAAGAGCTTCTGCTTTTAGAGCCCTGGCTTAGTTCTGAAATCCAATATCTTATTTAACATGAAATAAATTAATTCATATTAATGTGAATGGATTATTTTTTTCAGATGTGATTGGAAGGGAGAGGTCTCTTTGAGCTTGTCTGAAACAGAAAGGAAAGACAACTTCTCCCTAGGGCTGCCATGATCTTGATTTTTTTTTTTCTTCCTAGTGTGACTTGGATGTACATTCATTTACCTTGTAATCATTTATGTGTTGGCACCTCCTGCAAAGAGAAGTAATACCTAAAACTTTCTGCTCTGGGAAGCTATCTCATTTCAGTTAACTTAGAGTGTTTAAACCCAAACTTGGTCTTTGATGAGACCCAAGCAGTGGAATTTCTAGTCCTGTTCCGCCAGAAGGTTGGAAATGCCTGCGGTAGCGTTGCCTTTCTCCACCTGTCCATGTGCATGGCCATTTGCTTATCTCCTCACCCTCAGAACAGGGTCTTTTTAAGTAAGGCAGGCAGCTTTTCCAGGCTCTGAGGGTGCTGTGACTGCTCCTCCCGTGCAGGAGGAGCCGTGCAGATAGTGTTGGAATGCTGGCGAAACCGCAGCTCGGCTTTGGTATGTGACAGCTGCTGAGTACAATGGTTTCTGCAACTTTTAAATTCCGTTGTGCTCCTGGCTAGCATCCATAATTTAAGTATGTGTGAAGTACCAACACGGGAGATTTCAGTGTGATGTACATGAGAGTTACTATATATATACTAAGTATGTAGTACCAAAATTGGTACACCCAAGAGGTGAATTTCCTCACTTCTGCAACATGGAATGCAGCATTCTCTCTCTTTTTTTTTTTCTTTTCTCTTTATGTATTTTGATACGATTCCTCCTTCCATGTCTCACTCACTATTTCCCTAATTTTTTTTTAAACTCTGCATAAACATCCTCTTGGTGATGGAAGTGCTGATATACCTAAAAGCCCTTGTGCAATTAAAACATCCATCTGTTCTGTTAGGACACTGACAGACTGTGCTGCGTTAGAAGCACTATGTGGTTCTTGGGAAGATACTACTTAATAGTACAGAAAAAGGAACATTTATTCGAAACGGCATTAGCAACTGGTATGTGCTTCTTAACTACCAAAAACTACTTTGTTTTATAAAACAATATAAATAGAGATTTCTTTAGTATCTAAGCAGTCCTCTGGAAAACAACCTGTTATTAAACATTATGTCTGAGGAGGTCAGTTTGGGAAATTCATGCATGCAGGATTCCATAGAATAGAATCTTAGAGATGGAAATCTTAGAGAGTACTACTTGTTACACTGAGCTGTTTAATTTGGAGGGAACCTGTGGCTTGCATGCTTAAAGGTACATTTAAGGATGATCATCTTGAATTAACTGTTTAAGCTATTAGTATCTTGATTTAAACAATTAAAAAAATGAAAAAAGTGAAGACTGACTTGAGGCTTTCTACTTGCCTTAGGCAGTAGAAGCAAAGACACTTTTGACTTAGTCTTCAGTGTTTCATTATTTCACTGCTTGTGGAATGTGGCACACTGGCATTTCAGGGCAGATAAAATAAATCTGCATATGTACTTGTTTACAGCTTCCCTTGACTCAAATTTATTGCTCTGTTTTAGACCTTTTTCTCAAATGAGGATTTGCACTCTATTAAGGCTTATGTCTGAAATAGCCCTGTAGTAACTTTATTCTTTGACCTAGAGAACTCAGTGTTGCTTTTACCTGTGAGATTTTGTTTGGTTGGTTGGTTAGGCATCTATTATTTGGCGGGGAATGGTTCAAATGAAATAGACATTGATGCTTGGAGTCAGTTGCAGTTTGTGTGGGGAAACTAAGTAAAAGGGGTGGGGTGTTCTGTCTTGTTTTGTAAGCTTCTCTGTCTTGGCCATATGATTCCACCTTGTTTTTTTCCTTCTCAAAGATATTTGAGAGAAATGTAACCACCCTTTGTAAGCAACTAAAAAGTTTTAAACTCATGAAAAATGAATGTGTCAGCTTTTTCTAGACTTGGCTCTAAAATTGGAATTCTGAAACACTAAGCTCTTCACAAGATACTGAAGAAACTTCATAGGAAGACAATGTCCTCATCTTAAAAAATTAATCAATAACCTCTTGCTTATGATAATCACTTGTGAGACAGGAAACCTAAATTAAAATTCCAACTGTATGGTACTGACAGATGAGTATAGATTTGAGGTAGTTAAGCTCTGCACATTTCATGTCAAAGTTTCTGGGGAAATTCTACATTTTCAGGTTTCTGCTTCACTTAGAAGTGCCTTGCTTTATTCTTTGTGTAAATTTTGCCCTTCAAATAGCTTTTCTAGACACATGAGTTAGCTGCAGCATTACCTTTTTGGAGAGAATAATTTTTACATTTTACACTATAAAATAATTTGTATTTGCTGTAGAATATTTTTTTTTTTCCAATTAGGCTGGCATTTATCCAATATGATATCTTAACGTGGACACCATTTTCCAAAAATAACTGGTGGCAAATTTTAATTGAACATTTTCCACCTGATTGTTGTTAAATACTGAAGCCATCTTGGGTATTGGAGAATTTTAAATTCAAGTCCTGTTCTTTATGATATATTTTAATTGACTCTTAATTTACTTTTTAACATATGTATGCTATATGATAAAATGTTACATGCAAAAAATAGATTTCACTTGCCTGTTGGAATGCAGCAGCTGTCCTAACAGCACGGAATGGTGCATGTGGGTTGTAAATGAATAACAATATTGTGTCCCGCTGAAATTCTATTCAGGATTTCGGGTAGGCAGAATTAATAATAAAAGTAGCTTTCTGTGGTGTCCATGATGGCATACCCATTTTGGTATATACTTTTTTGAAAACCAAACCAAAAAAAGGTACTGGCAATAATTGCCATTTTGAGTATGTCTAAGTTGCCATGTCTGTGGTCATTGCCTCCACTGTCACATAAAATCATTTAATTACGTAAGTTGATAGTCCACGTTCTTTATGCCAGTTGCCACAATGGGGATTCCTCTTGCTTCCCTGTTTAGCTAACTAGCTAGTCCTGACTCTCTGGGTCTCATGACTGAGACTTTCTGCTCCTGTGGTTGTGGTGAAAATATGTAAAAGAATGAAAATGTTGGAGGTGTTTGTGCTCCCCTCATCCAAATTATTTAAGGACCAAAATTTGTTCTTTGAAGAACATTGGATGTAAAAATGACAACTGCTAAATGTGGAAGTGAGACCTCCTGGAGTGAGGAGTCATTTAATTTCACAACATAGCATACTATTCTTTGAAACATTTTCTGTTGATGGGGAAGTAAAATTTCTTCCAGCTGGCTTTTGACTTATTTGGAGGGATGCTGAAAATACTTACTGCCCAACTAACTGTGTTCATCGTTTTGACAGCTAACTATTTATGTATTGATCTAAAATACTGAGTTTCGGGGGATTTTTCTCTCCAGTTTTATCTAGCTTAGTTCTCGGTGTAGAAGGAAAATGAAATTGTGTAAGTGGAGAAGATTTTTAAAGTTTGACTCAAGATTTTTTTGTGGGCCAGAGTTAAATTTGGCCCTTTACAGGGTCTTAGTTGTTCCTGGTCTTGTCCAATGGCAACAGGAATCTTCAAGCTAACTTCACTGGTCTCTGAATTGTATTCATAATTCTCAAAACCCCATAATAGCCACATGAACTGGTTCCTCTCATCTGCAAGCACTCTAAGTGCCCTGCCAGCTTATTTAAATAAAGACAAAGCAGTGGGCCTTGGTCCAAGGGGTAACGAGGAGCTGGAATGCCTTTGAAGTTCAGGACCCTGGGCTGTAGGTGCCATTTACATAAACCTCATTATGTAATCTGAATGCAGTTTCTTTCCCTGTTTGTTTGATTTATAAATCTTTGTGTCCAGGAGAAAGAGATAGTAAGACCTGTAATTAAGATAAGTAGCAGGCCACTCCTTTTCTGAATGCATGCTCTGGTGAGGAGAGAATTTTAGATGCAGCATTAAGGGTAGAACAAAACCTGTGATTCAGACACCTTCAGTTGATGAGAATAATACCAACTCCTTTCCTTTGAAAAAGCTGCATGCTTCTTTAAACAATAACTATGCCTAGTTCAACCTATTATTTGCTTTAAAATAGATGATACAGAAAAGCTTAAAGTTCTTACTAGCATCAATTTTGCTTTTACATAGGTCACAGATTGTCTTCATCTAAGCAGCTCTCATCAGTTTTTAAGCTACCTTGAAACTAGCAAGTTTCTAAGCGGACAGTGAGTTTTCTGATCAGAATTGCATACAATGCCATTCAGTTGCCCTCAGACACTTGCTTTTTCTTCCTGTCTGGTCCTCTCCAGCCTTTTTTTTAAAGCAGATAATAAGCAGTAGCACTGGGTTTGTGATAAAGAATCGCGCAAGCAGCAGAGCTGACTGCAGATGCAATCTACATGCTCGTAAGATGATTGGCCAGATCTACCACTGTCTTCTTATCACCAGTTATTTTATGATTATTGACTCAAATTGTAAGTGATGGAGGAACATATTTTTCCTTCTCCTGTGTGTTACTTGGTGGGACAGACAGACCTCTAGGGGACAACAGTCTCCGTTAGCAGTCATTTTATTTATGAGACTTAATTGTGTCTGAGACAATGTAATATTATATTCATTATTTGCTTTCTGTGTCTACGTATATTTGCTCTCATGCTATAAAGTTTGCCTGTTGGAATAAAAAAAGTTAATGACAAAACCTGTTACAAATGAAGTAGTGGAATGCCTGGGAGAAGGCTGGTGAGTGTAATGTACTGACGTGGATGGGCTAGGGACTCTTAGTTTCTTCTGGTACCAGTATTATGTGGCTACAAACACAAAGGCAAGATAGTTTGCAGGTTGCAAGTGGAATGTTTCTCAAAGTGAGGTTAATCATGTGTGTGGGAGATGCAATTTAACATTTCAGAAATACCAACAGGAGCTTGTTGAAAGCTGTGTAGCATGTAATTATACAAAAGGTTTTTCTTCCCTGTTTTGGTCCTGGAGTTGAGGATTTTTAATGTACTGTCTTGGTTAAAGACAGTAGTGGAGCTCTAAATATGGTTGCGTGGATTAAAAATTCAGTGGTTAGAAGTAGACCTGAGTTTATAGCCTTTCAGGGCAAGCATTTAACTTCTTTGTCTTGGGAGTCCTAGCTGATAAAAGAAAGGACTGGCCAAAAATGAGAATCACAAGTCTTTGAAGTGTCCAAGCACTGTGAAGCAGCTGTGGATGTGTCTTATCTCTTTATTTTTTTTTGGTGGCATGGAAATCATGTCCCTTATCTGTATCAACCAAAATAGAATCTGTAGTCTGTATATTCCCTGTGAATAAACCAAAGATTAATGTGATACATTTCACACTATTAAATATAGAAACTACTTCCATTTCATAACTTCCAGAACAATGGTATCATCTATATAAGTATATTAATTCCCTTTAAGATTAGACTATAGCACTGAGAACTGCTTGGTTCGTGTCTCTTTAATCTTCTTAATCAAATGACAACTTTAATTCCTGCTAATATGAGAAGAGTACATGAAATTATTTTACTTTCTTTTGCTTTATAGATTCTATCTTAGAAGTGTCTGTTGTAAGAAAAAATCTTTTGGAATATTTCTTTTCTGAATCCATGTGATAAAAGATCCTAATTTTTTTTGCAGCTTCCAGCTTTTTCCTTCATAATTGAAACTTAAAATCAAAATACGTTGATCCGTATCGGTAGATATTGTAGTACAAAGACTAAGATGCTTTGTAGCCTGCAGTGGATTAAGTCATGTTCCTTCTGTCAGTGTCAAAATTAGTGTTTCTCTGGATAAAATGGTTTACTAGAGCCTGGGGTATCTATTGTATTTAATTTGCAACACCGAGTGGGGTGTGATCCTTTGTGTAGTGCTCCACTGGAGTGAGAGCAGTTTTCAGTACCACTTGCTGCTTCAGTATTGCGTTAATAGTTCGAGTTCCTGGCAAATAACTGATATTACTTACAATGTGGAAACAGGGGTATGCAGATTTGCAGAATGCACAGTCTTGAAACTGTCAGCAGATTGCAAAGCATAGATCAACTGTAGATCCTTCTAGCCTAGAATATGCAGCTAAACTCTTACTTTTTCCATCCTTTTTCCTTCTGGAAGTTTTCGGACATTCTTGGCTGCACTTGCCAGCTCACCCACTTTGTACAGTTTTAGTCTTCTTGAAGATTTTTAGGGGTTTTCTCTGCAATATCTATTTGTCAGTACGATTCTTTGTGTTGATTCCCTCCCCGTGTCCCTGTATATATAAGGCTATATGTGAAACAGTACCACTAAGTTACTTGTGGAGAAGAGCATTTATTCTAGCATGGCTAACGTGAGGCTACAAAAATGAATAAGCAAAATTCTCTCCAGAAACTCACAATGCATAGCGTTGTATCTTAACAAGGTAAGATGAGGCAAGGATGTAGTCAAAGGAGATAAAGAGAGCAGAGTCTTAAAGGGGGTTAAGATGTGTTTTACCTTTATATTACAGAAAACAGCATATGAAAAGGTTTTGTTTGTTCTTCACCCAGCACTGCATCTGTTGCGAATGTAGAACTTTAAGAGGCAAAGATTGTGGCCTGCATAATGTTCTTAAAGTGCTTGTCTATTAGAAGAATTTGTAAACTGATTATGAAAGAAAGGAAAAAGGCTAATCTTGCATAGTAAGACTTATGGCTGACGGTAGAAGAGTTCATGCTGTTACAGCGCTTGAACCTAAAATTGGATATACTGTATCTTTAACATTAGCGTGACTTGTAAACAGTGGTATTACATCTGGCACATCCATAAGGCTTACGCTTTTTAGGAGTGCATACAGTAAACGTGGAAGAGATTTGACATTTGGCACTGTTCTTTTGCTTGCAGTCACCAGCTAAACTAGGCAGGATCAACAGGTTAAGTTAAAAAAACGCAGTTACCAATCGTTGTCTTTTCTGAATTATGAAGGAAGGTACTGCTAAGGAATATGATATAGGGCAAGTCTCATCTCCTCTTGCAGCCCTGAAAAAGGACAGATTCCTGATATGCAGATTCTGGGAACTCAGTGTGCAGACTTCTGTCCAGGAGAGATTGCACATGTGTACTCGTCACTGGTAAATGCAAGAACAGCTGTAATTTTGATAGGGGCACACTGTTCTTGCACCTATACATTGTCTTTGTTCTGTGAGGTTCTTAACCATATTGCACTTAAATAACTGGTGAGTTATTTAAGATACGGTATTGTTACTTCAGGTTTGTTTGGCAAACCCTCATCAGAGATGTTATATGACACTCTCTTCAATAGGCCCATTGGCCATTGTGCCTTGGCACTCTATGGGTTTTTGATGGCACTGGCTTTTTTCACATTGAGATTTCACTTTTGCTCAGATCTTTATTGCTCATATCCACTATTTTTCTAAATGTATAGGGCATGTACTCAGTTGAAAATTGTTTGAGCCTTTCTCCGTAGACATACCTATACTGCTTTACAGCAAAATGTGTTGGTATGCAAAGACAGCTGGAGACTAATCTCTAACCTTCATATATAGTGTAGATGCTGTCCATACCAAACAAATCCTGTAGCATTAAGTTAATACTCACTAATTTTTTCATAGCAGAAGTGTCTGAATATAGCAGTGTCATCATCCATAGTAGCAGGGAAGTCGTACAATATCCTTATTTCCTTAATGAAGGATTAGGCAAACCTTGTCTTATCATTTATACATAAACATCCCATTTTGTCGTTTCAGATTCTCTTGAGCATCTATGCACTGGAGTTACTCTTTTCCTTTTAGCAACTCATGCTTAGGACAATATACCTCCATGGGACTGTCTGCAGACAGGCATGATTGGCTGCTTTGCTTTGAATGTCAATATTGGTTTGCCTCCCTTTTTTGTTAGTGAAAAGCATGGCCGCAGTTAGTTATAAGTTGCATTAAGCCATGTTGGCATGACCACTAATCTGAGTGTTTCAGTATGATTTTGATTGATGGCTGTCATCTTTGTGGCAAGGCACAAGGATGAGGCACTGGTATCAGTAAAGGTGTTACGTGCAACAGGCTGAGTTTCCAAATCGTAATCAGGGCTAGCTGAACTGTAAAAATGAGTTCACTGTGCTGTGGGTTACTGTAATCTTTACCACTATCTGTTATTCTCACTCTATTCATTTTCTTGCATGTATGTGAGGCTGTTGAGAGATTTGGTGAGAAGCAGTGTTCTCAATAAGAGGAAACTGCTTTGATTTTGTTTCCTAATAACCTATAAGGCAAATTGCTGAGTGCATTCATTCCTTGCTAGTTATAAAGGGAGGGAAGGTTGCACATGGTTGGAAAAAAGCAGAGTTTTTGTCATCTCACTGTTTGCTAGCTGTAGTTACTCTTATTAACATGTATGCTTTAATTTTTACTGAAGGCAGTTGAAGTGAGATGACAGTTAGAATGCTGACACGTGAGTGCATCTGGTCAGGGGCTGAAGGTACAGCGGTAAATACAGTTGTAGCTTGCCTGCGAGTGTCACGCGTTTCCCGGTAAATGAAGAGTGAAGGTGAAAAACGTGAGATGAAGAAGCAGCAGTATGGTTTGTCTGCAGGCTGGCTGATGAAGGCTCTGGCCACAGGCAGAGTAGCGATCTGCCATGGTCGCCAGCTCTGCCGGGCGCTGGCAGGAGGGTGGTGGGGACACGGTCCTGAAGAGAGGAGAAAGTTTCGGCAGAGCCACTGGGGCTGTCTGTTCCTCACAGGCACTGGGGACAGGGTTTCTTTCGTATGCTGTCTAATAGATTCAGCCTTTTATTTTATCATATAATTAAATAACTAAGCCTTTGTGAGGCTCCTGAATTCCTTTAATTTAGCGGCAGTACAGAAGCTGAATTCAGAGCATTCATGGGCCTGTACTATCTCCCTGACTACTTGCCAGATCTATTCATGCTGTTCTGAGTGCAGGAAGTTCTCACATTCATTCAGGGTTGCGGGGTGGGGGGGTGGGGGTGGAAGGCGTTGTGTGTTTGGCTTTATTTATTTATTTATTTATTTAAGCAAGGGAAATGCTTATAAGGAAAATTCTTCAACTATTCCCTTGGACCAATTTACCAACTGTTAATCTGTGAGTAAATAATGGGAACGGTTTATACACTTGGCAGCTCTTGAGAAAAAGCGAAGAATCGTGAGAATTTCACAGTCCACAGCCCCAAGATAACTGAATACTTTGGTATGTTGGGATTTGTCTGAACAGGGATAGACCAGGACTTTTTTGTTAGCACATGTAGCCTTATACATTCTGAAGTACTGAGTTTGATGAGGAAAACTTTACTCTGGCATGTGGTAGCTGGCTACTTATACTTGTTCAAGTTAAATAATTCTTTGTCTGCTGCACTTTATGCTCTAGCTGATATGTTAGTCGTCTTTTACAGACCATTACTAATGCTGTGTTGAGGAGGGGATGAGGAATTGCATTTGCTGCCTGATGAGGAGGGAAGGTGGTAACAGTGGCTTTCCTTTGCTTCAAGGGAAGGGTAGAGAGAGGACAAGAAGGTGAAACAAAGCTGAGAAAGCAATGACTAAATCAAAGTGAGTACAGAGGAAGTACAAAATGCTTTACAAACTTAAGCATGCATTTCACTTCCTAGGAACTGTCCCACATCTCTAATCTGTGGTATCTAATCTTTATAACTAGATACCACAGTGACAGATAGAACTGACATGTGTAAAGAGCATAGGAGAAAGGAAAGTGACTTCTCAGTGTGGGTTTTTTGCTGGTAGAACTGATGCGTTGTGGGAAGTTGCTGGAGCGGGTCCAGAGAAGAGCAACACGACTGGTGAAGGGACTTGAACACAAGACCTATGGGGAGAGGCTGAGGGAGCTGGGGTTGTTTAGTCTAGAGAAAAGGAGGCTTAGAGGTGACCTCATCACTCTCTATAACTACCTGAAGGGAAGTTATAGCCAGGTGGGGATTGGTCTCTTCTCCCAGGCAGTCAGCAATAGGACAAGGGGGCATGGGCTTAAACTCTGCCAGGGGAAATTTAGGCTGGATATTAGAAAGAAATTCTTTACAGAGAGAGTGGTCAGGCATTGGAATGGCCTGCCCAGGGAGGTGGTGGACTCGTCGTCCCTGGAGGTTTTTAAACTGAGATTGGACATGGCACTTAGTGCCATGATCTAGTAAACAGACTAGAGTTGGACCAAGGGTTGGACTCGATCTCTGAGGTCTTTTCCAACCCAGTCGATTCTGTGATTCTGTGAAGTGTGCAGCCATCTAGGATGAGTATAGCAGGTATTCCACAAGTCGCGTTTTCACCAAAACAAACAGATTTGGGGTAGTACCGACTCTCCTTTACAGCTTGTGTTCACTTATAAACTTCTGTATCTGGATCCTCTGTTGCAAAATGGAAAGAGAATTGCTTGACAGAACAGTGGCTATACACCATTTGGGAACTATGAATGAGCAGGGAAGTCATAGCTGAAAATGGTTTTATGCAGAGTGAGTTACATCTAACCTGTTCCATCTGGAAACTGACTTGGAGCTGGGGAACCCAAAATTCGTTTCTCTGGCTCATAGGATGCACTGAAGTACAAATTTTTATGCTGGAATATAAAACTTGCAAGCTGATGTGCCCTTACAAATAATGTTTTAAACTTAAGTTACCTTAAGGCTAAGTAATCACCTTTATAACATTCCAACTTTATGAGGATCCTGGCGTGCATGTGACTTAGTGATTCCCCTGCTATGAGACTTAATTTGCTACTTTGATATTGTCCTATAACTTCCTGCTCTTCTGAAAACTGCAATGGGTTTTTGAGTTGCTTTCCCTTCCTGTGTAATTTTTATAAATAAAAGCATTGCTCTTATACTCTGACACGGAGTATTTGGGCTCATTTTGCCCTTTTCTCTTTCTGTCCTCTAGCTTGCAAGTTTTAGAGATCAGTCTGAAATCCTCTTCATGAGATTAGAAGTGTTGTGAATGAAGTAGTTTTCTTAAGGCGCCATGGTTTCTGGAATCACGATCTGTTAAGAACATTTACGTATGGATTATGGCACATGTTACCACACGTGCAACTGTGGAAGTAATGCCAAATGTCTGGATTGTTCTGCCAAAAACAAGGAAATAAGGAGTGTAAAATTACTGCCATTGGTTAGCCTTTTCATATTGCTCTTTTTTTTCTTTACTTTAGAACTATGAGTTTTGATTTCTGTTTCGTATTACAAGTAATGGTGCTGAATATCTTTGGCAGCTTTTTCCTTTTAAAACAGCTTACCATTTTAAGCTATAGGAGTACTGTGACAGCTTTGATTTTTACAGATTTGTATTAAAAACCTTCTGCTTGCCTATATGTATAAAATTATATATTAGATATAATAAGTTTTCAGTCTCTTCAGAGTTTAGAAGGTCATTAATTAAACTTATTTTGTGAACTCAGTTTCATAACAAGACAAAAAAGTGTATGGAAGCACACATTTGCTTCAAGGATAGTTTTCTGGTTGTGTTTTTTTTTTTGTTTGTTTGTTTTTGTTTTTTAACAGCTTGGGTGAGTCCTTAGCAAAATGGAGATAAATAGCATCAGCTATTCCACATGTTCTTGAGTGGTGGAGGAGGGGAGCATGTCACTTGAGGGAAGGTTTGCAAGTTAAAACTCCTGTTGCCAGGCAGCCCAAGAAGTGAGTTGGCATCACTTGGAAATGAGAGCAAATTGTGGGCTGATGTTGGAGCACAGTGGACAATGGAGAAATAGAGAAAATGAACATAAACTTGGCTGTTTTTAAATTAGCTTGTTTTCTGCTTCCAGAATACAAACCATTAAAGAGAAGGTCACTGTCTTTGAAAGTCTTAACTGTATTGTGAGTAACAGGAGAGCTGGGCTACATGGAAAGTGTAATTCCCTTCCCTTTTTTATTATTGTAGCATATTGCGGCGAGTTAATGACTGCTGTTACAAAATGGGGTGTTTGAACATGAGTAATTGTACTGTTGCTCCTCCTAGCTGTAAGAGTTGTGGGTAGGTGAAAGCTCAGGAGTCACCCTTTCTCCTCTACTGCCAAGTTTAGCTTCTGGCTTATGTTAAGTGAGTTAAGCATTTGCCACAAGATGCTTCACGCAAGATGTTACCACCTGTAAGGACCAGTCTCCATGAGATTGTGGTGTTTCCTCTGCCTGTCTGATCTGGCATTAGGGACCCATCACATTGGTAAACCAGCAAACACCTTGTAGATGAACTTTACACATAAAAATGTCTTGGTTTTTAATGAAAGCCACTTCTTGCCTGTCTCCTTTTCCCACCATGAGTGGTGTAGGATTTGTTCTGTTGGAACATATGCCTCTTGTCAGCGTGCGTGTGTTTAGCAGAATGTTGTAAGATAGTAATTAATGTTGTAGCCATCATGTGAATGGAAAATATTTCTGCAAACATGTCTATATATCTAGATACTTAAGAGGATAAAATTAGGCTTTGGAATTTCCCTCTGGTCCTGTTTAACTTAGTCAACCCTTAGACACACTTTATTATGATAATAATGGTTATCTGCCATTGCTTTACTTTTAGTATCAATATTGCACTGTCCTTTGCAAGAGCATGATGTGCAAACTAGTAGCAGTTGGTGCAAATCAGGACGGTCAGATGGAGGTTATGTTGTTACTTTCTGTCATCTGGCAAATTTCTGTCATTTCTTCAGTTTCCTTGTGAGTTTAAGAAATGTTGTGGTGGTTGTGTAGCACTTTTCTTGAAAATGTTTTAATATTTCTACTTCAAGCCTTGAAAGTTAGAAAGTACAGTACTGTAGGCATATATTAATTCACTGGTGTTCAGTGTTTGCATTTTATAATGAGTATCAAAGACACTGATTTAGCTGGGACTCTGGCTTCTCCTTGGATTCTTGTGTCCATACAGGATAAAACTTAACTGTATAATCTTACTGATACAACAGTGCTGTTTTCTTTTGGTTTATATATTTTTGTGGGGAAAAAAACCCCAAACAACTGTGTAGGCAAGTCTAGTGGATACACTATGTTGTCTGCTTTTATTTATTTTTAAAATTATGTTTAACTTTTGGTTAAGTATCTTGACATGAAAAATTATTTAGGAAAGCTTTGGGGTAGATGTCAAAATTTGTGGCACCTGGTCCTTTCCCCTCCATATTGCTGAAAATTGTGGGCAACTTTGTTTTAGTACATTTCTTCCGTAGTTATGATCTCGATACTAGGGAGGAAATGGTGAATTGCTTTATCTCTCTTCCTATTTATTGTGTTATTTCATGTCTAGCAGTAAACATTCCACAAAGTAAAAAAGAGGTAATGCTTTCTTGTTCAGCAATTGAATAGTCCAAAAAAAAATGAGGCGACAAGATGGTGTTTTCCAATGGCTACCTATAAAAGAGAAATTATGATGGTTTGACAGAGCAGTGGCAGCCACAAGCAAGGTGGATTCCAGATGGCTTGGGTAAAGCGTGAGTGTGATGAGGGAACAGTCTCTCTAGGCTGTACACACCAGCTTTGATTGCTGCAAATGCAAGCACTGAAATCCTTTGTCCTAAGATTGCTCGAGTACAAAGTTCACATACTGAAGCTTTTCACCCAGCGCGTCTATGATGCGTCTTTCTGCATCTAGAACAAGGATTCCTGCAAGTCACAGGAATGCTAACAGAAAGCTAACTACATTGCTGCACATAAAAAGGAGGAAAACATGTAGTAGAAGCATATTAGTCTTCATCTGGCTTGCCCTTCATAAGCAATATTTGCAAGGGGGGTCCTTGCATCATGTTCAGTGCAGCCACCTGTTGTATTATTGCTCCTGCTGCTCCCAGGCTTCTGGCTGGGGTTTTTTGTAGCTCCCTTAGTAACCTCTGGGCTTGTGTCCTGTTGGGAGTTCTGTCTTGGAAGCTGGGGGAGCAAGCGCTTGTGAGGTGGAGATTTTTCTTTCTTCTCTCCTGCCCCCCCCCATTTTATGACACTGACATAATGGGAAGTCACAAGAGCAGGAGCCTTTTAGTTTCTGTGGAGTGCGGGTGGGCGATGCTACCAGCAGCAGCGTTCCCCTGTCATCCGAGGAAACCTTCCAACAAATTGGCAGGGTGCTGTGCCATGCTGCTGCATGGTTGTCTAACGCAGTCAAGCATTCTTGCATTTAAACTGATCTCTGTCCAGAGCTGTGTTCAGGTTGTAAGTATTAACATAGGTGTTTGATGTGGCTCTGATTTTGGAATTTATAATAGTTTGCATTGGCAAGTTGCTAGGCTAAATAATCTAAAACTTTAATGGCCGCAAATCTCTTATTTTAATAAAACTCTCAGCCTCATGTTAGCTTCTAATCCAGTGTGCGATTAGTTGCAAGGTATCATTGGAGCACTTTTCCAAAGTCTTAATTTGCAGGCAAATCAAGTTGTTGCTTGAAGCACTCAGCTATTTCTTTCCTTCCACTTCTGCCTGAAAAAAATTTAGATTTTGGAACATAAAGATTCTAAGTGTAAAATTTAGAAGAAAAAATGGAGGAGATGGGAGGCATTTGACAAGCAGAAATTACTTCAGGTTTCTAATAAAACAGAAAGAAAACAAGTCGTCTTTTAACATATTTAAGCTTGGTTCTTGCCTAGCTTCATAACAGGCTCAGTAAACCCTACTGATCAAGTATGTTATTCTAATTTTTGTACACTTTAAACCTTAATCAGACTTCAGAGCATTGCTTTCAAGCTCAGAGGCAATTATCTAGATTACTGAGATTAAATATTTGTGATTGTTGGAGTTTTACCACAGCTTTTGTTGGCTGTGTGTATGTTCTACTGCAGAAGGAAAAAAACACAGTCATAGGCCAAGGGCATTGCTGTTGCAGTGGTTGTGAGGGCAGACAAGGGGGAATGCAGAAGCAAATACAGAACTTGCTGCAGGGTGAGGAGGTCCAGGCTTCTCTGCCATCTCAATTGCCCTATTGCCTGTCAAAAATTACTTATTTTTTATTAAATTGAAGAACAGATCATCCTTTGTTAATAATACCACTTATTTTACAGCAGGGGAAGGGTTCTTGATTGTATTGTGTTTTAGCAGCGCTGCTCTTGGAGGCTCTGGAGAGTCTGTCCCTGTTTGCACAGCATGGGGGAAACAAGACCCTTGAGTGCCAAAGGGCTGATATGGGCTGAATGAGGATGAAATCTGTTTTCTTTCAAGGGATTTCTGTACTGAAGACAGTGTTCTGCTACATTTCTTCTAGAAAACTTCTTGAGGCAGCTGCTTTCCTAAGGCCTGGGGTTTAGGTGGGGCTTTTTGCTCGACTTTTGTGGTTATCAGTTAAAAAGAGAACATGCTACCTTTGTGCTTAGAGACTGCTGGGCATGGTTAAGTAACATGGATGGGATCTGTGGCTTGAAGAATCTTGTTATTCTTTGTTATCTCTTTCAGCCAGTAGAAATACACAGGAGTGGGATAAGCCTTCTGAAAGAGGGATCTTGCTTTGTCTGAGTGGGTGTATGTGGTGAAGTTGGCTTAGATTTTACTGCTGTGCTGTATGTAACAATTCTAGCATAGCCCTTTTTTTGGTTTTCCTCCCTGCAGTGGACTAATATAATATGCAGTACCTTTTTCCAAGATTGGCCAGTCTTTTTAATGGATGATACCCGAATTTTGTATGAACATTTGTGCACTTTTCTCAGTCCCCCTCCCCCCCTCCCCCTCCCCCCCCCCCCATTTCTTTATTCCTTATCTTTATTTGCAGTATCAGGACTTTGCTGTGGGGTCACCAAGAAGTGGTGCCTGTTGAGCTCCATGCAGTTGATCTTACATGTTTGCACAGGCCTGGTGCAGCTCACCAGGGCATGCCAGTTGTAGGATTGCCTTCCATAGGCAAGTTCTTACATCGTAATGTCTGTATGACACTGAGTCTGAAAAGCATGCTTTTTTGGGGTTCAGATGTGTAGTGTTCTGCAGGCAGTGTTTCTCACACTCTCCTTTTTGCAGTATTGGTACTTGGGGGCTACAGAGAAGCCTTAAAATAAGGTAAATGTGTGTCAGTACCATTACCTGTCTGTGGACATTTTTTTCATAGCTGAACAAGGAGTAGTGATGTCTAATTGTACTGTCTTATAAACATGCATTTTGTTATGAAAACATTCTGTACAGTGGGGACTGTAAAATCAGATGGTACTGACGTGACGTAATTTTTAAAACATCTTAATCTTATTTTTCAAATATTTCAAGTGAGGAGTTTGCCTCTGTCTCTAGAAATTGTTGAATTCTCACAGGCTTCTAAATTAAGCCTTCTTAAAAATAAATGTGTAAATATTTACATGATACCTTTTTTCAGTGAGTGTCCTCCCACATCTCCTGCTGCATACCATCCGATCCACATATTACAGGCTATAGTTAGTAATACATTGAACCTGTTCAGTTATTCTATATTAAGTATGATAATAATGTGATTTTTAGCACTAATCATTTAAAAACTATGAACTCCAGGCTCCTTCACCTTTGTTAATTTTAATGTCTGGATGCTGAAAAAGACAAGTCGCATGCAGTTCAGTCACATGCTCTTTTAGGGATGCAAATGGATAAAGCTAGAACACAAAATTCATAGTGCCTTTGCTGATTGAAGTGTGAGACCCTTCTGTCAGATAGGCTTTTTTGTATAGGAATAATAAAATGTGTATGAAGTCTGCACATATAAAACTTCCTTTCTAAAATAAAGGAAACTGCATCAGTATGATGGGCAAAAAATACTTGCTCTGCCTATTTTTAAGAAGCTCATCAAAGAGAAATTTGATCTGTTTCCTTCTTCTTCCAGGTGTTGGGTTGCTGCCTTGCGCAGAAGGTTTGCTAGTTGTGTAGTTAGTATTTTGAAATAAATTTAACTCTGCAGAAGGCTTCCTTATAGAGTGTTGCATGATGTGTTACAGCTAAAGAAAACATTTTCAAAAGTCTTAAATGACAATGAAAATGAACTAGCAATGTGGAGGAATTTAAAATAAAGACAACTGCACTTATAAAAACACAAATTGAGGGTTAAGCCTGGATGCCCTAACTTGCATAACTTTTAAAGACTTAAGCTCCAGGCATAAACAAAACAATTCATCCTGCTCTTCTCCAGAATAGCACTTGGTGCAGATTAGAGAATTGCCTCAGGGTAACTCGCACAGTAGTTGTAGTATCATGTTGACATATCTACTGGCATCCTCTGCATCCAGAGGTCAGTAGGAGAGACTCAAAGATAGGACAGAGTGGTATGATGGTAGGAGGAGGTTGATTAAAACTAAGCCTTTTGCACTGCTACTGGTACTTGAGTTTTTTTACTCACTTTCTCCACTCTGCAGATGGCTGAAATGCTTGGAGGAAGTCCTTTTGCTTTGTGGCCTGGGTGTTGTGGGTGGTGGTCGTTTGTTTTCGGGGTTGTTTTTTTTGTTGGTTGGTTGGTTTTTTTTTTCTTTGTTGTTTTTGTTTGTTTTGTGTGTGTGTGTGGTTTTTGTTTTTGTTTTAAAATTTCTTTTATTTTATTTGTTTTGTTTTCCTGGGAGACCTTTTGAGAAAAACGTCGTTCTGGCCTGCCTTGATGAAAAAGAAAGCAGAGCACCAGATAGAAAATCATTTTGCAGGAAGAAGTCATGTCTACTAGGTCTTTTGGAGTTCCATATTTCAGCTAGGTATCTGGATGGTATTTATGGCATGGGAATGTTTTGATGAGGGATTAAAAGACCCTTATTTTGGTCAGCATTACCATGCTGAGGTTTATCGGAAATTCATCAGCTGTTTAAGTTGACCGGTTACAAAGTGGTGTTGCTGTATAAAATAACTGTGTAACCCCTTTTGGAGCGGTTTTGTTGACATGCAGATGAAATGCTCACAGAGAGAGTTGACTTCCAGAGTAGAAAGTATTGGCTGTCAAATGCAAATTTTAAAACGCAGATAAAAAAATGGATTGTTGTTATGCTAATCAGATATGCTTGCTCAAATTTAAGGCAGATGTATCCTGAGAGACTTAAGAAGGTTTTTCTTTTCTCTATCTGTGGTGTAGCAGGAAATACGTTGGGATACTTCCATGAGCACTGTTGGATGTGTTGTGTGCTCTGTGTTCTCCCAGAAGCATGATTAGATAGAGAACAGCTTAGTTAGCTAACAGAGCAACAGGGTAGCTCAGGCAGCGGTTTTAATAAGACGGATTGTATGTATGCAGACACTGTTTTGAAAGAAGCTTGATTTGTTTGTTTAAAGCATTGTCCCACAACTTCATTGCCCTCCCTAAAGCTCACCTTCAGACTGTAGCCAAAATAAATTGGTGGCTGTTACCTGTTTTTTCTTATGCTAAGAAAGAAAGATGTTTAAGTATGAAGACTCATTTCATGGGGCTGGGGAGGGAGAAAAGAAAAAGGGATATATGTGTGTTACATTGTCCGTTTATCCTCCTCGACACTGTTATGTGCTTCATTGCAAAGACAGAAAGGAAATGCTCTCCTAAGAGAGTATTGGTTAAGGTGTTTATGTATAATGGGGGAAAAAAAGTGTGTTGTACTGATCCCTTCTGAAGTACTGCATATAGTGCTGGCTCCAGGTCCTCCATGAATGTGAGTGACTATTGTAGGAAAGGAATGCTTCAGGTAATTGAGAAAAGGGATTTACAAAGTTGGTGGGGGGTTACTTTACAGGCTATCAAAATGGAGGTTGTGGAGGATTTGATCTCTACCTAAATGCCTAGGGTAGAATACAGTCCAAACCTCAAAGTGTTTTCATCCCATCTAACACAATGTTGATTCAGCCATGTCTGAACTATGAACCCAACAGAAACATAAAATAAATGTGATTTGACTCAGTAAGTGAACATTTTTTAGGAGTGCGTCTGTCTCAGAGTTTCTCAGCTACTTCTTGTAATGAGATTTTCAGAATTAGCCTGCCTTGGAGACAAATGAGCTGTGCGAGAGAAAAGTAGACATTAGTTTAAGCATGTTATACTCTAACAGATTCTAACCTCCTCTCTCAGTGCTCCACTACTACTTCGCATTTAAGATCTTTCCCATTTACAAACATGGTTTTGAAGAATTTTCTACTAGAGAAGAAATGAATCTGATGTTACTCTGCTGTCAGTGGGATGAGTTTTACCCTGTTAAATGTAGCCTGATTAGCAAACTGTTTCTTGAAGAAAAGACTTTCTTCAGATGAGGACATACTTTCTTTGCCAAACACAGGAGTTGAATAACTCCACACTGAAAAGTGAAGCAGAGGCACTGGGTCATAGGCTACCTCAGCCTTATGTTTGTGTCCCTACTGAATTGCCTGCTTTGTTTCAGCCATGGGCCCACATTTTCCTTGGTCACTCTTTTTGCATGTTACATAGCACTAGAATTGTATTTGTTGACCCTGATGTCCCTTGCAACCTCAATGCAAGTTAAACTTTTGCTTTCCTAACACCATTCCTACAAACCTGGCTGGTGTTTCTGAATTTTTCATTCGGAGCTTTGTTCAGGGCCTGCTTGCTCAGTGTCATAGCTTAGCACCAGCCCGCCCCCTAGCTGGCAGCTAAAACCATGTGCTGCTTGCTCACCCCTCCCCTGCCCACAGTGGCGTGAGGAGGAGAATCAGAAAATAAAGGCAGAACTTGAAGTTTGGGCCAGAAAAAAAGCAAATAAAACAGTAACACCAACAATAATGAAAGAACAATGCAACCACCACGTGTCAGTCCCGCTGCGGCAGCCTGCCCCACTTTGAAGCAGCACATGGACTCCTGCTGCAGCTCCCGCCAAGTTCACCTGTCGCCCTGGCCACAGCAGCTCCCTCCTGCCCTCAACCATGGCTTGTGCCCAAAATACAAAAGCACCAAACTGTAGTTGAGAGAGAACCAAGCCAGTCCTTGACACCCTGCTCCCAGCACCAGAGCAAGCCAGAGAGGGAGACTGTGCCTCCCTGGCCCACCCTCTTTGTAATGGAGCATGACCTTATGTGGTCTTGAATACCAGGCTAGCTCTGGCAGTGTAGAAATTAACCCTATGTCAGCCGACCCAGCACATTCCATCCCTTATTCTATACCATTTATGTCATGCTCAGGTCTTACACTGGGTGACTTCCTGAAATGTAGTAATAGAGGGGGAATGTGTAGTACCCTGCTATTGCATTTAAAGAGAGTAGATAAATAAAAATTCTGTATATATATGCCTATGGAGGAGGAAAAATATAAATATAAAACTGAGAAGTTAAAATGATATAAGCATTAGTAAGGCAACCGAACTTGAGTCTCTGGCCTTTTTGAGGCACCCTGGATTACTTCTGTTGCTGCAAAGGCAGCCTTTTATGAGGAGGATAGGTAGGTATATAGGTAAAGAGGAACTTGGGATACCTTGGACATTAGACTTACAATGAGTGTACCTAGAGCCCCCTTCTTTAGGAAAAGGGGGCAAATGTTCATTTTCGTGTATGCTTCTATAGGTGTTAATAATACTTTATCTGGTTTCTGTCTTTTATTTTATACTATGCTTTGTCTAATTTCTTTGTACTGTTTTTGTCTAGGTGTCTGCTATCTGTACAGGGTAACAGGTTTGGTGACATACACAAATATGTTGTCTACAGATATAGAGCGTTATTTCTTTTATGAACAAAGGTGAAGGTTCAGTTGTCTCAGGGTGACTGGGCTTATCTCAGGGAATGAAGCAAAGCTAGGCCAGAGTCTTCGGATAACATGTGGCATCAAACTGGTCTGGCAAAGCTGGAAGTGCTTTCTAAACTCAATTTCACTTTCCCTTCTCTTTCATTATTCTGTGTTTTGTGGTGAGTCAAGCACTTAACAACATCAGGATTTATGTATCATCATGCAGACTGTTCTCTGCCTTTTTCCTTTCAAGCCACTCAAGGCTTTCTTCTTCTGGAAGCTTGTTTCTTTTTGAGCTGGATGTTACAGACACTTGTTGCAGGAATATATCCTTGCAGAGACTGTTTGAAACACAGCATTTTCTATATTTACAATAAGGCAAGACTCTGGAAAACCAAAAGAAGTCTTTACATAGCAGTGGATCTTCCTTGTTCTGCTTTGCTTCTTAACACTGTGCCTTTCTAGTTGTTTTTGAACTGAGGTTATATAGGTGCTGTATCACTATGAGGGTTAAACTTGTGTATATCTTTCATTAGGACTAAGCAGTCTCTCCACTCTTTTTATTATTTTCTTTTATTTTTTTTTTTCTCCTCATCCCAAAGGCTTCATGCAGTATGAGTCTGTACTTCTGTAGTGCTCTGAACACAGTGTCTGAACTTTGTGTAGCTCAGCTGGGGAAGCCAGACAGCCTTTGGGACTTGGAATCGTGAAGCAGGGGTCTTCTCTTGCCTTAAAAACTTGCTTGCAGGAAAGATGTCTAGGGCTGTTTCAGTCCTCTTGTCTGCCCTGAGTCATTGTGGGTTGGACTAGATGATCTTCAGAGGTCCTTTCCAACCCCAACCATTCTGTGATTCTGTGATTATGGTGGGAGGGTGAGGGTGGTGCCAGATAAAGTAATCTAAAAGGCTTCTAAGGATCTCCAGATAGTTACAGCTATAGTTGCAGCTAGCAGATATCTCACACTAAAACCCTGTCTAATGAGGCTCTTGGATTTTTGTTCAAAGATGCAATAAAGTGAAATACATTTTACTGTCTTGTTTCTGCTGGATGCATCTGGTGCTTAAAATGTTTCCTTTTTTACCAGTGTGACACAGCAGATGTGTCCTTGAGGCTATCAGTTCAGATGTGGACTCAGGAATGTTTCCAACTGGATTCTAAATTTCTGTTACTTTTATAAAAGATTTTTTTTTTTTTTAATTTTTTTTTTTTAAGATGGAGGAAACTAATTGGATGAGTGATGACTTTGGCCATCCAAAGGGGTGAGTTGACTATGTAGAGGCTGCCTGAAAAGCTAAGGAGTTAGAATGAAGTAAATTGTTCTAGTCAAAGGTTATATAGAAAGGGTCCTGCACAGCAAAAGCAAATGGGTATGATATTTGGGTTTTTGAAAATAAACTTGCTTCTCAACTGACTTCTCACAAACGAGCTGCGTGTGTATATGGAAGTTGGCTGAATATAGTGGAGACAGAATTGGACAGACTGTTTTGAGGCTTTTCCAAGAATAGAAAGCAAGAGGAATACCATCTGTATGTGTGGAGCTGAGAGAAAACGGGCTGCTGGATTAAACATATAAAACTATGAGGTGTCCTTAGAGTTGTAAGAAGTACTGGCCAGTGGCAGGGCTTCTACCCTTGTTTATACATGCAAGTGCTATCTAACAATAAAAAGAAAGCTCTTAACTTAAATTCTGAATGCTGTAAACTAGAGAGAAAAAAATCTGTTTCCAGGTTACTATGTTTCACAGAATCGCAGAATGTTAGGGATTGGAAGGGACTTCGAAAGATGATCTAGTCCAATCCCCCTGCTGGAGCAGGAACACTTACATGAGGCTACACAAGAATGTGTCCAGGTGGGTTTTGAATGTCTCCAGACTCCACAACCCCCCTGGGCAGCCTATTCCAGTGTTCTGTCACCTTCACTGAGAAGAAGTTTCTTCTCAAATTTAAATGGAACCTCCTGTGTTCCACTTTATACCCATTGCCCCTTGTCCTACTGTTGGTTGTCACTGAGAAGAGCCTGGCTCCATCCTTGTGACATTTATCTTTTACATATTTGTAAACATTAATGAGGTCACCCCTCAGTTTCCTCTTCTCCAAACTAAAGAGACCCAGCTCCCTCAGCCTTTCCTCATAAGGGAGATGCTCCACTCCCTTAGTCATCTTTGTTGCCCTACGCTGGACTCTCTCCAGCAGTTCCCTGTCCTTCTGGAACTGAGGGGCCCAGAACTGGACACAATATTCCAGATGTGGTCTCACCAGGGCAGAGTAGAGGGGAAGGAGAACCTCTTTCGACCTACTAACCACCCACCTTCTAATATACCCCAGGATGCTATTGGCCTTCCTGGCAACAAGGACACAGTGCTGGCTCATGATCATCCTGCTGTCCACCAGGACCCCCAGGTCCCTTTCACTACACTGCTCTCTAACAGGTCATTCCCCAACTTATACTGGAACCTGGGGTTGTTCCTGCCCAGATGCAGGACTCTACACTTTCCTTTGTTATATTTCATTAAATTTTTCCTGCCCAACTCTCCAGCCTGTCCAGGTCTCTCTGGATGGCAGCACAGCCTTCTGGCGTGTCAGCCGCTCCTCCCAGCTTGGTGTCATCAGCAAACTTGCTGGTAGTACACTCTATTCCCTCATCCAAGTCATTGATGAATATATTGAATAATACTGGTCCCAGTACTGACCCTTGAGGCACTGCACTAGATCCAGGCCTCCAACTGGACTCTGCCCCATTGACCACGACTCTCTGGCTTCTTTCCTTCAGCCAGTTCACAGTCCACCTCACTACCCAGTCGTCCAGTCCACACTTTCTCAGTTTAGCTGTAAGGATGCTGTGGGAGACTGTGTCAGATGCTTTACTGAAGTCAAGAAAGATCACATCCACTGCTCTGCCATCATCTATCCACCTGGTTATGTCCTCATAAAAGGCTATGAGGTTGGTTAAGCAAATATTTGTATTGCTGAATTGGAAATGAATTCTCTTGTGAATTGAAAGTTAAGGTTCATTAGCATTTCTGCACAGAAATATATTTTCTTGTCCAAGTTAGTGCATATATGTTTGTGAAAAATCTCTTTCAAGCTGTCTTAAGCAAAAATTTCTATGTTAGTAGATGCATTTATTGATATTTTTAGAATATGGTGTTCTGCCTTTTAAAGAAATTAACTGTTTCGAGAACAAGTATCCCAAAGGGATTTAAAAGAACTTTGTGGAACATTGGCAAACTTTGCAGAAGCATTTTACTGCTTTTGCAGCAATAACTTGAACTGCAGAGATCGTTCTTCAGCACAAAACTGTTGTAGGTCCTCTTTTATTCTGCAGCTGTTTTACTGAAGTAAGGGAGATGAGAGGTATGCAGTGAGTCATTTGTATATTGAAGTTCACCATGGCTTTATCTGTAGCAGCATCTCTGAAGAGCTCTTGTTCTCCATTTTTACTACTTAAAAATATACACAGGAGATAGGTTTAAATAGCAGAAGCCTCAAATGGAGAATCTGGAAAACTGACTTTGCATTCTCACAGGAAGCACCGCATCTAACATGACTGCTCTGGATGACTCTGCTCACATACTTCTTAATACATAAAAATGGTAATTCCCTACTAATTTTTTTTTATGACTTTCAATCCTGTGAATAGTATCCTTGTCAGAAAAGGAGGTTAAATCAGTATGGACTGAGGTTATAGTGTCTTATTTCCTTCCAAGTTTGTTTTCACTCTTTGTTTTCACTTTCAAATGTTCTGTGTATTCTTTAAAACAGGTTACACAACTCTAAATAAGGGGTTATTTAATCCTTATAAGGCCCTGTCTAGGGTTTATCTTACCTTGGATAACACTCTTGTCAGTCAGCTGTGGTAATTACATCTTAGATAAACTAGTTGTGTTTTCATCGGTTTACAATATTGGATGTTCACTGCAACACTGGCCTTACTTTGATAGTTTTGATACTAATGATGTTTAATCGGAATACAGGTGAATTAACTCCTTATTTACAAAACCAATCAAACACAAAAACCCAGTGCTTGAAAAGGCATAGCTTGAAGAGCTTGTATGCCTGCTTTCTCTAGCTAAAGAGTTGGCCCAAACTCTGCCTGCTTGTATCTGTTGTCTTGCAGTGCACGTGACTGACATCACGTCTATGGGACTGTGTCAGGAAACACTCTAAGACTGGTTCTCGCTGACTTCTATGACTAAACAAAAATTTATTTTAAGTGTGGTATATTACTAAGTACAAAAATATATCTTTAATTTGGCTCCTTTTTTTATTTTTTATTTTTTTTCTCCTGGGTAGGAGTAATCTGTGTATCCCATTTGAAGAGGTACAGAAAAACATCTAATGAAAGCCAGCCACCTCAAGTCTTGCTGCAGTGGTTTGGTTCAATTTGTAGCTATATTCCAAAGTAATGAGACAATATTACAGCAAACACGGAGGATTAACCTCTAAAATGCTATAAATCCATTGAATTTGCAATACTGATACTTGTCTTTATTCATGTGATTAAAATCTTCCTTTTAAATGGAACTGAGATGGTGATTGTTTGCTGCTCAAATTTCCTTAATGTCTTGGCAAAGGCTTAGCTGTCAGTTTTATCTGATGCTGCCTTTAACCTTAATTATTCCACCAGAAACTTACTGTAAACTTAAAATAGGAAGTCCCAGCTGCCTGGTCCTAATGGGTTAAAACTTGAATGTGCTTCACTGGTTTGTGAACTTAGGAATTTTCAGGAAGAGACTGAATTGAAGGTTTTGTTTTGTTTTGGTTTTTTTAATTTAAAAAAAGAGGAAGAAGAGGAATTTTGAAGGTGTCGTGGCACAAATTTTAAGCTCTTGAGAGAATGCTTAAGCTTGTCTGTTTAGTGGTGAACGTAATTGATTCACCTTCTCATTGCGCAGAACATAACTCAATTATGGTAGGAACAAACAGTGTCTCCAGAGATACAAGCTTGAGTGGATCTATGAGATCCTGGCCTCCATCCAGCAAATGATGCCATGACTACTCTTCTCGTGCTTAAAATCTTACGCTAGAGTCCTCCTGCAGAAATTAATGCAAGGAGAGGGAAGGGGGAACTGAAGTGATATCTGTTCAGTTTTAGCTGCTTTGATAAGACATTGCTGTCAGTTTAAAATGTAACATGGAAACTTGTTTTTATCTGTGCCCTTTCAGAATGCTTACTTATCTCTGTTGGGTATGCAGACAGTCAAGGGTGGGGTTTTTGGTGATGGCTTTTTTTTTTTTTGTTTGGTTTTTGTTGTTTTTATTTTTATGCATGAAATCTGTTTTGGGACCTTTCTCCTGTTAGGTGTTGACTGTGAATCAGGCACTCTGTTGTTTTTATTCTTCACAGTCTAAATGTATTTGACATATTTATCAAAATGGGTTTGTTACAAGAGTCCAGTAATGAATTTAGTACTAGCTCTTCTCTCAGTAGTTCAGCTGCAGGTGTGTGAGGATGAGGTGTTTGGAGGGGGTTGTTTGGGTCTTTGTTGTTGTTACTAATCCCTGCTAGGAACCAAGTTGTGAGATTCCTGACTCGTGAATACAATATTGAGGCTTTTTTCAGAATGACTTGTGAATCTTTTAAGCAGGACAGTTGTTGTCCTTTTTCGCAGCACCTCTTTTTCTGGTGTGGCTCTCAGTCCATTTTATCTGCTGAAACCAGCAGAGTGGCAGAAGCATGATCTAAAGCAAACCCAAACTGCAACAGACCCTTTGTTTTTATCTATTTATTATTAAAAAAAAACACAACACACACAAAAAAACCCCAAACAGAACAAAAAAGCCAGACAAAAGACAAACGAACAAAACCCCCACAAACAAAAACAAAAAACCCCAGCCAGCAAACCAACCAGCAAAACCCCACCAAGATATCATGGAATAACTTAGGTAATCTACTTGGTCATCAGCTGGTCCCACTTCCCACTCAGTGGTTTTGGTCTAGTTGGATCAGATTGTTCAAGGTTTTGCCCAGTGCATTTTAGAATTATCTCCGTGGAAATGGTACAGCCTGCACTTTAACTTTGTACCACTGATCACACGCCTTGAGCCTTGATGGTATTATCCACCTATTTGATCCATATCTCACCAAACTAACTGAGGATGCCATGGGAGATGAAGCAAAAGGCTTTGCTAGAACCATGGTAAACAACATCCACTGTTCTCCCTTTGTCTGTACAGACCCTCCTCCTGTCCTAGAGTACAGTGAGGTTGGTTGGGCACAGTCTAACCTCAGTAACACTGTGCTGGCTCTTCCCAGTCACCTCCTTGTCCTTCAGGTCCTCAGAAATGGTTCAGGAGGATTGGCTCTGTTGTGACTTGGGTTGTGTTGACTGACGCCAGATCTTGCTTCTTGCAGGTGCGCATGGTATTTGCCATCCAAAGAGGACAGCTGGGTTATGAGCTCCAGAGCTCTGCTCCAACCAATGCCTGTGATCTTACACCAGCAGGATTGGTAGAGAACCTGGGACTGTCTGTTACAGTTTATGCCACTGGCACCTACAGCTTCTGAAGAACTGGCCTTCTGGCTTCCAGATCTGAGTGTTATTTCATGTGTGTGGTGCCTTATTTGGACACCTATTTTAGACCTAGATTTTCTATGAGAACTGACTCCAGAGTAGCAGAAGTCTTGTCTTGGGAGTCTAATTTTAATGGTATTCTGGTTCACTGGAGAGGTAGACCTTGCACAGATGTATTATGGAGCCATAGTTCTCTCATAACACTTCTGGAGCTGAGTTAATCCTAAATGCCAAAGTAGGGCTTTTTTTTTTTTTTTTGAACATACAATTTTGTGAGAGTGGATGTGATTAAAGGTCTTCTATATTTGTACACTGCTGCAAATGCTAGTTTGTCCTAGAGAAAAGTACAATGCAGAAATTGTACCTGTTTTACAGAAGGTCTTAGTAAGAGCTGTAGCTGCAGGTGGTTTGGCTCTCAGTGTATTTCTTTACAGGAAGAACCGAAATACAGACAGTTGTCTCCTGAAGCTATGAGTGTTCTCTGGCAGAAAGTTGTGAGAGAAGAGGCTTATGAGATCTTGGGATTTTTGCAGGAAGGGAACTCACTGGGGAAGTATGACTTCCACTTAAAATACACTTTTTGTGATGCAGATAAAATGAAATAATTGTCTGTTAGTGGTGCAGTTATAGTAGCCTATTGATAAGTACAAGCACTGGAAAGGGAAATACAGCTATACAGCTGCTGCTTTTTTTTTCCTATGCTTGAGCTGAAACTTTTGAGATTGAGAAGTTACCCTTGACTGAAGGTACTCTGATTTTGATTATTCAGGATTTGTAAGCTTGCTTCAACTTGTGTTTATATTCCTGAGTCTCTTGAAAAATTGTTTCTCCTTTGTGAATGTACTTATGGCTTTAGGGGTCAAAATTTCAAAGTTGAGCATGAGTAACTTGAAGAGTACTTGTTTAGTCTACTTGTGCTCTTACAGTTGATCTTGTAATTACATGTTCAATCCAGCATGCCCTTCTGGAAAAGTATGTGTTTCTGTTCTGCAAGAGTCCAAATAAGTGTTTGTATTTAGCTGATTGCATTCCTTCAGCCAATGTGCAGTCTTGAAAAATTTGGGACTTAAATATACTTAGCACAATAATTTAAGTAGAACAGTTAGTCTGCTCATTTGGAGCAAAGCATGTTTAGAAAAAATGCTTATGAATGTTATGCGTGTTTCTTTACTAGAGGAAAGGGTGAAGTATTTACTGATGTTATTTGAGTGTCTTCCTATCTCTGGGTGGGAGGTTAGGCAGGAATGTATAGAGTAGTTATTTTGAAATCCTGGTGTTTCTGTTGTCCTCTGAAGATGGGACAGGAATCTTTGTAGCATGGGATAGATGCTGCTTATTCATATTTCCCATGCCGTATCTCAGTTTTGCTGGGCTGCTGTCCTTTGCAGAAGCTTAAGCATGCAAGTAATTAGGGGACTGGCAACCTTCACCAGTCTAAGTAAGTCTTCTCAGTCTTCCTCTTCACCTAAACAAGACAGCTTTTGAAATACTACACACTGTTTTAGAAGATTGAGTCTGCTGCTTTCTAAAATCCTATCTGGCAATGCTGGATAAAGCTTTTCTCAATTTAAACTGTAGTGTACGTTAATCTAGTTGTGATTTAAAAATACAGTGGACATTGGGGCAGGATTTGTGTGAGCGTGTAAAAGTCTGTGATTTAGGAAGGTCTAAAATTGGCACTGGTGTAGAATGCATAGGGAGTAAAGGAATCTCAAATTCTCACTTGGGAAGGATACGGAAGGTAACACCTTGTGCTTTTTTAAAATTTGACATTAGGCTTCAATGTGGAGGAATTTGTGAGGTACCTGAGCAGGAAAAAAAAATAAAAATAAAAATAAAAAAAAATATATATATATAAAATACAGACTTGTACATCTTTGTTTCTGTTGGTTATGAACTTGTTTCTGATAATAAACATGTATGGGCCCTTTTCTCTTTCACCAAGCCTGTCCAGATGCAACTGTCCTTACTAACAGTAGACTACAATGATTTAAATATTTTTATGCTGCTGATTCTTTGACCAAGTATGCCTAATGCTTCTTAGATGAAACTTGGATAAATATATGCTCAATAAATAGATTCCTGGGTGGTTGAGTTGTGAATTGTGGGCCAAGCCTCGATCCTGGTGCTTGTTTTCTTGCCTGCAATTTTTTATGGTTGGTACTTTGAGTTCTGTCTTGAGCATTTTTATGCTGTCTGTTCTGTGTGTGATAGGCTTAGATAAATGCTAGATTGTAGCACTGATGGTAACAAACAGCTATTGTACTCTGCTCTCCAGAATGAATGTCTGCTGTGTTCTGTAATTACTGGGGTAAAAGAGGACACTTGAGTTCTTAAAGTAAGCCATTTTCTGCTGCTTTCCTGGATAACAGTCATCCAGGCTGTAGAGAGCTTGTGTTATCACTTCATGCAGGAGAGTACAATACAGGTTTACTCTGGTCTACTCTTCTCAATTTGTCTAGCAGAGACCTTCATGTAATTGGACCTCGTGCAAGTTGTGATTTGTTGTTGGTTTGAGGAGGGGGGGTGTGTGTGGAAAAGTGACATGTAACATGCCGATTAGAAAGCTTTATTTTAACTCGGGCTGTGGCCTGGGACTGCCTGAGTACCTGTTCCTGTCGAATGATTCTGTTCTTGTGTCTCCCTTACTGATGTGTGGTTTCATCTGGATCAGTTCTGCTTCAGGACAGTTGACCATCAAGACTTTGGGCTCCTTATCTTTCATGGGTGTTGCTAGTCCATGTTTCCTCAGTAACCCTGTGAGACAGCAGCCAAGGTGTTCAGTATCTGCATTCCTTTGTTACCTTGAATCTGAAGCACTGATTTGCAGACTACTTTGAATTGAAAGATAGGGACTGTGGTATGGGGGGAGGGTGGGAGTGGTTCTTGATAGCATTCACAACAGCTATAAAATAGCTGGGAATTTAGGTTTCTTCATTCCAGTGCTATGTTTTTTCCTTAGCTGTTACTCTGTGTGAGAGCTAATGGGCATCCAGATGGCATGACGGATGCCTTACATGGACCAGAAATGAATATTTCATCGTGCCTCCCAAAAGATAATGTGTAGTCTGCGAAGCAGCTTTTTTTTTTTTCCCCAGCAAGTAGCTCAGCTTTCTGAGAATATCACAGCTTCCAAGTGTTTTTCTCTTTAAGAGAGAGAGAACTTGGGCTATGATGGTGCTTAGTTGCTGGGACTATCTAACCATAGTGCTTAGGTTTTTCATGTTAGTTATTTGCACGCTTTGGCAACCTAGCAGCTACCTTAGAGGTAAAAGAGTTTTCTTGTGGTGGGGTGTTGAGTGGGCTTTGTTTGTTTAGTTGTTTGTGTGTGGTGGTATTTTTGTTGTTGTGTTGTGGGTGTGGGGTTTTGTGTGTTTTTTGTTGCTATTGGTGGTGTTTTGTTTTGTTGTTGTTGTGGTTTTTTTAATCCTGAAACATTCCTGGAAATAAACAACATCTTCCTCGTCAGGCTACTTTTGTGACAGGGTGAAAACACTGGGAGTGCACTTGCTGGCTGTGGTATCTAATCAGAGCAGCACTGAAATGCTGATTAGTTATCCTGAGATGTTATTGACCATAGGGTTGGAAACCCTGTTCCTTGAGGAATGGATGCAGTTTCAGCAAAGAAGGATTAAAAGAATTTCTGGTTTCTGCTAGCAGCGGCTTTGAAGGCTTATAAAACTAGACTGTTTCAGCAGGCCGTCATAGACCCTCCAGCCAGTCCTCTGGTTCTTCAGAATATTTTTTTTTCTGCCTTCCTTCTCAGACAGGAGAAATGCAAGAATTGACAGTGACAGTGGCTCATTTGTCACGCACGGGTCCCTCCTGTCTCCAGACATCCCAGGGCGGGACAGGGAGGCATCGGTGCTCTCATCTGAGGGTGCTGGCAGGAGCAGGCGCTGCAGAGCATTCTCCCTGTCACTGCGCAATGTGACAGAGCCGTGATGGGGAGCGTGAGGGGACAGTGCTGGGCAGGGTCTGTTCCCTTCCCTTGGGCCGGCACTGTTGAATTGTTTGAAGTCCCTTCTGAGAGGAGTCGAGGGTGTCACATTAGGACAGTTCTGTTCTGCTCTCTCTTGTAGAGATTGTGCTGCTTGGCTTTTTGTATCAGTATTGGAGGCAGCTGGTACTGGTGTACATGAGCTGCAATTGCTGTCACTAAAGGTGCTTCAGCTTTTATTTTAGATAGTTAAAAACAGACCCTGTTTTTAGAGCATATGATTCATAAATACTTGCTTGTTTTGATTGCTTTCATTGTTTAAGTTAAAAAAAAACAAACGGAGAAGGCTTTTTAATGAGACACGGTCCATGGTCTGGATTTACACCCTCTGCAGTAAACAGCTAAAGCATCAAATTAAAAAATGGGGTCTTCGAAACAATAAAGGACTAAAATTTCTCCATTTTATGGCTTGTACGATACACTCAAAACTGGTAGTGATCCTGCATTTGTCAGACAGCCTTCCATTGTAAGAGAGAGTGGAAAAGTTGCTGTTAAAATGGCCAAACTGTTTGGTTTTATATTTTCCGTACAGAGTGTCTGCTTTATTCTGAATTATTTTTAGAAAATGTGAAGAAAAATATTTATACTACTTTCAGGAAAGATTAAGGCAATTAAATTTTGTTCCTCTGGAAGAGGTAAGGCTGTATGTGTGGTGAGGGTAGGAGTGTTAACAGCTTTAGCACTTCTGTATTCTGGGGAAATAAAAATTTGCCAGACGGAGTGTATTTTACTCTCTCAGTGAAACATTGAGTTTCTGCCCTTGCCCTGAAATGTGAAGAGGATTTCTCAGACTGCATACAGGATACAAAAAGTGGTGCTTTTGTACAGGCTGCAAGGGAAAACAAGGATATTTTATTTATTTATTAAAATCCTTTAAAAGGCAATATTGGTGGTTACAAGTTTGACTTGCAAAAGGGAACGAGAAAACATCTTGGTATTGACTCTAAATTAGAGACTTTTTAGAGATATGTTTTATTTTTGTGGCTGGTGTTTCATTCATGGACTGTTCGCCCAGTTCTAGATCTTAGTTTCCCAAGTGCGTATGTCCTGTCCTTGTATTCTCATTTTCACTGAAGTGTTCAGCAAAGGCTTTGAGGTGTAACTGATTTCCTTGGATAAAATGTCTTCCGTACTGTGTTTTGCACATATTGCAATCTCATTAACTTGCATGCATATTTTACGTTTAGGAAATTACTTCTGCTTCATGCGGGCTTCAGAACAGTGTGTCTGTGACCAGCTCTCCCTCATGCTGTAACTGTTGGGTTCTGTAGGGTAACGGATATTTCATCCTGAAACAAGAGGAGGAACCCCCTGCATGATTTCTGGCCAAGTACTTAATGCAGTCTGACAAAATGAGTGTGCTTGATGTGTGTTTATTGTGGGAGAGGCTTTCCTGGTATTTATTATTGAAGACTGGAATTTAAGTCTGGTTTTTTTTTTTTTACTATCAAAAAAAAGAAAGTCAGTTGCAGGCTTTAGATGAATGAATTTTTAGCAATATTTTTCTTCCGAACTTCGGGTGTTTCAGCTAGGCTGCTGCGGGAGTTTCAAATTGAGACCCTTCATTTATATCTAAAGAATCTCCTGCAGAGATTTTTAGACTGTGAAGTGTCTTGAGATTTGGAGGAAATGTCTCAAATCTCTCAAATTTAACAATTCAGGCACAGAGCAGTTGATTCCAGCTCTCTATAAGACAGATGAGCCTGATGAACATACAGTGTAGGACTCAGCAGAGCTTCCAGAATTAATTTTCTTTGTACACAAACCTGGAAGAATAGTTGTGTCTTAACCACAGAGTGAGTGGATTGCACTGCAGAATGTATCTGCACTCGCCGTGGCACACAACACGAGCAGATTATATGGTTCTGTTTTTGTTAAATAATGGCATAGTTTCTCTTCAGATGTAGCTGCTACAATTTCAAAAATGGAATAGGCTTACTTTGACAAATTGAGCCATGAAATCATGGAAAAGAGAAGGAGTGCAGGGAAAAATCACTCCTTTCAGCTTCTCTGCAGCTCTTCAGTGAAAAAAAAAAAAGATTTTTGATGTCCCTGGGAATTCTTACTAGTGTGTGCTCTTGCTAAGTTAGCAGTATACGGAATAATGGGGAATTGTGGTAATTGGTACCTTTCCTATTTAGGCTTGCAAAGACTGCTGACAGGTTTTTAAATTTAATTGCAAACCCACGTCTGAATGTTCTTAAAGAACTTGTTACTATCACTAGCTGCTAGGGTAGTGGTTTCTCTTGTACAAGATGAAGTTTTGCCAACAATGACGTCTTGACTGCTATGCAGAGTCCTCAAGATTGTGTTTTATGAGGAGGGCGAGAGAAACTTGGATGAGTCTCAGCAAAATCTTCAGCAGGGAGTGGAGGAAATCTGAGAAAGCTCCTCCTGATTTGCTCTGTTAGTTTTAAGATCAGTTTTCATTCCATAGCAAATAGTTGCTTCGGCTTTTGCTATGACACAATATGAAGACCAGATTTTACAGAACTTGCCAACATATTTAAGCCAATATTGGGCAAATTCTTAAGCTGCTCCTTGGCTTGTTTTCTGTTACTTACTGGGGAGACTGCCAGTCTTAAGAAAGAAAAAGCTATAGTGAGCTGACCAGTGTTGGAAAGTTGAAAGAATAACTTTTCAGGCCTGAAAGTGTTGGGACTTGACACTTAAAATTGTAAAGGGAAAGAGGAATACCAAATATATTTCACATACAGGCAGAAGGGCTGATGAAAATATGCCAGAGCTTGCTTACTTGTTCTAACCAAATTCTGCCTTTGTGTGGGAAAAAAAAAAAGAAAAATACTTCAAGTTCTCATTCCTAAAACTTTGAGCTACTTAGGTAAAGCAGAGGAACACTGTGAAAGCAGGAGATAGTGCTGTTTGCTGGCCCTCTTCCCATTGTACAAGTTTGTCAGATACAGTGGCTGAAGACAGCTTCCTCTGCTTCAAGCTATGGAGTTCAGAGGCTGTGTATGACTAAGCTTCTCTCTCTTTTTTCATTTTTATTATTTAAAAAATAAATTCTATATGCCTCTTAATTCTGTATTCAGCCCAGCCATCATTTGCTGGAACTGATTGTTACATCTTGCCGAAGGATTGCTCAAAGCAAGTGACAAGACGTGAGAGACACCGTTTCTTGCTTTGAATTATTCAGCAGTGGGTCTCTAGTTGGCATTTCTGATATTAACTTTTAATAGAGGCTTCTGTCCTGTGGTAATCCATCTGGGTTGCTTGATTGGGTGACAGATTTTCTTTTTCGTGTAAGTCATGAAATCAGTTAGTAGTGAACCTTCTGCAGCCTTGTGTAAAAGGCTTCAGTGTGAATATCACTTACGTGCTCTTAAAGTTATGTAGCACATAGATTTTCATAATTATAAAACTAACCAGTAGCATTAGGCACACACACTTGGAATAGTCACCAGCCTTTTAAGGGGACAGTGGGAAGTAACTACTAGTTGCATTTACTCATCTGGGGAATCTTCTCTCCATCGGTCCACATTCCTCTTAGAGCAATTTTCATCTGGGATCCTGGAGCACCAAAACTTCAATTGCTTGTACAGAAATCCCTCTTGATGAGGAGAAGGCTGATTAGCATTAGCCTGCTGGCTTTCTCCATGGGGCTGGCTTGGCTTTTTGGCAGAAAAAGGAGATGGGCTTTTGTGCATATGTTTGCACCCCTGAGTTGTAGGTGACAGCACAGGTATCATCATGGGCAAAGCCAAGAGGAAGAAACAAACTCCTTAATAATGCCTCTGGGAAATTGTGGCTGGTATGCCCACTGTGTCTTCTAGAGCACCTTTTAATGACAGAAAACCTGAACAGACTGTATATAGACAAATCAGTATTGGAGCAGTGCACCTGACTTTTTGTGTAGCTCACTTGCTTATAAACATGTAGAGTTTGACTTTGTCTGTTGCAAATAACAGATTTCAGTGTTAGAGAAGTAGCAGGAGCCTCAGGTCAAACTATTCTCTATGACATTCAACGTTCTTAAGTGCACAGGGTGCCGTCCTTATAGCAGGTGGGGAAAACAAAGGTTGACAGTCGTAGCTGGAAGACTAAGGTAACTTCTGGTGTTTCTCTCATGGCAGCTGGGACTTTAGAGAGCAGGAAAACTACAGTGAAGGATATGGAAGAGAACAGATAGGGAAGATGAAAGGGAAAATATGCCTAAGCATATAAATTGCTGAGAGTTGCCACCTCTTTATTTCTTTGTGTGGTGGTTTTTTTGTTTTTTGTTTAGTTTTTGTTTTGTTTTGTTTTGTTTTTGGTTTTTTTTTTTTTTTAAATTCTTTTTCTCTAAATGTGCCAAACATATGCAATTCCCATAGCACATACAGACTATTTCAAGGCAGTATTTATTAACAGTTTTAATTTAGCTTGTAATTTGTCCCATCTAAGTTGCAATATTTTGCTTGATAAGGGAAGTCAATAAGTCTTTCTGCTTTTATTCTGGACACAATGGAAGCAATTGTTACTTTCAACCCTGTCACTTCAAGAGAGAAGTAGTCCAGTGTTTACTGCTTTAAATATTGTGTATAATATCCCCTTTAAGCACTGCTTTGGTCACTGCCAGCAGAGCGGTCTGATGCTGATCAGGAAATCCTACCGTGGAGACAGCACTTTAAAATGGACCAGCCAAAGTCTGCAGCTGAGGGAACTCTTGCTATTTCTGTCAGCAGAGATAACATTATTGCACTGTGTCAGGGTGGCTTATAAAGTCTGATGAGCCACATCAAAGCTGTAAATCAGCTCGCACGGCTCTAGTGCTACATCACTACGCCAAGCCCTGTCAGCCCAGTCATATGCAAAGCAATTGCCATCTTGATGTGTGTTGGGGTGTCATCTTTAGAGAGCTGAAAGCGTTTTTTCGATAATAGCATATTTTACATTTTTAAAGAGAAAACTTCATTTAAAATGTGCAGTGTTGTTGAGAGCTAGGCTTTGCTGCTTTTTCTTTTTAAGTCTCCTGTTTCTCCAATGCAAATGAATTACAGAGGTACAAGGACTGCATAAACAGATTGACATGTGAATTGTCACCAGAAAGAAACCATTGCTGTCACTGAGTCCCCACATCCCCAAGTTTCATCCAATTATTACATAATTTATACTAAAAATAGTACTGTTACATTCAGCACTTGGAAAACTGAAAGAGAAGCTAATACTAACTTATTTGTGGGGCATGTGTGCATTGTCATTGACCACCTTTGCAGGCACCATAGAAGACTTTGTGCACAAATCAGGCTTGTAATGTCAAGGGGACAGTCTGTTGAGTTGATGCTTTATTTGTGATAAAATGTAGAGAGAACAGTGACAGCTAAAGCTGGGACTGCAGGCAAGAGAGTGGCTTTGTAGTTATCTTTCCAGGAACAAATTCTTTTATATCCTTATTTTCTATCAAGGCACTGAGTTGCTTAAACCACAGTTTTTTGCAGTTGTTTGTTTCTTGCTTTCTCGATATTTCTTTTTAGTTAGATGCACTTTAGCAAGTCAAGATATCAGTTCTTAAGACAGTGGGAGTAGTACGACTTTGCTGTCTGAAGGAAGGAGCTGAGGAATGAGAGATGAGATCCTGCTTCTACCACTGACTCATCATAGCCTGAGGCAATGCTGTCTCTCATCTTAACCATCTACAGAATGATGAAGATGATGCTTGTCTCATGGTGGTAATTGGTAGCATGTGAGGCAGTTAATGTGGTATTGGAGAAACGAAGTGTACAGTGCATCAGAGTAGTAAATAAGACAGAGGCTGCTAACTAGAAGATGATAAAACAATTTTGTCTCATTTCCAGAGCAAGATCTCCCTTTTCTGGGGTTAGTGCTTTAAACAAGTGAACTCCCCCTTTTAGAGACGTGAAGGCTCTTTTGCAGAGTGGAAGGCTTTGGCAGTGCAGCCTGTGTTTTCTAATCCCTCCCTTGTGCACCCGCGTTAGCTTCCAGCTGATAATTTTAAGAACTTTGAAGGCCTGACTGATGCAGCCTCAGCATGTTGACTACTATTCAGTATAACACATGAGTTTTTAAATTTGAGAGTTCGTGGCAATATTTGCAAGTCCAATGACTTTTGTTGATACTTAACAAAGCTTGTGGGTGAGCTTGAGCTTGTGACCTTTCCTTGAGCACATAGCATAGTAAGGTGGTTGAACAATGGGAGATGACAGCTATAATGCTTGTGAAAGGAAAGAACTATGTGCAAGCCATGGTGAGAAGAACCTTACTATTTCTTCATATATTGAGTCCTCACATCTGGGCAGTAAGAAACTTTTTCCTTGCTGTTGCTATTAGTACTGACAGAGTTGATCTTGAACTTCTTTTGGGTGGCTGCTGCTTTGGTCATTCCCATTACAATGCTCTGACCAGAAACAGAGAGTTTTCAAAACTGTTTTCTGCGAAGAAGGTAACTGATGACAGACAGTAGTCCACACGAAATTCATAGTATATTCCAAATGTGAATCCAACTTCCAGATCCTAAAAAAGGCAGTTCACTTGTTCCAAGACTTCTCTCTTAGCAAATTCAGAAAGCTGTGGTTGTTGGGAAAAAGTCTTGTTTTCTGAGAACATATGAAAAAGTGGACATTTGTTTGTAACTCAGTAGAAAGCGTGAAATGGGATGTGTGCTTCCCTTCTGCTCTGGATTTCTTGGGCTGCATTTGGAGTATGATTGAGGTTAGAGGGTATGAAGCCAGTAACTACAAACTAGATTCATTTTTCTGGCAGTTAATTTGGTAGTCATGTTGTAAACAAAGATCAAGTTTGCCACGTTCTTCACAGTAATGCGGAGGGATTTGGAAAAGAGGTGGCCTCAGTAGAAGTATGCTGTTCGGGATGGGTTTGTGTTTTGTGTGTGCACATGTGCCTTGGGTTTTTTTTTCTGTGGGTGTACTTTTGCTGCCTGTATTTAGATATCACCTAGCATAGCAAGTTCCTAGACTATGATGAGGATTTCTAGGTGTTACAAAATGATGTAAGTACATAGAAACAGTTGAAGCAGATGGCTTAGATGAGAATCGTTGGGAACAGAGGAAGCATCAGCAATGTGGTGAGAGCACTGTGGGTAAGAGTAATTAAATATCTTTAATCAGATTTTGCTATCATGTGTTTTTCCTCTTTTTTTTTGCTTCTCTAAAGAGATCAGAAGGTTTCTGAGCTGGTCTGCAATGACTCATTTGAAGTCACTTAATTCACTGGGATTCTGCATGTAGAAAGTACATCCTTCTAACCCCCATTGACCTTCTTTTCACGATCACAGCCGTTTTCAAGAATGTAAGAATCACCAGTCCATGTGAAGAAAATCAATGGAGTTTAGTCCCTGTGGCAGAGATTAATATTTCTTAGCTTCACAAAAACAAACAGAAAGGCGTGAGACTTCCCTTGAGCTGTTTTGGGTTTCTTTTAGGTTCCTGGCATCCTTGCATGCTCTTAACTTAAAATGTACTTGATATAAAGAGGAGAGACTCAATATAAGTGCTGTGATGGTAAGGGAAGGCAATATACTAATTTTGAATGGATTGTTACCTGGAATGTTCTGTGATGGCTGATAGCAGCTTCAGCACTAGTTGTACATTGTCTTGGTTACCTGTCTCTTCTGCTTGGTTTTTCTCTACTTGCTAAGGCTGTTTCTCCTCTTCTAATTCACGTTCTCAAAAAATAAGAGTCTGTGTGGGACCTTGTTCCATTGCAATATCCTGATATCTGGAAGGGACTAGGTTGGTTCTTGTAGCAGTTCAGTCTGGTATGAATGCAGAGGGGACACTGCTGTCTTTTGCCTGCTGGAGCAAGAAACAGAAAGGGCACTGTATGCTGCTTAGATAAGAAGAGGTTCATAAGGAGATTAAGTCTTTTAAGTTCTAACAAGATACCTGCATGTGTTACCTTGTCCGTAAAGATTTTCAGCTATATGTTTTTCAAAAAACAGGAGGAGGGAAACATCAGAAATTGATATCGGCTTTATATTTAGGTGGAGTATTAAGTACAAAACTGTGAATGTAGGAGAAAAATAATTTGAAGTGCGAAATCAGAATCAGCCATGCAGGTAGGACAGATACCATAAACTGTTTCTAAATTTCAAAGTGACCTCCTAGATCTGTTCCTTTCAGTCACTTTAAGTGATATCTGGCTACTTTTGTCATTACAGTTTCTAATGGTGTAGATTCCTGAAAGGAGATGTTTATTAGCAAAGCACATCTGGATTCTTGTACTTCTAAAGTTGTTAGAACAACCGGATGCTTTGGTGTCCAAACACCTGGTGTAACAGCTGGGAGAATACACGTCTCTATACAGTCCATCTTTTTCGCATCTGTCTTAGAAATCATTGTAACAACTTAAATTGTTGCTTTGGTTGATAATTTAACTTTTAGGTGGAGATTTCTTTTGAGACTTCAGCCTTTGAAGATCTGCAGAGCGCTTAGATTTGAACACCAGGTTTGCTTTAACAAGAATTTGCATCTTTTCACGTCCCTGCTGATAAGCAAGGTTCTCTGCCTTGAGACTGCTAGAACAAATGATCAACTGCATGGTAGAAGGAACTTACTATGAGGTACTCCAGCTTCTTGTTTAAGCTGTACTGCTCCTTTACTTCAAGGTTTGTTTTGAAAGCCTTTTTCTTTCAGAAAGGTTCCTAGTACCCAATAAAAAGTGCAGGTGTGTGTGTGTGTAAAGTGTACTTCTGTAGGATTCTTAGGGGAATTTTAAGTAAGTTCAGTATTAAGAAAGCACATATTTTCCTTTGTCTTGTAGTCTAAATGTGCATAATTTCAACTTCCATCATTGTATATTGTTACATGTTTACTGGACTGAAAGATAGTTTTTGAATTTGTTATATAGCATGGAGGGGACTTGAAGACTCAGTTGCCCCTTTTGCCTTTTGATAGGCTAAATAGGTCAAACGGTTCCTGAATTTCACTTAAAGGTGCATCTTCAATCTTTTTGGTTTTGCTTTTTTTTTTTTTTTTTTTTCTTGAATCAAATCTTATTTGTCTTTGAGCAGTGAATTTCAGACCTGGCCATAGTATTTCACTAGCAGTTGTACCATTACTACAACAGTTTTAATCCTATTTACTGTTGTCTATTTATATTCCCAAGGATAAAGTCAGCCCCTTTGACCTAGCAGCATGAATCTTTTTTGATTCAGGTGGGAAAACAAAACCAGACTCATGTGCCTAAAATTGTTATACAGAGATGTCAAGTGTGAACTGTTGTCAAGACCACGGTGTATCTCTGAGGACAGCTACTGGAAGTACATTCTGCTTTTTTTTTCTAGATGTCCTGAAGTAAATCAAGGTCTTTCTGAATTCAATAGCTTAAAAATATTTCATGTACTGGCTGATGGCTGGCCATCCCTCCTTGGTCAGAGAGATCTGAATTTCATCTAAGCCTGTTAGTTTTCTGGAAGCCAGGGTCTGTTACTTTTGCAGAATTGTCCTTTTCAACCTCTTGTAAACTTACCGTGCTAGAAACAAGTTCTCTCTACCTCCTGACCCCCATTTATAGCTTTAACCTGATTAGATGATCTTTTGGCACAACACCTCTCTCTTTGGTTGAACTGTCTTCAGGTCTTTACAAAACAACTTTCCTTATGCTTCTTTGTGAATTTATAGTGATGTTCCACTATAAGCACTATAAGACTGACAGTCACCAGCCAAGGTTGTGGTGATAGTTGCTGGGAAGGCAGTCACCTGCAGGTCAACCAGATGGAATACAGTTCTCCTTGGTATACTGGACTCTGATGCCTATCAAAGGGGTCAGTTGGTTTGTCACCTGAACCTGAGTGATCATTTATATTTTCACATTTTGTGTATCAACAGCCATGTGGTTTCATCCTCTGCAACTAATCCAGTTGGCTCTGTATTGATGACCAGTCCTTTTAGATATTTGCTTCTTTCTCAGACTTCTCTTACTGTAGTCAGTGGCAGCATCTCTGCTCACCCTCACTAGACTTGCTCACCTTGAAACTTCTGCATCTTTTATGACCACTTGATTTGATACTGTCTCACTGTACAGTATGAAGAAACTATTAAAAGTTTGCTGGAAGTCTTACTGTAGCAGGATTACCTTTTCCAACTATACTTGCAGAAGTCCTGTGTTTCTAGAGGGGTGAGTTTACAACTATTTTTGGTTAAAAACATGTTGATTTGGTATGATTGGTCTTATTTTACCAGCTCCCTAAACGGTATGTTTGGGAGACTGCTTCATCTTAGGAGGTCTTAAATAGCTGATTCACTTGGGTAAGCATGACATTTTTTCCATCTAGTTCAATAACATTGAAATGCACAATAGCTGTAAGATGGGAGTGAGGAGAAGAACTTTCAGAGCAAGGGTGTAATTTTTTTTTTTTTGTAGGATGGCTTTTTCAATAACTGAAATCAGGAATATAACTTCTGAACTGTTAATAGCAATAAAATTGGTCCACAGGCAAGCTGACATTTTATAACATATGCTACAGAAAGTGCTTGTGAGTAATTGGGAATTGTTTCCCGCAATGGTAGACATCATACAAAATATTAATTCCTGCCCTTGAGGTCTGTGTATAGGCAAGACAAAACCAAGGCAGCTCAAGCAAGCATAAACAAGAAGAGCAGTAAATGCAGTGGGGCAGGCCTCTTTGCTAGGCGGCTGCTTTGCTTTCTGGTCTTGATTAAGTGTGGATTAACTTGATGGAAAGAAGTGAAGGCAAGTTGCAGGGGAGCAGGAGGGAAGGGCAGGAATAACATTTGAGTCGGGTATGGAGGAGCTGGATTTGGAAAGAGTGGGGGAGATATATTGTCTGGCATTAAGAACCAAGGCACAGGCGCTGGGTCTGTGGGAGGAGGTCAGGGAACGAGGGTCAGACTGACTCAGGAGGCTGGTGCCTTCCTCATAGTCTCAAAGATACCCTGTGCTGCCAGATCCGTGCCTTCTGTCCTTCGGACTGTGAGAGCTGTTTTCCCAGCTTTGTTTACTCTTTAGTGTGAACTGTGGCAATAAAAATATTTGCAGTAATTAGAGAAACTAATCCTTTATGAGAAGCAGAGGCAGTGATTATACCACTTTATAGGTTGTCCTTATGTACTTCCTGGTGTGATGAAAAGCAATTGTTTACTTGCGTGGTTCTACCTCAAACCTTTCTCCGTTCCCTCATTCTTTGATATTTGAAAAATGAATACCTTTTCCCTTGCCTATTTTACAAATGGCTGCTTAGTGGCAAGGATGTTTCTAAAGAACTTGCTTTAGCTGAGAGAGGTTGATCAGTGTGATGTGTGGAAGGATGAGAAATGGAGTGTTTTTCCCCTCTCCTGGCTCACCAGCTAGCTCCCATGTTACCTGCAGTGAACCAGAAGTGCCAGTGCTCTGCAGGACATGGAGACTGGCCTGGAGCCTCCCTCCTTTTAAGGGGTCTGCATCTGAGTCACAGTTGTCCCTGTTGCAGTGGCTGTGAATTATTATTGCCTTTCTAGTGTTGGAACACTGGTCTCCTGTGGTTTACTATAATACGATGAGTCACTGAAATGTTGTCTAATCACTGCTGAAATGTCTTAAGGTAATTTTCTTATTTAACTTATTCTAAAAGTGGCACTAGCATTTGTCACCTGTAACTTACAATGTATGTAGTTACTACAGCATCACTTGCTGCAGGTACAGACACCATGAGCTTCAAAGGAATAAAACCTGCCAGCTGTGATAGCATTGGGCTCTAACAGCCAAAATGTACTTTTTTTAAGAAGGTAACTGTTCAGACTAGCCAGAATCATTAAAGTGTCATTTGCTTTTCTGTAGATTCTGTAGGTCAAGCAGGATGCTTCTGTCTCTTCATGTGGCTATGGTGTGCACACACTTCTGATGGGAGGTGAGGTTGGAACCTTTATGATTGTAAATTGAGGATGTATCAAAGTAAGGAATTCAACGTCTGTCTCTAGTAATAGTTTCTGTCAGTATCTTAAAGATGATAGACTTATCACATATCCTTGTAACACTTATTTTTTTTTCTCCCCAGATGGGAGATTATGGATGTTACGCTACTGGTTGCATTTAAAACACTGATTGAAATTGGTTTATGCAAGCTACCTTGAATGGGACTGCCATTCTTTGTTTGCATTTGATGCTTGAAAAATGAGACGAAGAATACACAGGGATCTTTTTATAAGTTCTGTCAGCCTCTTGGTTTGATGTATTTTTTCAGTGTCCTAGGCTTATTCTTATTCCAGAACTAGTGGGAATGGGTGAGGTTCCAGGACAGATTTCACTGGTATTGGAGGGCAAAGGTGACAAGTTTATCTCTAAAGAGAAACTTTATTCTTAGCTGCTGGAATGATTTTTGTGTAGATACAGTGATGTAATTAAATATTTCCAGCTCTGAAATGGGAACCTGAAATGAGCAGTACCTGGTCCATGTTACGTTGCTTCTAGTAGAAATACCTTATCTTGTTCCACTGCGTAGCTGATGGAGCAGGCTGCTGTGTGAACCTCACAATTGTGCCATTGTATTCTGTGTTTTAGTTGCATTGTGTCGTCTTGATCAGTGAGGGAAGAAAAAAGGCTGTTTCCAACAGTCCATTTGTAGTTGTCCAAAATATGCTATGAATGTTATAGGTAGCAGCTTAGTGGCAAGAAGCGGCAAGAGTCTTGGCTATTAAAGCTGTGAATCTCAGAGCCTTGCTAGTCTTGTGGTTTTCTTTTATTTTTCACACTCTGACCTTAGGATGAGAGAGCAGGGGATATGAACAGTCAACAAATAGGTGGTCAGACGAGAGTGTTTTTTGGGGCGATATTGTCTTTGAGGAATGTACTAAATTGGGTTCACCTCCATCTCACAGCACAGGAGTGTGCTCTAGCTCTACTAAAGCAGGATTGTGGCAGGGTAGCAAGGGTGTTGTGGGCCATGCTGTAGGCCTTTGGTGCACAAAAGATACCAGAGTCTCTGGCAGGGAAAACTCTGCTAAGCCTAGTACAGTACTCCTTTATTTTCTTCACTCTGTTTTTCATAGATAAATCTGTGCACCTTGGAATAGTTTATGGGAGTATAATTGGCCCAAGACTAACTGCTACTGTAAGGCAATCTCTGGTGTGTTGTGCTGTCGGCACTAAGCTAAATATTAAAAAGCAAGCTTAACCAAGAACGGGATATACCACTAGGGAGCTGTGGCTGTTCCATCTGACTCTTCAAATTAATTCTAGAGCTCAAAAAAGAAGTTTGAGAGTAAGCAGCCTGGGGGCTCAAACAATAAATTGCAAATTGAGAAGTGATGTTTTAAGAATTTTGTGAGTGTAGAGGTAAGAGAATTACCTGCTTGAGGTGTGCCACTATGGATGAAAGCTTAGCTTTCTGTGAATAATGGTTTTAATGTTTCTTGATTATTATTTTTTTAATTTTAAATTGACCCGTCGTCATTGTGCTGGGGGATAGTTTTAAAATTTTGTCTGAATTCAGTGAATTTTTCCCATAATCCCAGAAATTTGACAAAAGAGTTAACTGAGAAAAGCAAGCCTTCATTTGGATTTTCGAGGACACCCTGTCAGATATTATGGTTTTGCAGCCCGTATGGAAGAGAGGGAGCACTTGTTTCAGATGTTATAAAATTTAAAAGAAAAATAAAAAAGGCAGTAAACATGGTGAATTGGAGTAACACTTGCATTCAATTACTTCTGTATGACATTCAAAACTCTAAAACTTTGGAAATTTACTTGCATCTTTTAAAAGATTGTGTAAACTGATTGTGTAAAAATGAACACAAAGTAGAGTGAGTATACCAGTGGAGGAATTCCTTAAGGCTTCATCTGTATGTAATTTCCATGACAACACTTATCACCTAGCCACTCAGATGAGACTAAGGAAACCATTTTTGGGATTACAGGAAAAATAGGGAATTTAATATTTTTGCTGTTCTTTTCCAGCTCTTTGTTAGCCTTTCTTTTTCCCTTGTGAGAGGATCATGCGCTGTCACACACGCCTACCATAGTGTGTCTCCAGATTGTGAAAACTGGGCTCAAACATGTAGCAAACTGGCCGCTGTTCCTTCTCTTGAGCCCGGAGCTAAAACTAATATTAGTTTGCAAAACAGAATTGCAGACTGTATAGTTTGCCCCTAGATGACTTAAATAAATCTTAAAAAACAAACAACACAACAACAACAACCAACCAAAATACCCCAATGCTGAACCTGCAGAGCAAGTTGTCTGTTGTTTTGGGGATGGCTGCACAGGGAAATCTGATTGCTGCTTTTTTCCTTGCATCAGTTTCTGTACTAAGACCAATAAGCTCTAAACTCTTTGCAAGGTATTTAAAATAAAAGCCAAATTGGAGCGAATTTCGAAGAGAAACAAATGGACCAGGGAGCATGGAGGTGCTGCTGTTGACCCCGCAGGTGGAATGGAATGTGTCTGTTTACAGGAGCGTAAAAATAACCCCACCAGGACACATGGTGTCTGGGCAGGAATATCCGCACAAATCTCTCCTCTTACTTTGTATCATTCCTATGTGGACAATACAGACTTCATCTGTTAATCTGTGTGTTTATTAATCCAATATAAACCGAAGTTTAAATAACTGACTCTTACCCGAAAGAGCCAAGTGGTGTCAGACTGCTGTGAGCTGTCTGATGGAGATGCTGAGCTGTTATATTAAACTTTACAACCTTGCTTTTTAGTGACTTTTCTAGCTGTTTTTGTTTTGTTTGGTTTGGTTTGTTTTTTGTTTTGGTGTTTGGGTTTTTTTGTTTGTTTTGTTTCATTTTGTTTAGGTTTTTGTTTTGTTTTATTTTGTTTTTTTCTTTCTCCTAGTCAGTTAATACAATAGCACACTTTTTTCTGGCACTGCATTTGTCAGGCACTAAACCTATGGGCAGGGAGCCTGCAGAGCATTCAAAAGGCAGGGTACTAACTCCTTTTAGCACACTCATGTAATGTAACTTTCTGCATTGCTATTCACTTCATCAGTGGCCTCTCAGCTCAGCAGCCTTTCTACTTCAGAGGGTGGCTTGACACATATTCAAACCGGCAAGCTATGGTGCACTGTATCAGCTGGGAGGGTTGTTTGTTTGAAAAGATTAACACGGAGACTTTTGTTGCTAAGGAATAGAGACCTGCATTGGAATCGAGGCCTGGAATGTGCTAGCTTTAATGCTGCTACATTCTGTGATGCCTTGCTTCATAGGCAACATCTTGTTGAACGAGTTTTCCCAAGTAAGTACAACCTGCAATATAATGAAGACTTGTGATTTCTTCCCTTTTAAAACACTATTTCATGTAGGCTTTGTGATCCTCTTTTATAGATAAGTCATTTTAATCTAAAATGTCTTTTGTGGAAGTGCTTGGGAGTTTCCCTAGCTGTAGTTTGGAGACCAGTGTGTGCTTTGTACATGTCCTGAGCGGTGTTTTGGCATGGGAAAAATTCAGAATTATCCCACGTGGTTTGGGTACGGTACATGCAACTGGTTTTTACTCTTTACCTTTTCTGAGTTTGTTCCCAGACTTTGAAGATTACTTCAACTGTAGAAGACTGATTTGGATGTTGACATGCAAACGAATGTATGAGTAATCACATGTAGCTGCAGAACTTCTTGCCTGAGTGTTTTCCTGCTACATGCCTGGTTAACGGAAGCTTCTGCTGTCTTCTCCTGGTGTCTCAACATAAAACCACACATTTACCATCATTTCTGCAGCATTATAATTTTGTGTGATGGGAAGGATGGAACGAAACTTTGTATAGTGATTATGGTTTGTTTGGGGATTTAGATCAAAAGTACTTGGTTCTTGAGTTTGCTGCCTGACCTGTAGTTATGTATCTGAACTTTTACATGGGGGGGAAGTCACCTGCAAACAGCAGGCGTGGAAATTACAAGGTGGGAAAGAGACAGGCAAGCTGTTGGGTTGTAAAAGGATTCTATGAGCAACAGTAGCTTAGAAGAACTCAAAAGAGAAAGCTGTTTCTTAGCTGGGTAATTTCATGGTATGACCAACTGCACGTTCTCAAGAACAAGTGTACTGTCATGGCTGTGGGTGGTAAACAAAAGGAACAATGGAAATGAACTGCAGAAATGGGGGTAGAAAGGATAAGAGTACCTCAAGACAGTCCTGCTGCTGAACTGGACACATGGTGTCATGAAACTGTGGTCTGAGTAGGAACCCTAAAGGTAATGCTCACCGTCTTGGAGTTCAGAGGCAGTGTGCGAGGTGGTTGTATAGGGAGTGAATCAACAGAATGGTTTGGTGTGCGTGGTTTGTTGCTGTTACTTCTTGTTCTGTTCTGGTGTTGCTAAAGTTAACCGTTCCCGTGACGTTTTTCATTACTGGTGAGCAAGATGCATTTGATGGCTGACAATTTCATGGAGGGATCAGATGTGAGTAAAGAGGAGCAATGACTTGGCAACCCTTTGTGGCAGGAGGGAGGGAGAGGGAAAGTGTTGCAGATGTGAATGTGGAAGACAGCAACCCTGTGGTGAAACAACATAAAGTGCCTGTATGGAAGAAAGAGACTCAGACATAATTCACCTCTCTGCAGAGCCTGTGTGACTTTGCTTGCCTGGACGTACAGACAAGTGGCCACAGCAACTTCCAAAACTCATGTCAATGTTATTGATTTTTCTCTTGAGACCTAGGTTATGTGCTTTGTTGTTGAAATACTGTTAAAATATTCATAAAATGCTTCATCATTGTTGATAAAACAAACCCATAGCAGTGATAAAGCAGCCTGTACTGCCTAATGCATGCAACAACATAAAGATACACTCTTTCTTCCTAGAATACGAAAAGTATGTTGTACTGAGTAACTAGCATGCTTTCTGTTCTGCCTGGTCTAGATATGTTGAACATATCGAATGCTTATTTCTGCTAGGGGATTTAAGAGTGGCTTCTCTGTGTATTGCGTTAATGTGAAACTGGCTGCCATCTTCAAAAGTGTTAAGAGCATGTCAGTTCTAAAATAACTTCTCCCCTTACATAGGAAGATGAATTAGATTGACTGTACTATAAACATTTCTTAGGTTGCTACATTGGTAAGTCATTATCAGCCTTACCAGATACAGTTTTTAATTCTTTCCCCCTTCTCCCACCCAGTGAAAGTGACTTTCAGTACAAGGGAGATGGTATTGTGATTCATGCCACAAGCTGTTGTATGGATGTGGGAGACTGCTGGTATAATCCTAAACATGCATGATCTGTTGTAGTTTCAATTAGAAAAAATGAGGTTTGGTGAAGTTGAGAGTTGGTCCTGCTGTCCTGTACCCATTATGTGGTGTCAATATGACCCACAGTGTCCTTGCATGCAATAGTCCTTTTGTCACTTTAATAACAAAGCCTGAGAAAAAAATCTAAGGGATTAAACATCTTCAAGCTATTCTCTGATCATGGAGTTTTTAGTGTTGGATTTAGACTGTAAAAGGGAAACAGGCTATGGGACTTGTGTGGGATTTCATGTCATTCGAAAAGAGCATTGAAGTCTTTTCAGTGTGTGAAAGCTGTATTCTCTTTGTCATCAAACCCAATATTAAGTTGAAATTGGTGTGAAACACCAGAGTTGTTGAGGGAGAGTACCAAAGAAAAGAATGGGCAGTGGCAACCCAAAACCAGCAGAATTTTAGTTGAATTTGCTTCAGAGTAGACTGTTTCCCAGTGTGTAGCATTCAGCTGAGACATAAACAATGACTGTATGTATTCAAACTAGCAGAACCTCTGGCTACAATAGGTGTTAATTCAAGTTGAGGTTTTTGAGGAACAATATTGTCATGTCTGCTCAGCTGAGAGCTGTGTGTGTTCTGCTGCCGAGTGGATCAGCTACTTCTGCGTGGGCAATGTTTGCTGATGCCACTTCTAAGGTGGCTCTGAAAATATTGAACATCAGCAGCCTTCGGCTTTTGCATTTTATTTTTCCCTTTTAAGGTGATGAAGTTGATCACCACTTTGAGGTTGCCAGCATAGGTTTAGGAATTTTGTTTTAACTTAAGGCTATGACTCATTACTCTTTTTCTGGCTTAAAAATATACAGGGATTTAGGGACAAAATGATAGTTTAGGAATGTTACAGAGGAATGTTTTCTCCAGGAAACTGTAGAGAAGGATTTTATCTGGAACACTTCAAATTTGCAGGTGGTTCCTTTTTCTTGTGCTTTACTGAAGTAAGTTTAATTTTATGTCGGAACTAAAAGAGCTTCATTTGTCTAGTCATTAATAAAATACTGTACTCCAAACTTTGAGACTCCGCTCTTATATAATCCCTAAACATGGGGATGAATTGGGCCATCTCCCCTTTTCCTCAGAACTGTGTGCATTGCACATAGGTTGTTTTTTGCTAATGAAATATGATTTATTTTTATACAGCTACTTTGCAGTTCCGTTGCAAGCATATTTAATGCTAAACTTTGAGGCAGCTTACTTAAGAAACATTATCTCAGCTGGATTTTCAGCTGCAGAAATTTGTCAGCATCAAGGCCTTTCAGAAGACTGGCTTATCTGTCTCCAAGTGACAGATTTGCTTTCTGTTCCTCAAAACCACAAGATGTGCTGTGGAATCTCATCTGTGTTGTCTGAAGTAAATATATCTTTCATCTGAGCATGGAGCTGTTTTCTTTAATGCTTCTGTCTTTCACTGGTGTTTCTAGAGCAAGTATGTGTGCAAGTAAGATGTAGGAGATGTTTCCTTGTGTTTCCTGATCAAGAAATGAACATGGGCAAACTGTAAACTTTCTAGCTTTGTGTAATTCTGTCTTTTTGTGTAGGTTTTGCAAGATGTTTAGGCAGTCAGTCTCAAGAACTTTGTCTTGAAGCAGGCGACTTTTCATATTCTCACCTACTTGTAAGAGTTTAATACCTACTACCATGTTCTTGAAGAATGAACTAACACATTCGTATGCCACAAAGACCAGAGTCTGCAAATAGGTTCTCGTCTGTATGCTTTTCTGATAGCTAAAATCATGTGGGTGTCATTAACTCTTGTCTGAGTGCCACTTCTCTCATCATGGTGTGCATCTCCCATTGTGCTTGATTGAGGATTGCTGGCTCTTTTGCTCCTAAGGAGCTCTGTGCCCTCCTGGTGATCTCTGCAGGACAGCGGCAGCATAATCTTGGATAGAAAAATTTATCCTCTACAGGAGAAGTAAGGAAAAAAAACACCCCGTCCTTATGTAAAGCATGTGTAGGAAACTTGACAAACACTTTCAAGTCTGAAGGACTATCCTTAGAATAGATCTACCTTGAGGATCTTAAAGCCCTGACAGCCATATGGTACTTTACATTGAGGTGGCTGATCTTGGAGATTCATGTTAGTGCTAGGAAAACAAAGAAAAGAAACAGAGGGACATGATGGTGTGGAAGGGTCTATGGCATTGTGATTAGTTTTGCTGTAGTATTACCTTTTTTTCGTCTTGCTATCATGTGACTTGGCATATAGCATTTGCGTTCCAGGTGCCAGGCTCTGTCCTGTGGCATGTGGAAAATAGATTCATGTGGCTGCGAGAATAGAACATGCCAAAAGGAGCGATCCAGAAATAGCCAGGCTGGTCAAAGAATTGGTATTTAAGATGCCTGATTGGTGTATGTCTGTCCCTTTTACTAATTTAAGGGGAAAAAAAAAAAGTGGGGGGATGTTTTGGGGTTTTGTTTGTTTGGGGGTTTGAAGTGAGGTGTTTTGAGCTTGTTTTTGTGTGTTGGTTTGGTTTTTTTGTTTTTTTGTTTTTTCTTGTTGTGTACAGCAACCTGGCTGAAGTTACTGAGTTAACAGGGTCTGTATATGGGTGTATTTCAGCTGGAGAATCTTATGCTTTAGTGGAAGGATGAAAAATCGATGCAAGTTGTAATACGCAGTAGCATTCACCCCTTTAGTCCTCAATCACTGTTCAGCAAAAACTGATGCTGCCTGATCTCTCCCCAAGTTCTTAATCCTAAATGAAAAACACTAAGCATGGGGTCCCATTTCTCATTTTAATGTCACAGGAAAGGAATTCCTGAAACTACATGGCTTGCATTCTATGGATTTGGTCCTTTTAAAAAAGCACAGGGATGCCAAATGGAGAGACAGAATTGGGGGCCAGTGACTCTCACGTTTAGGCTCCTCTAACCCTGTTTTTTATGTAAATGATGATGGGAGTAGCTCTTAGTGCTTCAAGGGATGAGCACTCCCTACAAGAGTGTTGCTTTGCTGTTTGCTAGCTTTGTCTCTCAAACAGCATTTTCTTTTTCCAATAAAAACTGAAGTGGGAGGAATTACTTTCTTGAGTACTGGAACAAGGGTGGAAATAACTCCTCCACCACCAGCAAGGACTCTTTGGGGAAAGTATGTCTTTACTGACAGCGCAGGCTCTTGTCTGTATCTACCAAAAAAGTGTTTTGGTATATAGGGATAATTCCTGTGCAGCTAATGCAATAGACTTTAGAGAGGTTTTTCTGATAGTAGCAAATACTCCTGCTCGAATACAGATTGACATGGTAACTTCTGTGCGGTTCTGCCAACCCATTCTTTGAACTTAAGTATGCACAAATGTGAGAAACACTTAAAATAATACATTGTGTTTAAGAAGGCCTGTATGCGGATAAGCAGGCTTCAGCCAGGTTTGTGGCTGCAGTGATCTTTGAGAGTCTCGTTGCAGAAGAGTGTGAGCGAGCAGGTGTGCACAGCAGCAGGGATGGGCATTGGGGCTTCTCCACTGCCATGCGGCTCCTGCCGGTATCATGCACCAGAAATTTTAGTTGCCTTGAAAATGCTGTTTGCTTTGCAAATGAGCAAGGAGGGGAATGGGTTGGTTAAAGCTGGTGGAAAAGGATCTGGGGGTGTTGATTGATAGGCAGCTGAGTATGAGCCAGCATTGTGCCCAGGTGGCCAAAAAGGCCAACAGCATCCTGGCTTGTATCAGCAATACTGTGGCCAGCAGCACTAGAGAAGTGATGGTGCCACTGTATTCAGTGCTTGTGAGGCCTCACCTTGAATCCTGTGTTCAGTTTTGGGCCCCTCCTCATAAGAAAGTCATTGAGGTGCTGGAGAGAGTTCAGAGGAGGGTGACGAGGCTGGTGAGGGGTCTGGAGCACAAGTCTGATGAGCAGCAGCTGAGGGAACTGGGGCTGTTTAGCCTGGAGAAAAGGAGGCTGAGGGGAGACCTGATCGCTCTCTACAACTACCTGAAAGGAGGTGGTAATGAGGTGGGTGTTTGTCTCTTTTCCCAAGTAACAAGAAACAGGACAAGAGGAAACATCCTCAGGTTGCTCCAGGGGAGGTTTAGAATGGATATTAGGAAAAAAATTTTCACAGAAAGGGTTGTCAGGCATTGGAACAGGCTGCCCAGGAAAGTGGTGGAGTCACCATCCCCGGAGGTGTTTAAAAAATGTGTAGATGAGGTTCTTAGGGACATGGTTTAGCGACAGTGTTAGGTTAACCATTGGACTTGATGACCTTGAGGGTCGTTTCCAACCACAACGATTCTGTGATTCTAAATTTGTCAGCATAGTCTGGCCCAGAGTCTTGCATTTTCTTAACCAGTTGCAGGAATGTATTTTCCTCTTTACGGTGAAACAACCACAAAACCAGTTTGCCATTAACTTACTGTGATATATATGTAGTGAACTACGGGAATCAGGTTTAGGATCCTAGATATGATACTATCACCCTATAAAGAATAATGATTTTTTTTTTTTTTTCCACCCCCTATAACAGTCTTTAAATTCTGTTCTGTATTGCACTTTTCTAACTGCACATCCATAACCTGTGTGGTTTCTCACAGCAAACAGGTCCAGAGGCTAACTTGTTGCTTCTTTTCTGTGGAAAACTTTCCATCTTAAATAGGTAAATTGAAAATGAATCTCAGCAGAACAGCTCTGAGAATGTACTCACCAGCTCAGGAAAGCTGCTTGCTTTCTTCAAATCCAAACAAAGAGCAGACATTGTATATTTGAAAGCCTTTTTGTCATGATTCAGATCACTTGTCCTAGTTTCCAAAGCCTGACTCAATAATGTCAGCTTGAGACTTACAATGGGATATGTCAGTATTTATTCTACCTCTTCTCCGCTTCGTAACATCCTAGTCCCATTATTTCATCCCTGTTCTTATTCCATTGTTAAATAGCTTGATTCTGTCAAGTTGAATAAATATCTAAATTCTGTCCACTGAAGAATGACTCGGTTTCATCAGCAGATATAAATGACCCACAATTTCTAGAAAATGGAGCAGCACATTGTTCCTGCCTTTGTCTGTCTGTAGGCCACCCCCCTGCGTAAACCCTCTAAACCCAAGATGAAGCAATGAGAACTACAGCTCCTGGTCTCCACAGGCTCTACCTTTTGTGCTCTAAGCGAGGAGGCCAGTTGTGTGAGCCCAGCACCCGTGGGCTATACTTTGGCCACCCATGTGTTCATATATCATGGATGATGGTAAAAGAAATTGTTTTAGCTGCTGATTGCTGCAGACATGCTGAAGTAGCATGTTGCATTTTGTGAATATGATTTGGAGCTAATGAAGCAGATCAGAGAAAAGCAGCCTTTTACATAATGCCAGTGCTTCAGCACTAATATGACTAATCTATTTGGACAAGTAACGATGAACTTCTGAATGGCTTATTGCAGGATGCTTGAGTAACTCGGTTAGAAACAACAACCTTTGTACTGGCACGATAATCTTTTTATATGAACAAGTGGCTAGGTTCTCTTCAGAAGCTGTACTATTTTTGTTTCAGACCAGTGGGATGACACATCTTTGGGCATTGCATTAATAAAAAAAAAAAGCAACAAGGAAAAAATCAACTGAGCTTAATGATAGTTGCAGGCTGGAAAACATTATTTGGATTATCATCTGTGGGTACAGGAGAGAGGGGAGAATGGGGTTGGTGATGCATAGTGATACAGGACAGATAAAACTGCTAATGGCCACTTATAGAAGGTTTGCACCTGCTGCTTAAAAAAACCTTAGGTAATTATTAATTTACCTATAAACTATGGAATTAATTAAAAAAGACGCAAGTTTTAGTGTACTTGGGTTTTCACAGACTCTAGACAAATCTGTCTTAGCTCTGGGTTGAGGGGTCTAGTGGCTGAGTATTTTTGTATTTGGTAGATTCACAGGCATCTTTTACCTTTCTGATCCTGTATTTCTGGTACTATTCTTCGAGCACAGCACATAACATAGGAGACTAATCTCTAGTGATACTTAGGCTGAATGCACTTTTTTTTCTACACAGATTGGTATAATGCTGTTGGCTTGTCCGCTTTAAAGTGTTATATCTGATGTGCTACCCTCAAGGAGAAGAGATAATAAATCAAAATAACTTGCATGTTATATAAAGTATGGGAGTTGATCACATCTATACAATTTTAATAAATTGAAGATGCCTTTTGCCAATAAAAGTGGTATTGTTGCTTTATGCTTTTTCTGTTGAAGCTGGGTAGGCTTTTTAAACCTAATAACAAGACAGTATACCAGAGGCAGCTATCCTGGTTAACTGGGAAGCATGCAGGGAAGCATTCAGCAGCATTGGAGCCTGCAGCATTCCTGTTTTTTCCAGCCTGGCACAGCATTTGTTTTTGTCAGGGGTACATCTGCAGCAAGAAACTATCTATGTCATGCTGGACAAGTCTTGTACTTGATAGCATCATTTATCTTTCAGTAATATATCTCGGAGAAACGTGTCTTAAATGTGTTTTGTTCCTCGTTTGCCTTAGAGCATCACTATCCTTTAGCCTGAGAAAGTTAGAAGAATACATTAAATACTAGCCTTTTTCAGCAGGAATCTTATAATGTGCTTAAGAGTTATGTAGGTAAAGCTGAAGGTGACTTGATAAGAAGTCTTAGGCTTTGAAAGGACAGATTTTCTAAATATGTTTTTTTCATGATTGTGATCTTTTGGCCAGATCTTTCTAAAATTGCTGCTGTCACGCTTCTATCTTTCCGCAGGCTTCCGTTACAGAAGAGTTAGAGCCTGTCTGATGCATCTCTGGGAAGATTATATTTAGTCACAGAGAAACTATTTGTTGCAGCTTTCCAAGAAAGCTACGGTACTGAGGTTATCATTGTGACACTACCTAATTAGGACTGTGAAGTTTGCAAATAGATACTGAAGACAGACTGACTTCATGTATTGAATTGTATTTACTTTGCTCCCAAACACATTTTCCCCTAATGAGAGTTGGATGGACACAGCTGCTCTGCTTGCATCTTGCATAGAAAGCTTTAAAAGTAATTTTGTCTGTATGTTTTTATTCCCCTTTCTCCCCTTTCTCCCCTTTCTCCCCTTTCTCCCCTTTCTCCCCTTTCTCCCCTTTCTCCCCTTTCTCCCCTTTCTCCCCTTTCTCCCCTTTCTCCCCTTTCTCCCCTTTCTCCCCTTTCTCCCCTTTCTCCCCTTTCTCCCCTCTTTTCCCCCCTGAAATGGTAATCAAAGCATAAAATTTAGAAGGCAAGAAAAGCTTGCATTTCAGTCCAGTATCCTGAGGCCTGAGTGCTTTCAGATCATTTCCACATACTCCACACGCAAACTTTACTGAGAGAACGTAAGAATTTCCTTTCCATGTATTGAATCCTGTGTGGTGAAAACTTAATACCACATATGGATTCAGACTGTCTTTTCGCATTAGCTTAAAAAATCTTGGAAAAAAGCACCTTCATGTTCATTATGAAGTAACTGCTTCTAGTAAAAAAAAAAAAAAAAAAAAAAAATCACTGTACTTCCCCCCCGCCAGAGGTGGTCAATGTTCTTATTTTAAAATGACTAAGTTATATAGATTTGGCCATTTCAAATCAAGCTGATAAGACCAGTATCTCTTTCAGTTTTGATTTTGAAGAAAAAGCTTTCTCAATTAAGAAGCAAATAAGATCATTAAAAAAGAAGATATTTGTATTTCCTCTGATTGTCAGGCTCTGGTGGACTGATTAATTTACTTTCCAATAACAGTCAAAGGATTTTGAAACTTATGTGAACTCCTTGGACTCTATTTCATCCCCTCCTTGGAGCTGAAATCTCCAAGTCCAAGTCAGAAGTTCAGACAAAGCCCATTTCTTGGTGAAGAGTGGTCAGTTTTATCTGATAGCAAGCTTTAGTTGGCTTGCTGCACGTATTTCGGAGTGTTAGAACATGCTAGCTGGCTTTCCCCAGAGGTGTCTTACAAATTTGAGTGCCTTGTTTCCAACTTGTTAGGACAAGTTTTCAACTGATTATTTTAAATTTAGAAATCTGTCAAGATTCCTGGACTGTTTATGTGGTGCTCTTGGTTCCTGGTTGAGCATTGGTCTAATATTCATAATGTGCTTTCTGCCATTTTTACCATACATTTAAGGTAGCTTCAGGAAAATGGTCTCTGCTACGTTAAGTAACTGCAATCTTGGTTTACAAGCCTTCCTAACAGGACTTTGGCCTGTTCATTTCATCCTTGGGAAACACGTGAACTGCCGCTGGAGTCAGCTTGTGGAGATGGTGGTGAGTTCTGCCATGGAAGTAACAAAACTTGAGGCAAAGGAATAGCAAAAGCATTTCAAGGAGGGGAAAAAAAAAGTGTTAACTAACAGTGACTATAGGAAAAAGATTTCATTCTCCCCAAGAGCAGAGGCCAAGAAACTTGTGGGAATGTTTCTTGTTGAAATGCTAAGTTGTATAAATGTTTGAGTGCAGCTACTATGCGTGCTCAAAGCCTCTCTGTTTATACACAGTCAAGACAACTATAGGCTTTTGTAGGAAAAAGACAATTAAAGTAAATGTGAACCAAAATGTTTTAAACTCGCCTCGTGAGTGTTCACATTATATTAACAATTCTAATGATAAATAGTTCAGTGGAGCACCAAGAGAAAATGTGGCTAAACAGCTTTTTATATTAGGAGTTAATATGCAAAATGCAAATTGGATGAGGTAAACTACACAGTTCCTTTTCCTTCATTACATTCCAGATCGCTTGTTTACTTTGCTTCAGAAACCTGTGGCAAGCCACTACAAAAACTCAGATTATGTGTAGGACTTGGAGCAAGACAAACAGGAGCAACCAGGGGAAAGCGTTTCACTTTCTGGCCTTGGAGGAGCAGTTCTCCCTCTCGTCCCTACCTCTCTGTAGACCTTTACAGATGTTCCCCTGGTGTGCGACTGTTCATAAGCCTTCCCTGTCATAATCTAGGTGTGATGACAAAACCGAAATACTGATGCCAGGGTCCCTTGAAGCTGAAAGCATTTGTTGGTGACCGTGGCTGCCTTGGTAGTGGCAGGGGTTCCCTTGCTCAGGTCTCCAACCAGAGAAAGCAGCTTTTAGGGCCTTGTCCTTCTCCCCCTACACACACACAAGCATATTAGGAAAAAATTCTTTGTGGGAAGGCTTGTCAGGCACTGGAACAGGCTGCCCAGGGAAGTGGTGCAGTCACCATCCCTGGAGGTGTTTAAAAGATGTATAGACAAGGTTCTTAAGGACATGGTTGAGTACTAGAGTTAGGTTATGGTTGGACTTGATCTCGAGGGTCTCCTCAACTGAAATGGCTCTGTGATTCTATGCAGATGCAAGCACACATGTGGTGCTGTATGATGACGACAACAGCAGTTCCCAGCTCAGCTATAACAGTGCCCAGATTCACCTGTTCGGGCAGCAATAGCTGAGCAGCTGTTCCCCATTTTGCGGGGGTGGGGGTTGAAGATTTGGCAAACTTGGCCTGTTGCCTGATACTACCAGGTGTGTTTACTAACACCAGTTTAGGTTTGTTTCTTGTGTGGGCAGAGTAATGGACCTGCTCTGGGGACTTATGTGAATTCCCTGTGTCCTGCAGAATGCCCTGAGTTTCATCAGCTGCTGAACAACAGGCTTAATTTAACTTGCTGTTGATAAAATAATTACGCCCAATTCCTGTTCTTGCAGCGTCCTTTCTTAGAGTGCCGTCTCCTTGTGTATGCCTTCACACTTAGAATGCTCACCAATGTATGATCCTAAGTTTGTTCTCTTCGTACTTGTTTTTGCTTAAGATATAAGGGAAGCTCTTTTCAAGCACCTGTATTTCATTTTTAGGTTTGTGCATATCCAAAATATGAATGAAACATATGAGAAAATAAATGCTGTTGCTTTCTTCATCTTATACTATCTTTGGTAAAAACATTCTATTGAATAAATTTATGATGTTTCACCTTAAATCTTTTTGTCCTTTACATAGCTGAATGTAATCTGACTAGCTATCTAGAAATCTGCTACTTAAAATGCATAGGAATTATAGTATCTATTAAATCAGTTAACTTGGCTATCGTACATGAAACTTCTATTAAAAAAATCATCAACATGAATACTGCAGTATCTGTTCTGCAGTATCATGGAATGATATCTTGACAACGTTTAGAAATTTTATACCTAACACGCTTCCTTTGTGCAAAGTACATAGTTCAGTTGTAATTAAAATTAATGATTGCTTTGCTCCTAATAATAAATATCACTGAACAAATTTTTGTTTCTGCAATATTATAAATGAAACTAAAGTGCTGACAATTCACAGAGGATTAAAAACCAGCTTGCAAGCATAATATATCCTTGACCACTTCTTTCTGGTTTTTTGCTCGAGTGGAGATGAAGATATTTGGAACATAAATAGATAGTGTAAAAAAAAAATAAAATCTTCAGGAGCCTCATTTGTCTCAAAGGAGGATGAGTGGGCAGAGGAATTAAAAGGTAGTATTTTGGGAAGAATTCTTTCAAAAATCTTTCAAAATGCTTTTGTAACTTAGTCCTGCGAATGTTTCTTAATGGGAGCACTTCACAAACTTCTCCTGTGTTTTTTTTCTGACAAACTTCAGACGTATTTTAGAGAGATCAGCTCTAGCAGTGATCTCTATAGATTGCAGCAACACATCCATAAAATAAAGGCATCCAGTAATGTAGTCAGTCTCTGGAAAGGGGAGGCAGAGGAGGGGATTCTGATCCACCTTCTTTCGTTCCTCCCTGTTGAGTTCAGTAAAGCAGTCAGTGTGATGGCATAGGGAGGGGGTTTCTGTCAGTAGGGTACTTGGTTGTGCAGCCCAGGCTGTTTGCATTCCTCTCCATGGAGGTAACTTGTGAAACGGCCTTCAGAAAAAACAAACGTGATGCGATCTGTGCCTTTGTAAAAATCATAGAATTACAGAATGTCCTGAGTTGGAAGGGACCCATGAGGATCATTGAGTCCAACTCCTGTCCCTGCATATGAGAGCCCCACAGTTCACACCATGTGTCTGAGGGAGTTGTCCAGTCTCTTCTTGAACACTGTCAGGCTCTGGGTGTGTCACCTCCCTGGGGAGCCTGTTCCAGTGCTCCACCACCCTCCAGGGGAAGAACCTTGTCCTCATGTCCAACCTAAACCTCTCCTGGCACATCCTCCTGACATTCCCTCAGGTTCTGTCGTTGGTTGCCAGAGAGAAGAGATCAGCACCTGCCCCTCCTCCTCCCCTTGTGAGGAAGCTGTAGCCCCATGAGGTCTCCCCTCAGTCTCCTCTTGTCCAGGCTGAAAAAACCCAGTGACTTCAGCTGCTCCTCATACAGCTTCCCCTCCAAACTCTTCACCAACTTCATAGCCCTCTTCTGGACACTCTCCAGTAGTTTTATATCCTTTTTATCCTGTGGTGCCCAGAACTGCACACAGTGCTCCAGGTGAGGCTGCACCAGTGCAGAGCAGAGTGGGACAATCCCTGCCCAGCTGGCAATGCTGTGCTTGATGCACCCAGGACACGTTTGGCCCTCTTGGCTGCCAGGACACACTATTGGGTCATGTTCAACTTACTGTTGACCAGAATCCCCACATCCCTCTCCACAGAGCTACTCTCCAGCATCTCATCCCCCAGTCTTTATGTGCCCTGTCGCAGGTGCAAAATCCGCACTTGCCCTTGTTGAACTTCATGTGGTTGGTGACTGCCCAGTTCTTCAATTTGTCCAGATCTCTCTGCAGGGCCTCTCTGCTCTTGAGAGTGTTGACAGCTCCCCCCAATTTTGTGTCATCAGCAAACTTTTTTTAGATGCTAGTATTGGACATGGACAAAGGGTGGAACAGTTCGAGTTGCTTTGCTTTTTTGAAGTAAACAGTTTAAATACGATGTCTCTATAGCCACAATATTTTTTTTCCAATGCTAGAGAAATTATTCATTTCTATAGCAGGAAAATAAAATACTATTATGGTCTGACCACAATCAATATATTTAAACAGACTATCCTGTGCGGTGTATTACACTGAACTCTGTCCAACTGAGCTGCTCTTCTCTCTTGGTATTGAGAGGTCTTGGATTCAAATGCCAGTAAACAAGGTGCTTAACTTTCAGGATGGAGTCCTCAAATATGTGTAGGCACTTCGGACTCTTCTAGGTGTTTCCACTGAGAGGAGAAAGCTTTGACAAGTAGCCCCAGCTTCAAGTTGATCCTACCAGTGTTGTACAAAGTACTCATGGTGAGTATTTACAGGTACCTGTCTAAAATTACCATGAACCAGAGCTAAAGTGGTTCTCCGAATTTTGAAGTTACTGGGGTTGTTTTTAGCACACTCACTTTCCTGTCAAAGCTGAATTTACAAACTTGTTTTGATTTCTCCTAGATAACTTCCCGACATAAAAGAGTCTTCAGAAGATCTAAATCAGACTGTGTACTTGTAAAACTAGACCTTTGTACAGGCTTTTTCTCCTCTTGCTGTGGGTGTGGAAATTTTCAACATTTTTCTTACAGGGATATGTAGCATGAAACAAGAAGCCTTAGTGTAGTCAGCCTTTTGAGGTAACACTTGTGATTGTCCTTTCACAGACCCTTGGAGTGCTTTGGACTGAAAACTAATGGATTTGGGGATGACTCAGATATGTGATAGTGGATTTAATTTAGAAGGGGAATGGAAAAAGCCAATCTCTTCTGTTTTTTAGCTCTCCTTTGTAATAAAACTGTATGACGTGCACTCCTAGACAATTCCCATATGCTATCAGGTTACTTTTAGTCTCTGTGGTAGAAAAGAGAAGAAACGGTGTCAAATCCGATATCTGTGGGCATGCGATAAATCTTCCCTGCCTCTGTTTCCAAGTGTAGAAAGTCATTGGGAAAACGTTGCCTTTCATGTTTCTTCATGATTCATATCTCTCACTCCCCACTGTTTCCTTCTTCTCACTTAATAAAATCAGCTTTGCTTCCCTTGTCTTTGCTTTTTCTCAGGAATATGGTCTGAAGTACAGAGTTTGATGCAAGTTGCCTTTTATTGCTACCTATTTTCATGCGTTGACATACAAGTTTAATGTATGTCAACATAATCCAAACTTTCTCATGTAAATTTTAAAAAGCAAATGCTTGAATGACACAAGTCACTTTAGAGTGAATCAAAGGGTGCGTGTTCCTCAGCAACAAAGCAAGCTGTCGGCAGGCAGAATCGGGGTAGTGAAGCTTTCCAACGGTACCTGCTGATCCTGTCTCTCCTTTTCCATCATCTAGGTTTCCATGTGATTCTTTGAAGCTGTTCTTGCTGATAAGAGAGAAGTGCAAAAGCAGGGCTGTCTAGGAGTATTGTTAGGATCAGTATCTAGCTATGGAGTCGCAGGAAGGAGGGGGAAAGAGGCAACCCCAAAGCGAGTACTCCTGGGTTATTGCAGCTCTCACTCGCAGCTGCATTTGTGCTCTGTGCCACTTAACTGAACTCAAAGCTGCAAACCAGAAAGGCTCTTACTTTCACTAGCTATTTGGAAAAAAAAAAAAAGGTGTTATCTTACTGTATAAAATCACATGCACACACAAATATTGGCTACTGTTATGTGGGGAAAGCAGCCAAGATATAAGCACAAAATGTATGAACTAAGCTTACCTAGCAAGTTTTGAGCAGACTGGCTGATATGATGAAGTCAGATTGGCTTACAGGGACATTGCCCAGCCAGAATTCCTTCTAGTCATAGCATGAAAATCTCCTGTTAATGAAGCTGAGTTTGAAATGCTTCGTGTTTAAGACTGACAGACAGTTCTCTCCAACTAATGTGATCGTACTCCTTCTTCTGGATTTTGTATTTTTCTGTTTTTATGCAACTGAAAGCAGTCACTCAGTTTTTACCTACTAGTTCCTTTTATTTATTAGGTAATGTGGCTTTTGATTGTAGATGTTGATAATTTCAAATCCAGCATTCTGGACTTCTTTCTACAGTGCTAAATTTTGGATGGACTTGACCAAGGCAGCATATACCTCTTTAAGTACTGTTCCATATCACAATTATTTAGGATTTTTTAAACTAGACCTAATTGAGATGTGCCAGTAATAGCCTTTCAATACTGTACAGAATTTTTTTTATATAAACTGCTTATCAGCTGGGTCCTGTGATAAAACTTGAGTTTAGATTTTGATCTATACAGTAATACCAGTACAGTAGTATATTGTAGGAAATGTCATACTTAAAATACTTCACCTTTACAAGGCTTTAGATTACCACATGCTTTTAGATGTATTGTAGAATACCTGACTTCTTTTTTCTGACGAAAGAGGAAGGAGAAAAATCATTGTACTTAGAACTAGAACACATGTAAAGCACAAAAGAGTTCAATCATCTTGCAGTTTGTGGAATTTTATTCTAGAAAATGTTGAAGATGGTATTTGTGTTACATACAAAGTTCATGTGAAACAATCTTTGACCTAGTGTGTGTATTTGTTCCTCTGTCCCTTTTTTTAAACATTCAACTAGCCACATCTTCCATCCTCAGGGCAGATACATGCAGGGATGTGCATGGGTTTGTTCTACTTCTGTTGGTAAGTAGCACAGGTTTCTATTTTTCTGTCATAGTACTAAGACATACCCATGAACTTCTGCCAGAGGCTGTCGTTCCGTTTCAGAGGAGTGCATGTTCAAGTAGTTATTTTGAGCTTAGATTGCTGCACTTCATGTTGAGCATCTAACACTGATAAAACCTGAAAGCTGATGTTAACTTTAGTGCAGTCATCAGTGCAATTTTGCTCTTGAATTCCATCAAGACTTCAGTTTTGCCTAAAACAGTTGGTTAGCTCTGAGCTTTTGCCAATACAGCAGTTGTTTTAGACAGGGTAAGTATCCTTTGAGATGCCAGAGACTTTACTGTGCTTGTGGCTTCATTGTGCATTGGGAGTATAACAAGTAGAATTCAATTTTGCATGACTTCACAAAAATAAATGTGCATTTCCATCATTCTGATCAGGTGTGCTTTATGGGGGCTGAGTTGTGGAGAAAGGGGAAAGATCAGTTGAGCAGTCATTGGGTCCCATCCTACAGAAGCCGTAAATGCCATTATGCAAGTTGTGGTGCTACTGGAAAGTTTGTAAGGCTTAGCATTTTAGCCCCATCTGTTCAATTTTCAACTCTTTAATATTTTTCACCTCCTTAATATTAGTGCATACAGTGGTAAAACTGTTCAGAAAGTTGAGTTTCCTGAAGCCATCTTAATAACGGTTAATTGGAAATGTGTTGCTGAAGTGTTCTTTTTATATAAGGGATGTGACCAGATACCAGCACAAATCTCAGTGGAAGAGTAATTCTGTTTTAAATTTACTTTGAGCAAAAATACTTGGTAGAAGATCTCACTGAACAGCTTCTTCAGTAGCTTCCTTCAATCAATTATAAGTTCAAGATGAGACAGTTTTTTAGTACTTCCTGGAAGCCTCTAGACCGATATCGCAGCTTCTTACAACTTTGTTAAAACACAGGAGCGAGATGACAGGGTTTTTTTATGGTTCCTTCTCAGGATATTTCAGTTATTTTTCCTTGCAGAGGTGGCATATGGTGCTTTTCCAAAGGAGATAGTATTGAGTTTTGCTACTGAAGAGCAGGCAACTCTCTCTCTTTTGTGAGCTTTCTTCAAAACGAAGTATTTGGACGTAAGAACAGAATTCAGCCCGCACCCCATTGTATTTCTAATGCAAGCAGAAGTTGGACATCAAGTGGGCCTTGAGTGCCTCATTGTTTTGCTGAAATAAACAAACCTGCCTGCATGTAACTGGCTTCAGCTTCCTCCAGACCAGTGAGGTAGGTGGGAATGCATAGGGCTGAGAGTTTGAGTATGAAGGACCTGTGTTTCAACTGCAGGAATAGCCTGTAAGGATAGATGGGATGAAGAGTTTAAGAACAGGTGGGTTTTCAGTTGATTTGAGGGGTTGTGTTTTTGGGGTTTTGCTTATACATGCCGTATGCAACTGTAAAACTGTCAAAATATGTTGGAACGGCCAGATCTGGAATTCACTTACTATGGTCCAAACAACTAGCTTCCAAGGCTTTGAGTCTGCTGCCTCCACATAGTAGTCCAGATGAACTTCTACTGTGCTTGCTTGCTTTTAATTGCAAATAGCATCTCGTTCACCACTACATATCCTACTTTAGCCTGTTGCCTTTATTAAGGCTTTGTAGTGTAGAAGTCAGGCTGGTTAATAATGACTGTTAAATGAATTCTGCTGAATCACTCTTAGATTTTTCTTCAGAAGCTTTTGGCTTATGCAGATTGAGATGTAGCTTTTGACAGTAAAGCTACTGCAGCCATTTTCCACTGAAAAATATGTGACACTTGATAGAAAAGATTTTTAAAAACAAAAAAGTAATTTTTGTTAAATTTTGCGTACAATATATTTTAAAGTATTGATACCATAGTTTTAGGGATCTTGGGTGGAGGCAGTGGGTCTTGTGAGAGCAAGAAATTGGGACTGTTAAGGATCAAGAGCACAAGTGGTGTTCTACTCTGTCATTCCAGTTTGAGGGAATGATGAGGGAAGAAACAGGAAGAGCCAGCAGATCAGTACCTGGCTCTGAGCCTGGTGTCACTGCCAGAATTTAGGGTTTTTTTCATCAAGGATTGGTTTACATGACACCAGGCCTGTTGGCAACAGATGGGGTACACCTGTCTCAAAGGAGGGAAAAAGATCCTTGCACAGGAGTTAGCAGGGCTTATTGAAAGAGCTTTTAACTAAATTAGAAGGAGGGAAAGGGATAAAACCAGGCTTGCTAGATGGCAGATTTGGCTTCTTTAGGGGCCTGGTTGACAGAGTGTCTTGGGAGGCAGCTCTGAAGGGTAGAAGAGTCCAGAAGGCTGGTTGCTCTTCAACAAGGAAATCTTGAAGGTGCAGGAGCAGGCTGTCCCAATGTGCCAAAAGACAAGCCATCAGGGAAGAATACCAGCCTGGCTGAACAGAGAGCTGGAATTCAGGAATAAAAGGAGAGTTTATGACCTTTGAAAGAAGGGGTAGGCAACTCAGGAGGCCTGCAAGGATGTTGTGAGGTTATGCAGGGAGAAAATTAGAAAGGCTGAAGTCCAACGAGAACTTAAGTTGGCTACTGTTGTAAAAGACAACAAAAATGTTTCTATAAATACATTAGCGACAAAAGGAGGGCTAAGGAGTATCTTCATCCTTTAGTAGATGTTGACGTGAAGCATAGTGACAAGGATGAGGAAAAAGCTGAGGTATTTAATGCCTTCTTTGCCTCAGTCTTTAATATTATAGTAAGACCAGTTGTGTTTCAGGTACCCAGCCCCCTGAGCTGGAAGACAGGGATGAGAAGCGGAGTGAAGCCCTAATAGTCTGAGGCAATGATTAGAGACCTGCTACACCATTTAGACAAACACACGTGTATGGGGCCAGATGGGATCCACCCAAGGGTTCTGAGGGAGCTGGTAGAGGTGCTCACCAAGCCATTTTCCATCATTTATCAACAGTCCTGGCAAACTGGGGAGGTCCCAGTTGACTGGAAGTTGGAAAATGTGACACCCATCTATAAGAAGGGCTGGAAGGAGGATATGGGGAACTACAGACCTGTCTGACCTTGGTGCCAGGGAAGGTTGTGGAGCAGCTCATCTTGAGTGACATCATGCAGCACATACAGGACAACCAGGTGATCAGGCCCAGTCAGCATGGGTTTATGAAAGGCAGGTCCTGCCTGACTAACCTGATCTTTTATGACAAGGTGACACGTTTAGTGGATGAGGGAAAGGCTGTGGATGTTGTGTATTTAGACTTCAGCAAGGCCTTTGACACCATATCCCACAGCATTCTCCTGGAGAAGCTGCAGCTCGTGGCCTGGGTGGGTGAACTCTGTGGTGAATAAAGAACTGGCTGGATGGCCGGGCCCAAAGAGTTGTGGTGAATGGAGCCACATCCAGTTGGTGGCTAGTCATGAGTGGTGTTCCCCAGGGCTCAGCATTGGGGCCAGTTCTCTTGAATATCTTTACAATTATCTGGATGAGGGCATTGAGTGTAGCCTTAGTAAGTTTGCAAATGACACCAAGTTGGGTGGGAGTGTTGATCTGCTGGAGAGTAGGAAGGCCATACAGACGGATCTGGACAGGCTGGATCATTGGGCTGAGGCCAATTGTATGAGGTTTAACAAGGCCAAGTTCCGGGTCCTACACTTGGGTCACAACAACCCCAGGCAGCGCTACAGGCTTGGGGAAGAGTGGCTGGAAAGCTGCCTGGGGGAAAAGGATCTGGGAGTGTTGACTGACAGCTGGCTGAACATGAGCCAGCAGTGTGCCCAGGTGGCCAAAAAGGCCAACAGCATCCTGACTTGTATCAGCAATACTGTGGCCAGCAGCACTAGAGAATTGATTGTCTCCCTGTACTGAGCACTGTTGAGGCCCCATCTTGAATCTTGTTTTCAGTTTTGGGCCCCTTATCATAAAAAAGTCATTGAGGTGTTGGAGAGAGTGCAGAGGAGGGCAAGGAATCTGGTGAGGGGTCTGGAGCACAAGTCTGATGAAGAGTGGCTGAGGGAACTGGGGCTGTTCAGCCTGGAGAAAAGGAGGCTGAGGGGAGACCTGATCGCTGTCTACAACTGTCTGAAAGGAGATTGTAGTGTGAAGGGTGTTGGTCTCTTCTCCCAAGTAGCAAGTGATAGGAGAAGAGGAAATGGCCTCAAGTTGTGCCAGGGAAGGCTCAAATTGGATGTTAGGAAACATTTCTTCATGGAAAGGGCTGTAAAGCATTGAAACAGGCTGCCCAGGGAAGTGGTGGAGTCACCATCCCTGGAGGTGTTTAAAAGATGTGTACGTGGTGGTGCCTAGGGACATGGTTTAGTGGTGAACTTGACAGTGTTAGGTTTATGGTTGGACTTAATGTTCTTAAAGGTTTTTCCAGTCTAAATGTTTTTGTCATTCTATGAATGATGAAGTGAACAAACACTGAACTCTGTGTCAGTGAGGAAGAAGAGAGGGATGTTTTCTGCATTATGAAATTCATACAAACCTTTCCTTCAGTGAGGATTTAATGTAAGGGGAAGGCAGGATTATTGCTGTAAAACCAGTAACTATGTTTTATTGTATCACATGATATATTGATAATGCTTGTCTTTAAGGTTGATCTTCCTGTAAGGTAGGAATATATTTCACAAAGACTAAAGGCTTATCTGTCTTCTGCTCTGCCAGCCTTGTGTTAAAACTTACAGGAATTTTTAAAAGTCTAAGTAGGCTTGAGTGCGAAAGTTCAACCACTGGTTATGGAATGGTTTGTCGGGTGAAATTTTGCTCTGCATATACTTGTTCTGTTACCTTTGCAAAAGCATCCTCAGTTGGTTGCTGGTAGTGACTACTTGTGAATCCTTGGTCTTAGTCAAATATAAAACCTGTGTATTCTATGCTGTTCTTAAATGATGACAGTGTGAACCTTTGCAAGGAAAAAATACTTACAATACAATACTTACAATACAATAACTATGTAACTGCAAATACGTTTTCTTCATAAGTTTAAAATAAAGATGAAAGCAATACAGTAGCTTCCAAGGTTCTTTTTTTTTTTTTTTTTTTTAATTTTTAAGTCCAACTTGCTGCTTTATTTTTATACATCTCATTGCACTGGGCCTTGCCTGAAGTCATCACCGCTGTCCTTAGTTTGACAGGAGTACAAGGGGAAGCAGCCTTAAATGACTGAGAAGCTTCAAAAATGTTGCAGGCAGTAGCTTTATCTGTATTTAATGAAAGGGTTTGAGCAAAAGTAGAAATGTGCAGAATGATCTGGCAGTAAGGGCTCAGTACCAGCTATTGTGGCACAGTTTCCCAAAGGGTGGGCAAAGACGCTCAGGGGCTTTTCAGTGTTTTGAGCTAATTGAGGCCTCATTGTGCTTATATTTAGGCAAGACCAGTGCTGAGCGTGGAGTCGCAGGCTTGCAGGCAAGGCAGGTGTGAGGTGTTCCTGATTTCAGTCCAAAGGGATGATGGGGACAGTGCTCCAGGTGTGAACTGAGACGCTGTCACCCACTCCCCTGATTTCACCCTGCTGGCTAGGAAATAGTCCAGCTTTCCTTAGTGGCTTCAGACCAAAGTCTTCAAAGCTGACTGGTGGTTTTCAAGGATGTTTTTTTTTGTCTCCAATGCATACAAGACTTGATGTTCACAGGGTGTTAGTGTGTGAAATATGTTATTTCTGAAATGGCTTGCTGAAAGCTGTGGGTGGGTTTAATTACATATCCTCTCCAGCAGCAGCCACCGTGTTACAGCTCTGGCCCCTACATGCCATTCCTCTGCTCCCCACGCTGAACTGCTCACGGTGAGCTGTCCCTAAGGCCTCAGTTGAAAAGAGAGGCAAGAAATTAAAGCAGCCTGTTTTGTCTGAAAGGGCTTAGGGACAGGCTTACCGCGAGCAGCTGATGCAGTAGGGTTGACGCAATGCTGGCCTCAGGCCAGAGGCCCTGCAGTGTGCAGATGAGGATGACGACCTCTGTAGCTGGCCCAGCTGTAGCATGAAAAGGACATCCCTAAATTAGGCACTCAGAGTCATTCAGTCACTTCTGCAAAGCCTCAAACTTAGTCATGATTCCTACTGAAGAACTTAAGCTGCTCTTACTGCTGATGAGTGCCCGAGATGGCTCAGGGCGGGCAGTTGCTCCAGCTGGCCGAGCTGGCTGCACCATGCAGGTCTTGGAGAATTTTTAGTTTTCATTCCGTCAGACCGATGTTAGTAATAAAAATAAGACGTGCTGCACAGAAGTGAATGCATTTCTTATGTCAACACTTTTCCCCACTCTTATTTTGGTAATGTCTTAAATCGTTCTTTAGAGGCAGGCTTTATTGGCTGTACTTTTCAAACAGAGGGGAATAATAACTACTTGCAACTTAATCAGCTGTATGGCTGCAGAGAGAGTGTTGTTTTTTTTTTTCCCTGAGTACTTTTATGTCCCGTAATGAGCTGGTATTTTATAACTTCTGATGGTAATGTATTCCATGTGCCTTCCATCACTAGGATAAAAGAGCTTTACTCCAGAATCCAAAGCAAGTAGCCATGGGTATTTATTTAATAAGGTTTGAAGCCTTTGCACTAGGTGGGATGTCAGTATGTTGCATACCCAGAACTTCCTCAAGCTGCTCATGGTGAGGTCTTAGCGGTCTTTCCATGATGTTAAGGAACTGTTGTCCCATTCATGCTTCCAATGAAGTAGGGTGTAGGTTTCATAGTTCCAACAACAATGCCACTGTTTCAGTGAAATTCCCTGCTTTTCTCTGTCCATGTTCTAAATACCACTACTTTTCCTCTAGGACTTAGGACAAGTTAAAACTGAGAGGAATTCAACAATGAATGTCAAGATAGCCAAATGAGTGGTCTGCTCATAATTCCTTGAGGCATCTCCTCTCATGCCTCACACAGAACAAAAGTCCTGTTGTGGGGGTGCTTAGGAGTTGCTGTAGTCTTGGAGTCCTGACAGGAATGAAAAATAATATTTTTATGGTTTCTTGTTAAAATACTCAAACTACCCTGGTTGAACTTAGCATTTGAAAAACATTTTCTGGTATGCAACTCTTCTAGATGTTCTGGCATATTTGCCTCCACTCTGATCTAGGCAACAGTAATTATCTTGTAAGTTTTTGGCAGGATTCAAATTTATGTTTCAAGCCACAAAGGATCATCGTTACCATTTTATCTGCACAACTGTCAGCTTCAGTATAATATCACAGGCCCCTGTGAAAACTCATCTGCTCCATTGGGTTGTAGTTAAAACTGAAGAATAATGTGAACCTTGCACAGTCTTGTGAATTTTGAACAGGAGGTCTTTGAGACAAATTGAGCAACATAATTTCAGAACTGCTGGTGCTTTTACTGAAAATGGTGTTTCCACTGGCACTGGTAGGTTACCTCAAAAATAACTAGTTTTTGGTGGTAACACTATGGTTATGCCATAATTGTGGTCTTTGATCCTAAGCCTAAAGGCATTCTGGTGAAGTCCAAATTGTCCCATCCCTTCTGTAAACTTGGAAGAAAAAGGTCGTTTGCCTTCTCATTTGATGCTTTTCCAGGCCATGGAAAAGGCATGTACACTTCTGAGCCCTGTCCTTGTCCCCCACTCACTAGCGTGTCAGGTATGAGTCCCCTCGCGGGAGCCCTGCCATGGGGCACCTGCTGCTCTGCCCCTCACGCGAGGAGCAGTTCTCACATCCCAACCTCCTTCTCTTGTGGCAGAGGTCCCTGTTGTTTAAACTTCTCCTGCTTTTATGCTCTCCTGGCAGCAAATATCCAAGCTCTTTAAAGCTGCAGTCTGTCCAAGTTAATCTTTCAGTAGGCAAGGCTGATTCTTGTCCCACAGCTTTTGCTCCCAGTTACCTGCAAAACTTCTGTGAATTTAGGGATCTGGTTCCATGACTAGTGGGTATGTCCTTGAATAACCTCTGCTTAAAATCAAAACAAGCCAGTGGCGTTTGACTGTCTGCCTGCACCCTCCTCCATGATAATAGAACACTGTGTTACTAACAGATCTCAATGATTACAACCCTTTAGCAGGAAGAAAACTGAATGATATGTGAGCAGATTGCGTCTGGGGCAACAACATGCAATCCAATATTAACTGTGGGTTTTGCAAGTTATAGAATCATAGACTCCTAGAAGAGCCCAGGTTGGAAGGGACCTCGAAAAATCATGTGGTCCAACCAGATGGTTGGTTATGTAGAGAAGTAGACATGAATAGGAAGAGAGAAACCATTTGCTTTAATTATAGTCCCAGTATTTTGTTTCTGTATGTTCTCATCAGGAATCTTCTAGCTTTCATGAAGCAAGGGCAGTACTTACTGGGAAGAAACACCTTAAATTCTTAGAGTATGAAGGAGCTATTGTTTAATTTATGTATGTAACTTCAGATTATATATATATATACATATTTGTATCTGTCTATGTCTTTCTGTAAGAATAACTGAAGATTCTTACCGTGATAATTTTCCCTTCAAATCTGAAGTTCGACAGAAAGTACAGTTCATACCCAGCATGAATACTTCTAGTGATAGCTCTTTTCTGGCTTTTCTAGTAAACATTTACTGATGGTACTAATTGTTACTGTGACTTGAGACTTACAACCTCTGTGAATTCATATGAAATTTGAAGAACTGCCTTTTAGAGACTTCTGAGTATTTTTACAGATACAGCTGTACCTAATTTCATGTAGCTGGTCCAAGAGAGTGGATTGTTTAGTCTGGTCCTAGGAAGCGAGTTTCTCGGGCTTCTGATCTTTTTTTGTTTCCTGAAACTCTTCTGAAGACTAACTTTTCAGCGTTCTTTGTGAAGTGTGGGCACCCAGCGTGGTAGTCACTTTACCGCTAGGCTGGGCAGGGTAATGTTACTTCTCTATTGCTCCTGAATGCTGTTGTGTTTCCTGGCAAGCCTCTTGGCTGCAGCACTGTAACGGGAGCTCATCCTCTTTGTTACCTGCCATAATCCCAAAGAACTTCTGAGGTTTGGTATTTTCCAGGGCACAGGTCTGCCCATTTTAAGTGTGAATTATGCCCTCTGTTCCTGGATGGGTAAAGTTGCATTAGGCTGTATTGTTAAATGAGCTTGGCTTCCCAAGGGACTGAGCTTGTGCTTTGCAGTCCTGAGGAGTTCCATTAGCAGTGCATTGTGCTTTTCCAGTGAAGTTGGCATACAGCCAGAAACAGGCCCTAGAAAAGGATCGTAAAATGTCATTTTGAGGTGAAAGTGCCCACACCCCTGACAACAATTCCTTATACAGCCATACTATTAATACTTCTCAGGCACTTTTTACTCCATTACAGAGATGTTATTTCTTCCACATGAGGTTGATTCTTTCATTAATACTTTGTGGCATGGAGTCCATCATTCTGCCCAAGCAAGGTTACTTTAGCAGCCACAATTTTCATATTCCAAATATAAAGTTTGATTCAGCTTTTGCGTTTAATTAAGGCTGAGTTGGTCTGGTTTACTTGTATTCCCTATCAGTCTTTCTGTAGCTTTGCAAAGAATGGATGTCCCCTGTCTCCGCCTATTCTGTCAGGCTTAAAGAAAGTGTTTATCCACAGCTTTTGTGCTTGGATTTGAACTTACTTCACAGTGAAATTACTGCTTTCTTGGGGCACCTATTTTTATATTAGATGCTGATACCCTGCAGGAATAAAAGTTTTGGTCTTTTAGCTTCAAGCAACAGTGATGTTCGTGCCGATCCAAACTGGCAGACATCAGTAGCCTAAATGCTAGTGTTTATTAGAGCAAAGCAAGGCTTGAGGGTAACTATGCCAAGTCTTGGCTCATTAAACCGGCAGGAAGATTCAAGAAGGCTGCTTTTAAAGATAAGAGCAAGAATTGGCACAGGGTAGGCAGGGACGAGAGAACGCCAGTGGGTAGGCCATGTGGTAGGTGTCTTCTGTCTTCCCGTAGATAATCTGAAGGCAAGACCAGACTCATTGAGACAGATGAGCTGTCATACAGGCAAGAGTAATAGCAAACTGGAGTAATAGTCTGCAGCAGTCGTCACTGCTGCAGTTTCATTGGCACTGGTATGAAATACGGGGTGAGAAAACAGGATCAACTCTCTTGCTTTTCTGGAGTCTGAACTACTTATTAATTCCTTGATTTTGAAGAATTTTGGTAAAGATTACCGTAGGAAAATGCATGATTTATCATTAAGGGAAAGGTACTTGGAATTAACGTAGCCTTTGGTTAATTTATCCAGGGGAGCTCCCTTCCAAAGTTTGACCAACATGGGTATTGTTCCAGAAATTTCAGCTGTTTTAACCTGAACATGATTACCTGTTGTCTCTGTTTGCAGAAGACTCAATATGTTTGGATCACTCAGATCTGGGCTGGGATGTTTAAAGTTCAGTATGGTCACTTGATGTGGATAAATACTTCAGATTAGAAAGAACAAATTGTGCTTCTTCCCATATATCTCCTAAGAAGTGTGGTCCTGTAAAAGCAGAGATGAGAGATGCTTGTCTTTGTGTTGCTGTTGTTAGCGGTGGTTTCTATAGAGTAAAATCTTATTAATAAATTAGATTAGTAGAATCTGAGCCACTTGAAGTAATTTAACTGTTTTGGTCTAATTGATAGTCTTGCTACCAATTGGAATTATTATAAATAGTGGATTCATTGCAGTATAGACAAAATAACTTCAAAGCTCTACTCAGACTGAAGCAGGGTCTTTGAGGAGTTTCTTCTAGGTTGCATCTGTTTGTTTACGTTGTGGCTGAGAGTGCTGCCTCTGCTGTTGGGTTTGGGCTGAGCAGGGTGGCTGGAGAGAGCAGGCTCTTCTTTGTGGAGTCATGGAAGCTGTGCAAACCACTTAAGGATGCCCAGAAGGGGCATGAGAGTGCAAAGGTGCAGGTTGGTGTGGAGAACATCACCCCCTTTTGCAGTTAGCAAACCATGAACTCAACAGTAACCACTTCATTACTGTTGAGGGTGAATATTTGGTTTACAGGTGCCATAGAGAAGAGCGGTACCATAGAGAAAAGCGGTACCATTAATTAGTACTTCTGTGACTATTGCAGATTATTTAATGTACTGCAAGACTGTGGTCTGCTTTCCATTATACCAACCTGTTATGTACGTCTACCTATGAAAAAAGACTGTATGGAAGCTGATACTAAATTACCTGCTTGCATGTTTTAAAGCTGCGTTGCATTGGTTTTGTGGCAGTCTCTAGCTTGAAAACTTGCTGATAAAGTCTGAGGGTGACTTGAGTGAAAGTGGCAAAGATTTTCTGTGATTAAGTGGATGCTTTTGTTTCTATTTCAGGAAAGCCCCACAGCATTGGCAGCTCTGAACGGATTCAGCTCTCAGGAATGTACAACGTTCGAAAAGGGAAAATACATTTGCCAGTCAACAGATGGACAAGACGCCAAGCTATCCTTTGTGGAACATGCCTAATTGTCTCATCAGTAAAAGAAAGCCAGACTGGAAAGATGCATGTCCTCCCTTTAATTGGTGGAAAAGTAAGAGATTTTATTTTATGTATTTACTTGCTTAACCTCTGTCTCTTTACACAAAGAAGATTGCATTCAATTATGTTGATTCTGACCCCACAAAAGCTTGTTTCTGTAAATGGGATTGTCAAAGTATATAAATTATTTCTTATTATGATAAAAGTAATATTTAACAATTTACTATGTTTTGATTAAAATGCTAAAGAAAAGCAAGGGAAACACATTCAATGTGTGTTCTTGTGTGCAGTGTTCAATGTTTTATATGTGCAATAGTAGTAGTATTGCGTATGATCCGTACCATGCTTCCTCATCCAGGTTTTATCCATGAGGGGTTATGCTTAAGACCTGAAAACTAACCAGTAAGACCATGGTCTTATTTTGAACATCGGGGTTTTTTGAGTGTTCAGCACTGTGTGAATATTGGTCTGTTGTAAGCTAACAGCAATGAACAAATTTACTTGCAAAGAGCTGAAACTTGACTTTTTCTGATTGATTACACTAGAAACCCAGGAAGTCCAGTCTGAACACAAGGGAATTTTTTTTTTCACTTTGAAGGTGACTGAGCACTGGCACGGATTGCTCAAAGAGGTTGTGGACTCTCCATCACTGGAGATGTTTAAAAGGTGTCTGGACATGGTCCTGGTCAAACAGCTGTAGGTGGTCCTCCCTGAGCAGGGGGGTTGGACCAGAGGACCACCAGTGGTTCTTCCCCCCCCTCAACTATACTGTATTTCTGTGAAACTTTAGTGAAAACAGTAAGATTACAACATTACTATTTCGACCTAAATAGTGTTTCAGGACACTATTATTGGCTTGATTAGCCAGGGTAATGGGAAGACAATCATTAGCTTGAGAATGAATGTACACCTGAAGTAATGCTCCTTTACTTTGCATATTGACAAGTTTGATTCTTAAGAGTCATTGGGAGAGAAACAATCTTCACAATGTTATATTTGCAGACTAGAGTTGATTCGTTAATATTCTATACTAGCCATGTGGAAAGTAGTGTCACCTTCTAGGAGCTGTTTTTCCTATTTCCTTTCATGATTCTTCATATGAATCTTCAATGCTTTCCTGGCCATTGACCATTTTTAGGAGCAGTGGGTGAACTCTGACAGTGAATTATATTCCTGGCTACAGCACACTGGAGAGGACAGGATTCAGGTCCCCATCAACTATCTCTTTGAGACAAAAATATTTACTTTTTTTTTTCCAAATTTAAAAAGATTAGAGATTATGTACCTTTAATTTTTTTTTAATTGCTTAACATGGAATTTCTAAGTTGGTTTTGCACAGAAATACATTGTGTAATGTAAAACATGCAGAATGTGTTAAGCAGAAAGTTGACAACAAATTTTAAATGAAAAGGAGAACCAAGCTGAGAAAAATGTACTGAGGGCTTCTGCTGACAAAGCTTGGGAGGAGGATGCTTGGCACAGAACTAAATGTTTTTTTAAATTATCGCTCAAAAAATATTCTCTCTCAACCCCATAAATACTCTGCACTTCCTGGTTTGCAAAGGCTTTCCAGAATGTGGTGCTGAGCCATTGAGACCATAAGTTGTGTGGGACTTCTCGTGTATGGTATCAGAATGATGTATTCTGGGTGTTTTTTAGCAAGTTGAGAAATGCCAAGGAATTTAATTGGGCTGTAAGAGAAGCATTTTGTTAAGCCTGTTTTTAATAACCAGGAGTATAAATTGTACTTCTTTAGGTTGTATAAAGATAGCTTTAAATGTGTTTCACTGGGAATTCTTTTATGGTGCTCACTCTCAAAATGTTTACATTGTTGGTGTTTTTCTCCTTTGGTTCCTTTATCTTTCTGTTCTCATTCTGTGCTTGCTTAGATTTCATGAATATTTGACAGCCAAGATCCAGCTAGGGTGCTTGAGAGGGTTAGTACAGCTCTACTTGAAGAGCTTCTCTTGGGCACACTTTAACTTTGTCCTGGGAAGTTTCGGAAAAAAAGAGGCTTTTTATTCTTGTTCTCTAACGGTTTCATGTCTCTACTTTAGGTGGAAGAAGTGAAAAAGCACCAGCACTGTTTAGCATTTAGCTCCTCTGGACCTCAAAGCCAGACCTACTACATTTGTTTCGATAACTTCACTGAATATTTGCGGTGGCTTCGACAAGCATCGAAGGTGAGAAGAACACTAATTCCTGCCTGTATAGGATATTTGGAGTGTTTCCCCCAGATCTGTCTTGCAGCAGTGTAATCCCTCTTCTGGATTCATTATCGTGAACTGCTGCTGCTGCTGTTAGTGGTGCACAAAAAACCCCTCAGTTTGAGAGCTCTTGATTAATAGACAATAGGGAGGTAAATTTTTCTGTGTTTATACTGAGAATTCTTTCTACAATGGTTGTGTAAGCAGAAGTCTGTGCTGGACTTTGTCCCTCATCTTGATCCAGCTGGATGGATGGAGTGAAATCATTAGAAGAAAAAGGATGACAAATGTAACTGTCAATTTCAGTTTTAAAAGTTTTGTTTTGGTGTTAATAAAATCTGAAATAATGACGGGCTTTTCAAATTTGATTCTTACACAGAGCAGAAAGATTGAATTGCTAAATTTAAGGACTCTTTTTTTCTTGCTTGGAATTGTTACTGAATCTCTCTTTAGTTTTGTAACTACTTGGTTATTTTTTAATAAGCAATAATTTTACGTCACTAAAAAAAATTACTAGCTAAAGCCTTCATAAACCAAACTTCTTATTGTGCTTAGAGCACAATTTATTATGGGAGTTTAGGTCCTGCAGTATTTCATTTGACTGTTCAGTTCCACTTAGTGTTGTTGAAAGGTTGTTTTTGTAATTACCTGATTATCTCTTAATCCCTGCCACTGTTTTGATAAAACCTCTGTAAAGTAATTTATGTATCTTTAACTGCTGGTTTGTGTTGGTGGCTTTTTGTTGTTGTTTGGGGTTGGTTTGTTTGTTGTTTTTTGTTTCGGTTTGAGTTTTTTGCTGTTGTTTGGGGGTTTTGGTTGTTTTTGTTATTTTTGTTTGGGGAGGTTTGCTTTTGTTTTTAAACAAAAGTTCTTTTGCCCTGCTATCAGGCCTTTGGTTCTCTACTTGGGCCTAAACTGTCAATTAGTTTTATACTACAATAGGGCTGTCTACGCTCTTTGCTATGTAAAAGCAACATGATTTTATGTACTAATATTTGGAGGTATTTATGGCACACTAGATGTGTTCTGTGTTTTCAGACTGCAATAATGTATTCTCCAGCCTATTGCCAGTGGTACAGCCTGGGTTGTGGGGTTTTTTTTAAGAGGTTTGATTATTATATCAAACTTTCTTTGAGCAGTAACTATTGCACCTCCCAACACAGGCATAATTTAAAACGTGCTTTAGTGGTTGTTGGTTGGTGGTTGTTGTTGTTGTGTTTTGTTGGGTTTTTTTCCTGGTAAGTTTTAACATTCTCTTTAAAGATGCTGTTCTGGCATCCCTGCTCAGGTCTGTTAAGCCTCAAGGTAAAAATCCCCAAGGCATGTTTTGTGGTACAGTGAGGGCATGGTCTGTCAGGTTTCTGAGTTCTTGTCACTTTGTGGCTCTCTCTGGGAGAGCAGTGCCCTTTCATCTCCAGAGGCTTTGACATCAGATAAATGAAAGGCAAATCTAATGAGTGAGAAAAACAGTGGAAGACAATGAACTTCAGAAGTAGAGAGAAACAGCCAGAGAGCCCCTCTGAATTACTGGCAGTGTGAGCTTGTTCTGTGCCATGCTGTGCTTCTCTCTTTCTCTCTGGTTCACCCAAATGACTACAGCATTGGGACGACAGCCAGCATGAGAACATATCCCCATGCACTCATGATAGCCTCCCATTTTTCTTATGTAAGAGTAGAAAAAAAATACATGGTTGGAAGTGTGTTTTTAGACTGTCAGAACTGAAGAAGCTTGCTATGCTATTATTTTTCTTGGTAAAACATGCTTAGAGAAAAAAGTGATGGTTCATTTCCCTGAACTCTCCAACCCCCAGCCCCAAAATCTGAGACTTAGCATTCTGGATTCATGGATTTTGAAACAGTACTGTGCCACTTCACATTGCTTTTTTTAATGTTTGCATTTTCTATTCTTAAACTGAGAAACAGGGACAAGCATGATTGTATGCAAGGCAGTTGTATAGGAAGTACTGTGCATTAACACTGCTTCTGAAGAACAGAAACAGAGAAACTGGGAATGCTGCAAAAGTAACTCAGATTTCCTCCAACTGATGCTGTTCATGTCCAAGTGCTTAACTGTAAGGTGCATCGTCCCTGATTTACATGTACAAATGAAGGAGAAAATGTTTCATCTTCAGCACTGTAGTTCAGGCAAGCTAGCGTTCTCATGCAGAAAAAATCCCCCAGCATTTATGTGAGGTACTCAGGTTCAAAGAAGTTGAAATATTCTTGCTAACCAAGAAAATACCATGTAAAGGATTGTTTGTGTAAAGGCAAGCAGATGTTACTGCTCTTTTACTTCGAGCTTCTGATTGCTTGTTAAGGGCTGGGTCACATGATGCTTACAGATCCTTCTTTAATCCTGGTGATGTATATAGTACTTGCACTTTTGTGAATTATTATGAATAATATTTAAGACTGCATTTTAAATATAGATGTTATTTAAGGGCATTTGTTTTGAAACTGGCATTCATATTAATGCACATTCAGTGGTAGTTTTCCTGCAGTCCTTCATGGTCCTGATGTGTACTGCTGAAAACTGAGGCTTTTGATACTTACATGTGTATTAAAAGCTTTAATTATAAATTGTAATGCAGGAGATCCCTGGTAAAATATTTCATTAAAATTGTTCAATTTGGTATTTAACTATGAAAAAAAAAAATTCCTATCTGTCTTCTGTATACTTCAAAAGAGCTAAGTGATGATGTTATTTTAACTTTTAAATAACAAGCTTAATCTTGAAAGGAGACTTGACAAAGAGTGCTTGCTCTGCTCTTTCTCCCCACAGAATATTGGCAATGTTGACTTTTTAGTGGTGTTCCAGAATAAGACAAATCCAAATGCATGACTCCTGCAGTAAATATATGTATGCTAGAGAAGATTTGAATTCATGTTTGGATAGACTTGGGCTCAATTTAATTAAACATGAGCATCGCTCCTGTATAATCTACTTCATTCTAACAGTGAAATCTATCTTAGCCAAGACAGTTCTCGTGCTCTGCCACGGTAGATTTTTGGAAGGCGTTTGTGAATAGGCATTAAGATTGGTTTTCCTTTATGTGTGTGTCCTGAGGTGAACAGAAGTTCTGTTTTCGGGACGGACTGGAATTATTGCACAAACACTGACCTAAATATCGAACTTGGTGACATACTTACTCCAAATAGGTCACTTTTAGATATGCTGATTTAGCCTCAAACAGGATATTTTTAAAAGCTGGAAATGTGGCTTGTTCGTTAATATTGATAGTTCTATACCACAGTGCGTTTCTTTCCTTTTACTTTCCAAATACTGGAGTCCTAATTAAAGAAGCTCAAAAGAAAACATCAACAACAAATTTGGTCCTTTCTGATTTAATATGTCCGTTCTGTTGCCAAATGTTGAAAAATAAGCTTATGCAACTGGATGAGGGAGTGGAGCAGGGAGGAAAGGGGCATCTTCGCAGCTCTGAAGAACTTTGTCTGCATAAAGTTGGCATGATGGTTCTGGAATTAACACAACTATTTGCAGAGCGATTCTGATCTGCCACTGTTTACTACTTTGATGTCAAATGCAGAAGAATGGGTGAATAATGTGCAGTTAGCAGCAAAGAAGACATGATGAGGGCTTTCCTTGTTTGTCACTTCCAAAACCTAAAAAGCTACACCCTTAACATTGCAGAAGAGGAAGAGGTTTTATGTATATGGTGTTACTGAGTGCTGGAACTTGCTGTCATGAGGTTTCTGTTGGGGTGTTTGACACTTCTAACAGCTAAACTTAGTGAAGTTGCTACTGCGTTGACTGCTACGCAACTCACAGCATGGATGGTTTGACTGAAGTAAAAAGAGTTATCAGTCCTCTGTGGCGTACAGTCCTCCAAGGCATACAATTAAAATGGGGTGTCAACGTCTGCCTCAGAAATTCAGCGTTGCAGAGCTTAAACAGGGACATATTGCAGAAATTTATCTTCTTGGAAATAGTGTGCATCACTGGGCGTGCTGAGACGGGTTTTGTGACCCTGCAGAACCTCTCCCCTTGGCTGTAGAAGAGCAGGAAGCGTGTCAAGAGCTTCATGCAACAACTAGTTCCTGCTTCAGTGCTCAGTTCAACTGGGCAGGTAGAGAAAGGGAGGCGATGAGAGACAAGGGCTATAAATAATGCACGGCTGCCCCGTGTAAGCTGCCTGTGCATGGCTGTGTTGTACGTGTAGATCGGTGGAGATACACAGGCACACAGCCGTGTGTGTGTGCACACCATCCACTGCTTCCCAGGCTGAGTTGTGCTGCTGTGACTGTAGTGATGGTGTGTTTAGTGGGGAACAAGCCGCTGTGTGGGGCTTAAGTGCCAGAGCGAATTTGCACCTATACACAAAAGAGGAATATCCAAAAATATTAAAAAAAAAGAAAAAAGAAGAGATCCTTGATATAAAAGTTACCAAACTTAAGTTTTCTCCTGCATGCCTTTGTATTTTCCTTCCCCTGTTTCAGTCACCTTTGTCTTCAAGTCCGCAGTGGAAACGTGTGTGATGTTACAGCCTGCTGCGAAAAAGGAGACACTAAATTATCATGTCAGTGTACATTATGCTTTAAAAGTGCTAAAAATAGCAAGAAGAGCAAATTCAAGGGAGAAGGGCATGCTGCCATATTGGTCTTATTCCTTTCATGTCAGTGCAGAATGCTCTCTACATACCTCTATTTGCACCATGAAACTAGTAGAAAATAGCAACAGATTTGAATTTAGTTTCTACTATACAAGTAAGTAGTACAGGAGCCTCTACAGCAGCCTCCATCTTTCCTCAGCTTGTGTAGAGACCTACCTGAAGCAGTGCAAAATTAAGCTTTTTTTCTCTCAAGTTACCTAGTTCTGACCAGCTGTCTCAGTCTTCTAGCTTTTTTTTTTTTCAGTACAAGTTTGACAATTGTGTTTGGAGACTGTGTTGTGAGATGCGAGTCTGAACCGTATGAAGAGGATGAAGCTGATCTATGACTCTAGTATTAATAACACTATTTTTATTTCTGCTGAGGAAAAAAGATCTGAGTTCTGACTGCACACAAGCTTGGTGTTACAGACCATATTTATACAAATAAATTCTATAGAATTTACACATGAATTCCTGAACTTGATTGCAGTTCTGCAAATGTATTTCCAAAGGAGGAGGCCAAGATGATCAGGTTGTGCAAGTGTTTTACAAGAATGATGCTGAGGAAGTGCAGTGGGTGACAATTGAGTGTTACTGATTAGAGATGTACCTGCTTTTCAGCTGTGCTTCATCTACCTTTGAGCTAGTGAAAGATAATCAAATGTGGGGCTGCCTTTTCCTTCAGCATAGAAGATTATGCTCATTAATTGACATAACGGGTAATAAAGCATATCCAGTTGTGCATATAGTTTTGTCTTTATTTGAGATACTGTCACATGCTCATGTCTGATTTTCTCGTATCAGGCGTGGTCAAACAGGAGAAAGACGAAAGTATAGATTCCAACTTAGTGTGGAAAACAGAATTTGCAGAGCTTTTCAATACAATGTACATCCCTCAGTCTGTAAAGAAGGTTTGAAGTCATTAGTCTCATGGTTAAATTAGCCCTACTTTGTTCTTGCCTTGGCTTGCCCACTAGCCAATTGACCTGTTTCAGATGTGTTTCTGTATACTATAATGAGCTGTAACATCTTTACAGAGTTCATCATTGCAGGGATTTTTATTACTAGACCTCATTTTTCTCTGGAGGCATTAAGGACATGCTTTTCTAAGGCTTACTGGTCAGAACCAGCTCGGAATACCTTTTTCCAAAGCCTCAACCACAGAACAGTGCCAATGGCAAGTGTGGGGAAAAATCATATGCAAGGATAAAGTAGTTTACTCTAGGTTATTTGGGATGTTACTTACTATAGTGCTGCCAGTTTATACATTAGAGTCACTGGATGCAGCATCTCCTCTCCGGGTGTCTGTTTAGCCTCATAAGCGGTGGATATCCCTCTTCTGGAAAAAAACTGTAGAGAACTTTAGTTTCCATGAGATCTGAGTCCCTGGATCACTATTTTTGCTTTTACCTTTGGCTATCGGTTATTTACATTAGGTAATTCCGCAGCCAACCGTTGTGTGCAACAAACACACTCTGTTGCAGTTAGGAGTTTCTGATGTTTTCTTATAATTTTGTAGTCTTATTGCATGTGTTTGAATGTATCATTGTGATTCCAGGCTACTGTGTTTATGTGTGTGTTGGGGACAGGTTGGAGGTCAGGGACAGGGATGTGCTGATCACTGAGAGGGTGACCATGCAATAGTTGTTTGGTTTCTTATGCCAGTAGTGCTTGGAGGCTGTAAAATGAGTTTCTATACTAGTATGATAGATGAGTTTAGGATAATGCCAACATGAGTGATGTCTTTTGAAAATAGCCTTTAGACAGATCTAAGGCTCTGCAAAAGAGCTTGTTTGAGGATAACAACTATCCAGGTTTTTTCACTTTTGTGAAACTAAGTAGCGCTATTAGTCTGTTTGCAACTGTTGATTCAGAATCTAGTGAAGAAAAAAGAACCCCGAAAGATTTTCTCATTCTTCAGTGAAGCTTTTTTTGAGCTGATCCTTACTTACAGGAAACGTGATGACTCTAAGTTTAGTACAAGGAAACCATTTTTTCCTCTAATACCATAAAATGACAATATTGAGATAATGCTTTCTCTAAAAATAGATCCCTAAAAATAAAGCCACAGCTTCCTTTTAGTGGTGATTACAGTATTCAAGCATAAACAAACCTCTGGTTTTCATGCGGAACTTGACTTCCTTTTTGGTCTCTGCATGAAATCTTCAATACTTGGGACATTTGCTCTGCAGTCCTGTCTAGTCTGTCTTCCTGTGGGTGGCTTCTTGTCAGCTGAAGTCTGAAAGCAGGAGATTGGGCAAAGCAAACTTGAAGCCAGTTTTGTGTCTCTTTTGATGGCAACACTTGAAAGCATTCCTCCTCTTCTTTCCCCACAAAACCTGTTATTTTGCACCTTTTGTGAGAGGTTAGTTGATGTTTTGGAAATTAACTCCTGAGTGTGTCTCATTGTAGTCTCTCTCTTAATGGTCTGGGAGGGAAGCTTGCTGTTGTAGCTCAGCCAGTTAGTTTTCCATGTCAAAATAGTTCAGCTGTTTCCGAAGTGGTGTAATTGGTGACTTCAGGCTTTTCTCTTAATTTCTATTCTAGCCAAACTATATCTTAAGTATTTTAATTTATTTGTTGCTGAAATGTAGAGAGTCTGTGGTCCTTGCCTTCAGTTAATAGTACAGTAGTTACTGAAGTATTGCAGCCAAGAGTGAGAACGGAAAACTCGATGTAGCCCACACATCTGGAATAGCTTTCAAGTAATGTCCTTTGAAGCCTTTAAATCAGGTTCTGATATTATTGAAGCTGAATTTGTGCAGCTCTTGCATAAATACAAGAAAGCATGACCACCACTTCGAGCTAGAAGCTCAGTGAGGTGTCGCAGATGTTACCTCTTAAGGTGTGTTCAGTGCAGGAGGATCCCCTGGTGTTTTCAGTAATTTCTGGGGGTAGAGGGGTGGGAGTGAGCAGGAGAATGTAACTTTTCACTTCATGAAGCTCAAGGGAACTAAATGTCTGTGATTAACATTTCCCATGGGACACAAGTTGTTGCAGGGTCTGACATACTGCACAGCACTTCAGTACATGTAGGTGGTAACTGAGTCAGTCTTGAACCTGAATGGCTGTAACATGTAGAGCCTTTCCAAACAAAGTCTAGCAGGATCGTAAAAAGGAGAGGAATTATTAATAAAAACTAATATTAGGGACGTTTGGTCTCCTTAGGCTTCTTCTGTAGTCAGTGAGAGGTGGAGGAAGGTCTCTAGGGAGAAGAGGGAATGAGTGTTGGAGACCAGTTTTAGGCCCCAGGCCAGTAGAGCTATATTCATGATTGTATTATAAAACACTTGGGTCAGAAGGTCTTTCTGAGTGACTATGAAATAATGGCATGAAGAGAATTCGTCTCACTGTAAAATTAATCCATATGATGCAGCTGTGTTAGGAGAACCTAGGTCAGAAACCGAGGACCTGACATAACCTCTTCTTTAAAACAAACAAAACCCCACAACTGGGACTTGGGAGACCCAGACAAATGGACAACTATTGGAAGTCTCACTGGCAAGAGTCTGAAATCTATAGTAAATGCTGAACAAAGTCTTTTCTGGAGGGCTGCCATTGTGAAGGCTGCTTGCTGGCAGTACGGCACCATGTCTTGATAAAAAATTAGGTATAACACACAATTGTAAGAAGAAAAAGGGGTATTTATCAATTTTTGTGAGACACTCACCTATTTTGAAATATTTACAGATGAATTGTTTTCAGTCAAGCTATTTTAAGGATGTTAATATTCCTTTCTCCACAAAATGGAGATTCAGATGTCTGAATTATAAGTAGCTTATTGCTACAGCTAATTACTGTCCCTTAACTCTAGGGTGCACCTTAAGCCTTGTCCTTGCAGGGATCTTATCAGTGTGAACATCCCAGCATGCCTACCACCAAGGTAAGGGTGTTGGTGTCACTCCTTGTGTAATATTGATACCAGTGCCTGATCTCTAAAAGAGGAGTATTTTTCCTTCTGAAGGAACAAAACATACTCATATTCTGGTAATGACTTCAGATAGTACAAAATATTTGCAGATAACAGGTGATGAATGTCTTTTTTTTTTTTTTTTTTTTTTTGACAAATTCTTATTTTCAAAATCTTGATGCTAAACCTGGGACACGTCTATGAAATTTCTTCCGGACTGCTATCATGAAGGCTAAAGATGTGCAACTTCTGCTTCATTACCTCCGCATTTCCCATTCCCCACACACATTTGCTATTTATACTACTGTTTTCAGCTCAGTTGTTACAGTTTCGCACAAGGGCCAAAAGCAGAAATGAGCTATTTCTGCATGCTGTATAAATCTTAGTTCAGAGCGAAGGCGAGGAGAGCAGGGATAAGTTAAATAATCTTTGTGCCCCCGGGTCTCACTGACATGAGGCGTTTGTACCAGAGGCTGTGTCGCCTGCAGAGGAGAGACAGGGCGACAAACACGTGCCCTGCAAATGCTGCCACACTGGTGTGTTCTCCTGCCCTTCCTCTTCCCAGGCACTTGCGGCTCTTACCCACGGCATTGCCTGTTGGATTTGTGAATATGAGTGACATGCTTTCAAGCCTCTGCTGAGTTTTATCTTTTCTTTGCAAGGCCCTTAACTTAAGTTAGCATGCATCTAATTTACCATTCGAAAGAAAACAAAAAGGATAGGCCAGAAAAGCCATTACCTTTTCACCCTTTGGACTGCACCCATTTTAAAAGCTGTCATTTAAAAATGAAATATGTCACCTTAAAGAAAAAGAAAACCTTTTAACTTCTTTTTTCCCCCTCTTCCAGTAGGATTTTTGGCATGAGCTTGTTTACCAGTCTGAACATTTCCTCAGCTCTCGGCTATGGCTGAGGGCAGCGATGTGTTTCCTTGGCTGTGGAGGCGGAGGGAGGCCTCTCTGCTGAGCAGGGCTTTGATGGTGGAATAGAAAGGAGGATTAGGATTTGAATCAAGTTCAGTTCTGAGGTGAGGAGAACCTGTGTGCTCTAAGCAGTTAGTTTAGATATTTCAAGTGTATGTATCACTGTTTAGTTAAGCCTTATGCAGGCATTGGTGGGATGTGATGATTATCGAACTGTTTAAAAACAAATCCTAAAGGAGAAAAATTACAATGCCTTTGCATTAGTGCGTCTACAGCAGGTGTAATTTAACATTGTCAATTCAGTTCAAACAGACTTGGAATTTGGCTGCCTGTACAGTGTGGGCTGTTTAGTTATTTTAATTGTCTTCTGTTGAACTCCTAAATAGTGATTTCTTATCTGAATAGCGCTATAGGGAATGAGATGAGGGTAAACAGGAAAAAGACATAATTACATTTGTTTAAATTCACACCACAGGTCACACCAAAAAATGTCCTTGTGTAAACAAGGCTTGTGTTTGTCCATACAGCTGGGTTCAGCTGTGTCCACTGCTGACATCCATTGTCAGCAATAGATCATTTTTGTAGTATAGCCAGGGCTTTAAAACAAAGACAGTAATCAGTCTTGTTGCATAGCTCGGTGACAGAGGTGGCGTTATACTGATGGACAAAGCAAAGTGGCTTTTTAGCCCTGTGTAGCAAGAAGCATCAAGAATATTGGTTGATGCAAGTATTTTTCTGTATTTTTATTGCTAGACGCTAAAGATTTGCAGTGAACCCATACCATACTTTCACCAACTTTGAAATACTGCTTCCTTTGTAAAAATAATAATAGAAGTTAAAATCCAAATACTTTAGCAAAGCCTTTTTTCTTTAAGGTACTGCTGGCTTTTGTGCATCATTGTTTATTGTGGCAAAAAGTGATGATTTTGCCGTGTGTTTGGGCTGCAGTGCTATCAGTGTGTTGTGTGTCCGTCTTCTCTGGCAAAGACGTGTTGACTCTGCAGCTTATGCTGTAGCTACCGTAACTGGGAGGGTGTCACACACCTTTCTCCAAGCAGGTCACCGTGCCAGCTGTTTCTCCCGTGTTACTAGTACTGGAAATGCAGCAAGGTTTTCATGTGAAAACAGGTGTTAAGGGTGAATGCAGTCCAGAATGTGATGAGAAGAAATTCCAGAGGGGTTGGTCTGGGTGATGACTTCTTCTGCCAGGTGAATCATGAACTGTGCTGCTTGTGTTTTTATATATCTGTGTAAAGCATATAAACCACGCCATGCAGGTTCCATGTGTATCTAGAAAGCCTTTCTTGCCCTCCACCATTGCTACCACACTGAGTCTCTTCACTACTTCTGTTGGAGCATGGGTCTGTTGAACCCCCTCAGATAACTTGTTGGGATATTTATTTACACAGTGGGATGTCTTGGGTTTTTTGTTTTGTTGTTTGTTTTTTTTTTCTTCCCATGGAAAACCTACTTTTTGCAGCTAGTGTCCCTTCCTCCATATGCTGCTTGTCTTTGACGGTGAGAGATATTCTAGTCAGCATTTTCTTACCCTTTATCAGCTTATCTCTGGAGTGATTCCCCACAGTAAGTCAAGGAAACCCTGTGCTTTATTAGAAACTGTATCATTTTTTAGAAAAATGCTTTGCTCTTAATAAACAGTAGCAAACACATGCACAACCTCACCATATTTAAGTGAATTGAAGGTGACTGCAAGATTGAAATATCCCTTTATTGTTTGGTTTGGGAACAATATAATTTTAGAATTTCAATACTCAGCATCAAAACAACTGATGAAAGTTTCTGGTGAACCAAAGAAAGTATTGTGAAGATGTTTTTCTCCTTTGTCACTCTTCTTTGTTTTTCATCTTGTTCCTCTGTTCTCTAGGAATTTGTAACAGAACAGTATTGAGCAATGAAAAACGCCTTTGGGAATAACTGTTTGTTTATATAAGTATTCCTTGTAACAATTCAGAAGTTAATTCTTAGAGCACTGTTTTGCTAACAAAAAAAAAGACTTCAATAAAATTATACTCTATTACAGAACTAACACCTTTTAAAACGTGGATTTAACTTTTGCAGTTATCTGTATGGTAGAGGCATCCTTCAGTATATGTCAATTGCATGAAAATCTTAATTAGTCTTCATATAACAAAGTGATTCCTTTAAAAAAAAAAAAAATTAAAAAAGGCAAACAAAAAATAACCAGAATATACAACTTGAAAAAAACAAAATTACTTTTAACTAGATTTTTTTTGTTGTTGTCATTTCACAGGGCTTGATGACTTTAAGAAAGGATTTACATCCTTTTTTGAGACAAGAATAGAATCTGGATTTGTTTGGATTTGTTCACACTCATAGTTACCGGTTCTGTTACTTCAGATATTTTTAGAGGAACATGCCTTGCTATGCACTGCTGGGTTGCTTATTACTGTTCATATCACATTCCAAACAAGTAGTGGGAGCAACAGTGTATGTGAGCGTCACACCTGAAATTACACATTCTCCTTTTTAATTTAACGGCTGTCAGCACTTTTTCATCTCTTGTGTTTTTGGTGTGATGAGAACTGTACCGTGCCGGACAGGTTCTGCCACCATAAGCAGACTGAATGAATACCTGGCTTTCAGAAATGTCTGCTCAGAATAGCCTATGAATAATTTTTGTCTAATACTACAAGGGAAAGAAAAATAGTAGCTACAGTAACAAAAGGACTGAACTAATTGAGTAACAAAAACTCGAGCGTTTTAATGGATGTGGGAGGACTGGATTATTAACAACCGCCTTAGAGAAAAACACGGCACCGTCTGTTCCTCTCGAAGCTTATGGCCGTGTGTTTATAATAGAGACCAGTTATCCTGGGGCCTGTGTAGCTCACATTGGAGAGGAAAAAAAGGAAGAAAAAACTCCTTGGCCTTCCTTTCAATGGCAAGATACTTATGGCAGCAAAACCTGATGTCTCTAGGTTTGGGGTACTTTACGACAAGGGCTCTATGGGTGCCCAGAAGGTTGGGTTGTGTCTCCATCAGAGATCAGAAGCTCTTATAGACTGCCACTGGGCATTGATTGAGAGTTGTTGGGGTTTTTTTCCTCTTTTTGTCACTTAATGAGGTGTTTGTACTTCCAGAATTCTCGCACCTGAGGCCAGTAAAAGTGCCAGTGACAAAATGAAATGATTGCTTCTCTTGCCGTGAGCAGCTGACAGAACACGTAACCGTTTGAAGGGCTGTTTCTGCAGTCCCGAAAGTCTAAAATGGTGGTGGAGCCATTTGCTTCTCCTCCTTTGGTCTAAACCATGCTTCCTCCAAAAACACCTCTCATCCTTGTAGCGTTTGACCCCCCCCTTCCTTGCCCACCATCCTCACTGTCTTATACTGCTGTGTGGTGGTGCTTTGTCATGTAGCTAGCTCCAGGACTCTACTGTATGGAAGGATTTTTTTAATAGAATTAGGCAGAAAATGTAGGAATTCTACGTTGCACTGTTGGTTTTGTGTTTGTTGTGGGGGTTTTTGATTGGTTGGGGTGTTTGGTTTTGTTTGTTAGATTAGTAAATAAAGCAGCAGGATGTAGTTCACCTAGAGATCTGGTAAGGGACAGAGTCCTCGTTACTTGAATTTGTTGCCCATGGGTCTCTGGGGAATGATGCTAGCCATATATAGTGCTAGGTGATGTGATTTCTTCAGCCTCTGTGGACTGTGTTTGTCTGACCTTCCCCTTTCTAGAAAACAGTGTTAAATCCCCAAATCTCAGTTTTGTTTTTGTCACATTTTTAACACTCTTTGACAGTTTTCTAATTCATTGAGAAAAGATCAATGCTTTGCTACTGCCACTGAGATTTTTGTTTTCTTCAGTACGATGTAAATAGGATAAGTCTTCAGCCATTTAATAGCTGCTTTTGACCCTTGAAATAGAGACACGGCAATGACTGTTACCCCTCACCTCCTCACTTGGGTATGCTGACCAGTCATAGAAGACTTACGCGCTGTTTTTGCTGCTGATACTTGCTGACTAAAGGACTTGAGTTTATGTCTAATCTCCTACTTTTTTTTCTGGTCATAGAGTATCATGTAACTTAATTGATGAAAATGAATCCATTTCACTCATTAGTTTGTGCTTTTCTCCATGCTGGCCATCCATGAACCTGGTTTTAGCATTAAGGCAAAACAAGAGATTGTGGCATAACTTGCAATAATGATGTAAACCATGTGAGATCAGCTACATATGCCAACACTGACGTCTGCTGTGCTTAAGAACAATTTATCTTGTGCTAGTAGGGGTGAAGGAAATGTTTTATTACAGTATTAACATATTGGTGTCCGTCTTTACTTGCAGGTGGCATCACAACGCATAAGCTCAGTGGATCTCTCATGCTGCAGCCTGGAGCAGCTGCCTGCCAACCTGTTTTATAGCCAAGACCTCACTCATCTCAATTTGAAGCAGAACTTCCTGAGGCTAAACCCTAGCCCATCTACAAACAAAGCGCTTAGTGAATTACAAAGGTAAAGTGACATGGTTCTACTGGTCTTCATCTGGCCGTGCAGCCTGATGACCGCTGGTCTGCAGGAACTTTCCTAAACTAATGCTGGTTTTAAAAATTACTACATCCTCCCATGGAGGAATGGCCAGGCTGTAATGCTTCGGAAATGGGTTAACTCTCTGTGTTAGGAACAGACTAGCTTTCATAAGAAACTGAGTGTTTTTCTTGTGAATACAAGGCTACTTTCAGTCCAAAATGCAGTTCTCAGACTGTGTTGTTTTCCACCTACCTACTGAGGCCAGACTGTAATTCTTCAATCTTTGACTCGATGTGAGTAAATATGAGTTGCTGAGCTGCCCATTGAAGGGATGCATTCTAGGTAGGGACAGTACTGTGTGTGAATTCATCTAGAAGTTTTTTGTTACCCCTCAAACAAAGAAAACCCTGATTTAATGAATTCAGCCTGATTCCTGTTCTCTTTCTACTCTGCTCGACCCTAATTCTTCTTCCCTAGTGACTATGACCTTCCAGTTGTTCTTTCCACTGCAGCTCATCCAAGAATGTAACAAATGGGTAGACGGCAGCACGATCAGTGATCTGAATAATTTAATGTGTGTGTACCAGAACTGTAGAATCAGCATGCTTTCTGTATCCAGAATAATGAATGTTTCCATACTAAATATAAAACTGTGATTTTAATTTCAGTGGTACCTGAATTGCAGCATACCTCAGGATTACATTTGCAGATGGTCTTGTTCAAACAAAATGTTTTAAACCACATTTCTAAATGCCTTACTCTGAAAAACAACTGAAAAATACAAGATGGATTATGCAGGCTGTTGTATTTTTATATAATTCCAATTTCGTTCTTAAACCACCAAAAAATTTGGCATAATGGAAGATGAATGAATGCAGCAGGTCTGCTTCACAAACAAAGCAGGCAGTGATTCCAAGAGCTTATGAACACAGTCTGGAGAGGAATACTGGATTAAATGTTCTGTGGATGTCAGTATGGGTCTCCAGATAGCAAGTGGAATTTTAGCATAAGTTAGGTGATGAACATGGACACATAATGAATGTCTTTGTTTTAATGAATTTTAAACATTTTTCCTTTTTAAATATCATAAAGTGTACAAGAGATACTTGATCATATTTTTTGCACTCTACCTATAGCTAATTCTGTCAGGGATTAGGAAGCATTTATAAATAACATGATGGGCAATGTTCATTGTCTGTTTAGTGTTCTCCTGATGCTGCAATTGTTTGAACAGCTGAAGAGCCTTGCTGAAAATTAATAAACTGTGAAGATTTTCCTCGCTAATGCGGGCCTGAATGTGCAAGAGTAAAATTGTTCAGATGACCAAACAAAACTCTCCTGTTTACTGAGATTCTGCATCAGGAAAATCTAGAGAAGTGGCATATACCTGAGGTGGTGCAAAACTGATTGTCTTGTTCTTCTGAGAGCTTGTTCTATTCTGGTAGGGAATGATAGTCTTCTCTGCCTCCATTGCTTTGATCTTGCCAAGAAGGCATGGGAAGGTCTGTGAACTTTTGGAGTTAAAAAAAAAAAAAGAGCAAATAGGAAGGTTACATGGCACTGTTTTGATGGATCACAGCCAGTGCCTCATGAAGTCCTGCCCCTCGGCGCTGGCCTTCCCTCTGCCACTGCTGGTGTCCTCCAGCTTTATCTCCATCCAGCACAGGTGGCATCAGCACCCAGGCTGGGAGCAGCTGGGAGCTACTGCCGCTGCTCCCATTGCCGTGCCAGTGGGAAGGGCTGCATGGGGTGGTGAGTACGGAAAGGGCTGTGTGAGGTGGCGGGTACAGAAAGGGCCGTGTGAGGTGGTAGGTGCTGCAGATGGTCAGGAAGAGCAGTGCTTGTCTTTTGCCTCCCAGCAGCAGCAGAAGCACGAGCCTGGCCCTGGAGCGCTCTCCCCAGCCATGCTCCTTCATGCGCTAAGAAACCCGGTGCTGGCTTCTCCTCCTTAGGGTGGGAAAACTTGAGTTGTGGTGCCAAAAAGCCTTGAGCCAACCCGGCTGCTACTGTTGGTCTGCTTTTCTGTAATGAGTGAATACACATATATCTAGAAAGAAGGGAACACTGTATCTTTTTTAAACTATTAGTGAATCTCAGTATGAAACCACGTGCAAAGTAAGGGAAGTTCAGTTATTCCTGGGAACAGAAGTTGTTATTTGTCTTTTTTTTTCTTTTTAATCCAATTTAGTAAAGCCATTTTCAGATCGTTTGGGGGTTGCATGAGGTAAAACTTGACGGGATAAACCAAAAGTCTATTTTTGTTTGCTCATATTCTTTCAAACCACTGCAAAGCAAGTACAAAATCTCTGCTGTTCTGACTTGGTACTGTTGGCGTTTATGTCAAATTCTCCATTGCTAAATTGCAGCCACACGCAGGGCACAGCACCAGTGAATCAAGCCCAGAAGTATTTAAGGCTCCAAAATAACCATGTGCTTGGATGTTGTGAACAAAATGCACTGGCATTCATATACGTACCCTTCCTGGTACAATTTTAGATTAAAATCTGGTTAGCAAGGCAGTCTTGAAAAATTTATCTTGCTATAAGCAGCTCTTGGTGCTAGCAGTTCATCTTAATAAATCACTTCAGGTGGTAATTGACTAAATGCTCATTAATACTGGATTTCAAAACAAAAGTATGTCAAAGACAGAAGAAAATACCAGCTTTTCAGCTGCCTACTGAGTGGATTTAAAAGAACTTGGTCATAGTAATGAGAGGCTGACATATGCATTGACTTGGCAGGTAGAGTCTGGAATGGATTGGGAAAAAAAACACAAGAACTTCTACTTTTGCTTGTGAAATTAACTTATTCTAGTTGCAAAAACAATTTATTGCATTTCTGAATAAAATATGTAGTCCTGCTCAGTATATGACATAAATAAAAAATAAAAAACTGAATTACTGATAGCATTTGAAGGTTTACAGAGATGTAGATGCACTTCTTTCCCTTGTAGCTACACTTTCACTTGCTTTGCTGTCCACTCAAACTTTGTTCTGTTGCTGTAGATGCTCTGCAGTTGTGAACTTCTGTAGCTGAACTGTGAATGTTGAAATATATATACAGCTACTGCTAAGTTTTTTCTTACTTACCAGGGAATACATATTTCACATTATGTATAGAAGTAGGCAGTCCAAAAATTTGTATGTGTTGAAAAAGAACACAGCAAATGGTTGTACTTGTTCTCCCTCACAGTGGCTTTTCTAAAATTCTAGAAAAGGGTGTTTTTCTTTTTGAGGAGAGAGGAGATTCCTCAGTTGAAAGATGGTCCAGCTGTTGCAGTATTAGAAGCGGCTGACATGTCTTGTGATAAGATCCCCATCGAGTCAGAATCTGCCTTAAAGACCTTGGTGTTTTAACTCCTTTATACTGCAAATGGAACAATTGAAAATGTTTTGTTGTCTTAAGTTGTCACCAATTTTATTGCTTATTCTCTTTATGTTGGTTGATGGATTTCTTTTTAACTAGAAAGCTGAGATTTGTATGTACCTTGTGTTCCCAAACCTCATTTCCCCATTATCTGCAATGCAACTTCATAGCTTTTATTCTGAAATGCAAATAAAAGTTCAGGCTTACTAGTTCTGCAGAGTGCTATCACTCTAGATTTGAGCAAATGAATGAACCATAGTCTTTATTTACTGTTGCTCTGCTTCACTGGGCTAAGTAACACTTTATATTTATATGTAATTGTTTCAGTCAGTGCTGTTGGAAAAAGCTGTTGGCATCAAGAATACTGTTCGCTTGTTAATATTGAAGAGTAAGTTTTCAGTATGTGGGTTTTTAATATAAGCCTGTTGCTGATTTAAAAAAAAAAAGAAAAAAAAGAAAAAAAAAAAGGAAAATAAAAATGAGAAAGAACAAATGAAGGCAGGGGGATGTAATAAGCCACAAAGTTTGTTTTAATGATAAACAAAATTATACTTGCCAGTTTTATCTGAAGAACAAGTTGTTATTCTGATTGTGATTGTTAATTATTAACAGTGATTATATGGATTTTTATCTGAAGATCAGTTGGTAGCTTTTCTCTCCCACAGCCTCTGTAGACATAGAGTGTCTTCTCAGGCATCTCAGCTGAAACTGTTCTGGGCTGGTGGCAGCAACTTGAAGTTGCATCTGTAAGGGTATGAGAAGGCCAGAGGACTCTGAGATATTGATGCAGGTGTTTCTGAAATTCCTTGCTACTTAGAGCTGTAGTATAGGTGCTTTTATCTGAAAACCCAGAATTTGGGAGATCCTCATGGTATACCCTCCTTCCAAACCCTTTGTGCAGTAAGTAACTAGAAATGCAGTTGTTGCTCGGGGATCACTTAGGTTCCCAGACGGTGAGGAGGGAACAGTATTGTTGACCAAAATGGTGTGAACACAGCAGACAAGCTTGCTGGAAGTAAGGCTGAAGTGGAGTTTGATCTTGGCTTGTCCCTAGAGATGGACAAGCAGGTCTCCAGGCTCTTATCTTGGTTCGTTGGTCTCAAAGTACATTGAAGTGCTCCTTGAAAACATTGCTTTTAGTGTATGAATCAGGTTAGCGAAGAAAGTCAGATGGATTAATGACATGGCAAATATACATCTTCCCCCTGGCCAGGCACTGCCAGTAGAAGCACTGGAAAAGATTTGAGCTTGCTTTCTTTTTGTTTGCTTTCGTTTTGTGGTTTTGTTAGTTTTGTTTGGGGGGATGAGGGTGGGTTTGGTTTTGTTTTTTTAGGATGCTCTTCTGGAAAGGAATTTGCTTCTAACTGCACACATTTATTTAAGTTATTTAAATTTATCCAGTGAATGTGAGGTGCTGTCACAGGGAATGGAGTGTCATTGCATACTCCACCATGTGGGAAGATGCTGGGAGCTTTCTCTCATACTCTTGTGGTCTCTGAGCCAGGGAGCCTTGATTTTGTAATTATTTCTCGTTCGCTTGAAGCCAAAGACAAAATGTAGCCCTGTAAGTGGTAAGGCATGAAGGAGGAGTTGGCATGATACAACCAGAGGTCTACTAGTAACAAACTTTGTCCAGTGTTTGCTATATTCTGGTGTTACATTTATTTTGTCAGGTCTGTAGCCTGGGAATAATTTTTTGGTATTTATACTAAAGAAGACACTTGGAACATATTGTTTATGTAACTTCACTGCTTTTGTTTTATTCAGCTTGTAAAGACATTAAAGGAAGAGTTTGGTTTTGTTAGTGCATCTTTCCAAACTTTCATGACGTGTTCTATGCACCTCCTGCCTACCTTTCTGAACTCAAGAAAGTACCCTCATATCAATACTTGGCAAAAAACAGTGACATTTAATTAAAAAAAAATTAATTTCAAACTCAAGTCTCTACAAGTGACTGTGTGGGGAAGATTGCAAAATTGCTTCAATGCCTGAAACACATTGGCTTTTTCTGGATTGTTTAAATTGGAATAGTGAACTCCTTAATAGTAGTAGGAGAAAAACAGATGCCGCTAAGAAATATGCTATAAAATATGATTTTTAAAAATTGTACAGGCCAAAGTAGAAATTGCAGTTATTAATTGGATTCAATTTAGTGGAACTAGTAGCCTAAGTACAGCAGTATCTCTTCCAAATAATGCTTCAAAAAATGAGGAACATATTTATGGAATCCTGTTATTGAGCACCAGCCTACTCTGATTTACTTGTCTGTTGCTTTCTGATGTGGCTTCCAAAGTAAGGGTTTTCTTTTCATGTATTGAAATGTGTTTCAGTTTGGAAGGCCACCCCTGGATAATGATTGAATTTCAAATATAAATTTCCAATAAAGAGAAGGAGAATATATTTTCTTTTTTTCTATAGGAGTTTTTTTCTTCCTCTGAGAATAGTCTTTCCTCACCCCATGAAGCAGTGTGTGTTAGGTATGTGCAAAAACTGAGAACTGCAAAGTTACAGTAGTGTAGGTTCAGATTATTTCTACTAACAAAACATACTTTTTTCTTGTCTTTATGGTCTTCTTACCAACTATTTAATAGAATAAAAGCTTTATTGTTGTCTTAAATTTGGAGGTAGTCTGAATTTTACTTAACGTGTGATTATTTGTATATTTTGAAATATGACATTTAAGGTTATTCTTTTTTGTGCAGGCAGTCTGGTTTTGTTTTGTTTTTTAATAAAATCTACCAATTAATTTTGGAGTATAGATTCAAGTCTATAAGACTCAAGCCAATAAGGCTATGGATGGGTGAATTTAACGCAACTACAAAAAGACAGTAAATTGGACCATTTATTTCCAAGGAGGTAATCAGTGCATCAGGTTCATATGGAAATTCACTTCATGTTTAAGTCAGTGGCTGAAGGAGCAGCCGTTTGTGAAGGTGGGAAGTTGTAGTTCAGTTCCAACACTTGGCCACAGTGCTGCTGGGCAGGTGCCGTCGATCTACTCAGAAATGGTGCTGGAGCTGAGGGGTGCTTGTGCTGGTGGTTGAAACAATGATCAGCTGCAACCACAGCATAGTCATGAGAGCCCAAATACTGGAGATACTATTGGGAAAGTGATTGTTTTGCTTCAGCTGAGTCCCTTATGAAGCCATGAATCCTCTTTTTGGTTGTAACAAAATATTGCTTTTCAATTGCTTTGGCTAAGAATAGGGCAGGATGGTGTATGGCCAATTCGAATATACTTTGCACCCCATCCATCCAAACCTAGTGGAACACAAATGCTGTACTGTGTAATGGAAATTCCTCTGCTGTGCACATCAGGTGGATGTGAATTGGAAATGAGCATGTCAGTTCATTGCTCTGCTGTGATACAAGCTTCTCTTGTTAGCTCCTCTCCTCATGTTGCCTACGTCAAACTAAAGTGGCAGCTTCAGGATTAAGTATGTGGCCATTTTTTGACCCAACTGTGGCAAATAGTGTTCAGTCGTATTGTGTGTTTAAACTCAAGGGTCAACTTGTCAAGATTTTGCTCTAACTTAAAGTAGGGCTATTTTTGATCAGAGAAGTGGGTGCTTTTATGTTGGTCACTAGAATAGAAAGCTTAGCAAGATAACTGAATGTAGCTTGTTGAGAGATACTGTTCTTCAGATTCGCTTTTTTAACAAAGTCTAGAACCAGGGAAGGAGAGAGAAGAGGAAGGAGAGCATATGCATGGACTCGATATGAGGTTATTATTACATGGTCATGCCTCACACAAGTGGTGCTGTACATCCCTTCTTTCCAGTGATGCTGTGGAGGCAGCGTTGATGTGTGCCCCTGCTTCTGGTGGGAGTAAAGATCTGTGTGTGAGAAAACAGCAAAAACGTTGCTCTGTAAAATCTATTTAAAGCTTGACACTGTGCAAACTCAGCAGCAACAAAAAAACTTGTGCTACTGACTGCAAATCTATGTAGATATAAGAAGCACTATAAACAATTCAGCATTTTAAATGTGCAGCGTGGCAGTGCTCCATAATGGAAGTGCACCAAGCCATTTGCGATATGGATAGTGGGAAGTGAGGGGCCAAAGATGAGAGGCAGACTTAGATCTTAACTTTGAGCAAATGCCTGCTAGTTTGGCTTAGTAATGTTCTGTACTTGACGGTGCTCTGGGAGAAGAAATGTGACTTCAGCATTTTGCAAATGAACGTGTTTACAAAGAAGAAAGAAAATATGTCTTTTGTGCCAGTTGTCTTATATTGACCTCTTTAACTAAGCTTATGGTGTCTGTTAGCGTTTCTTTTAATGTGATTTAACAATGAACTCTCCTTTATGGATTATTTAACATATGCTTACATGTACATTTTCACTTCTGTATGAGTATATCCAATACTGCATGTCCTACTCATCCTCCTTTACATACTATATAGTCCTGTTAACTACTTCAGCTCATGTCCTTAGTAAAGATTACTCATGGAAGTCTCTTTATAAACACACATTAAAACATACATTGGGGTAGTAGAGATGTAATACAGATACATTTCAGGGAGGCTGATTTTATTTTCCACACTCTGTTCCCCCACGCCACACACACACACTTTGACATAGGACAATTGTACACGAAAATGTGTGCAGAAAACCTTGAAGCCAGACACTGCATTGGAGTTAGTTAACTTATTATTTATCTTCCTTCACTTCCCCGCCTGCCCCCGTCCTTCTTCCTCTGTGTATTAGCTTCATCTTCTGTAATTTTATCTCAAGTTATATTTGGGTATTGTATTCTAGTAGATGGTAGTTTTTACGTGTTGAGTGGGCAGAAGTCCTGAGACTGTTCTTCTGAGACTCCGGAGCGGCCATAGGTAAAGGCTGTAGCCTCAGTGTTGGTTATTAAATGAGTTAATTCTTTTTTCCTGGTTGACTTGAAAATTGAAATGGTTGCATTTTGATGTTTCCCCAGCAGCTTAGCTATTTTGACTTCCTCTTACTGTCTTCACTACTATTTTGCACTTACCTGAATACTGAAGAAAGTGTGATTTCTAGAGGCCCCAGAATCTCTGCTACTTAGAGCACTCTTATTTGTATTTGCGGTTTACTTTGAGGAAGATGTGGGACAGCTGTTCCACCACAGAATCACCTCAAATTTCAAGGCATTATATCTGTGGCTTAAATCTACAGTTACCTTCAAGATAAATTCAGGATTCTTGGTTGGAATTCTAGGTTCAAGATTTTTAAGCCCTTTATTTCAAAATTGAGGAGTAAGAAAGTATAGTGTTTAAAATGTGCCATTTTTTTTTCTGGCTAGCAGCCCTCATTAACATGAGCTGATTTACCCTAGACTCCTTTTTATTTTACAGTTCTCTCTCTAGAGATACATTAGTCATTGTTTCTGCACAGTAGCATTTTTTTCCCTGCAGCAGTAATTTGATTGCCGGATTTCATTTAGTCTCTATCTAACTCTGTTCCAAACTTCTTCTGCCTCCAGCATGGCACGGGATGTTCAAAAATCTGTGAAAACTCCGAGCATGATTTTATTTTTCTTATTTTTCCCCTTCCCTCCCATCTTTGCACCAAAATTGCCAACAGGGAGCACAGCATTCCCTTACTTGCTGCAAGCCTTTGTAAATGTGAAGCATATTTGTGAACTTTAAGTGTATTTACAGCTATCTTTTGGGGTGAAAACCTCACTTCACTTAAAATTCCCATTGAAATACGATAACAAAGGCACTACCCACGTTGTGCTGTTGAGTTGTAGTCAGTGGCATGAGCTTCACTTAGGTAATACTAAAGGTGCCAGTGAATTGCAGTAGCTGGTAAGGATTTTTAAGACTCTTTCAGTGTTAAAACTCTTCAACCTTTTAATGCTTGCTGCGTTTTCTGCCCATGTTTTCGGTCAGGGGAGGACCAAGTGCGTTGGGGTAAGGATGTGCTGGGCTGATGCAGAGGCTGTGGCTGCGCTAGTACGCGCTGTTGGAGGTCACTTTCTTGTGGAACAGCAGTGTTCATAGGTGCAGTTTTACTTCCATTGCTGTGTTATATAAAAGCCTTCTCACACAAATAAAGGTACCGAGCCTTAACAAAGTGAAAATGAAGTCCACATAAAACGTCCTGGCATACAGCATGCTAGAAAAGAAACTTCCTCCCATGTATTGGAATCTGGCACAGATCTTTTCATTCATCCTTTTGCTTGCCTCTAGGCATACCTCCCAGTGGTTGTTAGGCAACCGTAATAATGTTGCTGAACATGCGGGCTGGCTAATTCGATTGTCCCCTTCTTGGGTTTTTTGTTCGAACAGTCTTGGTCATCTTTAATAAGGCAAGCACATGCAAGTTGCTTTGTTGGCTGATGCGATAAACCATGGGGCTTTTTTAAGAGTTCCGTGACATGTCAAGGACAAAATTTTGAAATCTGTGTGGTCATTGGCATCATTTTTAATCAAGAGCATAAATTTGCCTCATCACTACAGAAGTCTTGTTAAATTCTGATTTAATTCAGCATATTTCCCAGTTCTTTTCAAACCAGTGTGTTCTAAAGAGAATTTTTGGTTGAATGGCAGTATCTACTCATGTGAATGAAGCTGAGCTCCACCACAAAAATTCAGTGTTCAAATAGGCTGAGAATTTCCTGCACCTTGTAACCAGTGTCACAAAGGTAGTCTTACTATCCAGATATGTGTTCAGAAAAATAGCAGTGCTTTAGTTCAGAATGAGATGCCACAGAAGAAATTGCATATATCATAAGGATGGCAAGTGTTTTGTTCTTTGTTGTACTTGTAGGAAAATAGATTTAGCATGTTGTTCAGGAGGGCCTATTTCATGCCAGATTAATGTGAGTGAACTCTTGCAGGTGGTGTTGAACTTGTGTCTAGTAGTTTCCGTGCTTGTTCGGAGTGCATAAACTAAAAATGCATGCAATTTTCATTTAAATAACCAGACTTTCCTTGTATTAATTATTGCAAGGCAACTTGATGTCATTTATGCTCCATATGCTCCACTTCATTCTCTTTTTTTTTTCTTCTTATGTCATTATAGATTCACCAAGTTGAAGAGCCTTAACCTTTCCAATAATAATTTAGGAGATTTTCCACTGGCGGTCTGCAGTATCCCAACCCTGACTGAACTCAACGTGTCCTGCAATGCCCTCAGAAGTGTTCCAGCAGATGTAGGCGAGATGCACAAGCAAGTACTTTCTTAAAACTTAACATACACAAGCTGATAATACAGGCAACAAGCAGTTTCATAACCCTGTTCGTAATCTTGCTATGAGAAACAGTTTAAACCTACTGAGCTTGTCAGAGCAGACTGGCTTGTAGATCTGTATGGAAGTAGTTAAGAGCTGTGGGTGGAGGGAAAACACTTTTGTGTCTTGAAGCTTTACCCGTCCCCAATATTTGACACAAGGGTCACCTTCATGGTGAAGATAATCTTTAAACCCCCTTACTTTATATACTTCAGCCATCAAACAAGTTGCAGTTCTGGAGAGGTATGAAGATGATATAACTGTTTAGCACAGCCTGCACTTTATAGTTGCCAAAGCTTTTAATTATTTGGTTGATATCTTCTGTAGCAGATGTTAAAGCATTATTCCCTAACATTTCTCTTTCTTCTGCCCTTTTGTATATTTTATTTCACTGTAACTGCAGCAGATCTATGTGTTTATAGGAAGGAAATGTGATTTAACATGTCACTCACTTTCTTCACTTTCCCTTCCCCTCCCCCTTGAATAGCTTGCAGACATTTTTGCTGGATGGCAACTTTCTCCAGTCCCTTCCCGATGAACTGGAGAATATGCATCAGCTCAGCTACGTGAGTCTGTCCTTCAACGAGTTCACCAACATTCCAGGGGTGCTGGAGAAACTGACTGCCATGGATAAGCTCTGTATGTCAGGAAACTGCATGGAGACCCTCAACCTACAGGTGTTAAAAAGGATGCCTCATATTAAACATGTGGATCTAAGGTAGGTATTTGAAAAAGTGGGTCTAAGTTATCACTGTTGAAATAGTTTTCTCTTCGACTGTCAGAATAGTCCCTGGGTATGAATCTCGTGTTGGTCCATTGAAGCACATTTCTGGCAACGTCCTGTAATTTACAGCACTTGCCATGACTTAGCAATCGTCCTTGAGGTTGAGGTAACATTTAGGGGAATCACTAGATAGGAAAATGAGGTTGAGGGAAAATTAATATTTACACTGAAAGATAGTTCTAGTTGATGTGGTGTTAATATAGTATAAGTTATAGTCCCTGACTCAAAAAGCTTCTATCTGAAATGTTACAGATGTTTGCGATGAAGAAAAGAACAGTGAAGGGGAGAGTACAAAAAATCTATTTTAATATTTTTTAATATGTTAAAAAGCCTGGCCTACCATGAGTTGCGCTATTTTATTGATTCCCTCAGCAGAGTCTAAACAGATCCTTATTACAAATGGCTCTGGTATAAGGCGATTCTTTATTTTTGGGGTCTTTGGGGAAGCCAGTTTCTGCAATCACCTGGCAAGGCTCAGTTCAGAGCCTGAGCCATGAGGTCCAAATTACAATGAATTTTAGAACTATTTAGTTAAATTAAGCTCTTCAAGCTAAAACTTAGCATACCATACTACTGTGTAGCTGTCACGATTTGCCATCAAGGAACTGCTACCATAGTTAAGAAAACAGTTAAAATAGACCGATGAAATTCCGAAGTGTATATGATGGAAATAAAATATATGTGTGTTTGTGTATGTTAAAAGCAAATAAATAAACTGGTCTTAGTGTAGGGATGCTGTGATTGAGCTGGCCATGAGCTTCAGCATTGCAGTTCCAGCCCCCTCCCATATGCCACATCCTTTCTGCACCAAGCAGTGAACAGTGGTTCTTTGTAATGCTACCTGCAATAGTAAATGTTGCATGTGTCTGTAAACTCTATTTGCTGCTCAGTGAAGTGCTTTCCTTTGGTGGAATCAGAAGGAAGCATTGCTTGTAAACTGAAAAAGTAGGCTGTATTGGAGGGGGCATATTACTCATGTTCTTTTAACTGGAAAATGTAGCTGCTCTGAAAAAAACTGTTTTACAGGGGGCAACTCTTTGAAAGCAAGAATAGCAACAAAACTGCAGATTTATGCCCTTATGCTCACTAGAAGGGGCTTAATGGGTGATTTTAGTGTTCTGGTCAGAGCTGAGAATTGGAAACTGAACTCGATGGAGTGCTCTGCCATCTCAAATGTTGCTGGGTTGTAGATAATCATATTTCAATTGTATCTTCTGGGGAAGATGCTGAATATTGGCAGCATCAATGCACTGCAGTGAAGATATGATAAAACCTGTTCTCTTGATCTGACAGACCCACTTGTCTTGGGTTATTTGCCTTGTTTTTTCACAACACCGATTTTCAGGCCTCTGAATTTGCTTGGTGTAGAACATGTCAAAGCGAGAGGCAAATATGGGAATTCATAAATCTCAGTTTGGGCTTTCAATAAGGCAAGAGACTCATATCTGCCAGGCTTCTCCAGCAGATGGTCATGATAGGCCAGCAAGAACTGTAGGGAGTCTGTTCTTTTCCAAACTGTTGAGCGCAAATAACAGCCAGGTCATCTTTTATTTTTATAGACACAGTAATAGTAATACTTACGTTCTTGCAGAGCTTTCTATCAGTAGTTTTCCAGGTAGTTTAGAAAGGAGCTTGGTATCATAATTCCTATGTCAGGATTGATAGAACAGCAGAGCTGATCCATCCTGCTTCTAAAATACCATAGCAAAGGGGAAAATATTTAAAATCAGCCTTGATCAGGACCTGGAGGCATGCTAGTTTAATCCAGCACAACTGATTGTAGAGTGAGCAATGGTTTGCCAGCAGGAGCCTGGCACATAACTACACTTAATCTCTTTTTTTTGTCTGCAAGATTGAATTCAATTAGGAGATTGGAGACTGATGAAATAGATTTTCTGCACCATGTGACCCAACTGGATCTGAGAGACAACAAACTTAGGGAGCTGGATGCCACAGTTTTTAACAACGTTGAAGTGTTACACTGTGAACGGAACCAACTGGTAACCCTCAAAATCAGTGGATATTTTCTCAAAGCGCTGTATGCTTCCTCAAATGGTAAGTGTGTTTTCAGGGCAGCTGTGCTGTCGTCATCTGACTTCTGATTTTTGGACCTGGTTCTCTGTGAGATGCTTATGGAGTGCAGTGCATGTAATCAAGAGGCTTTTGACGTGACCCTTGAATAAAAGGTTTTCACATGTGCCATGTCATGCTACTGGCAATTCTGAACTTCGGAAGTGACTTTCAAATAACACTGAGCTGAAATTGCTTTCTGTGTTAGCAGGGAGGGCTCTTGAAGTTTTTAGTTCTTTGTGTTGTATTAAAGTGTTGTTTTACCAAGGCAAATAGGGAATTTATTTCTTTTCTCCAGAGTTGAGAAAGTTTGAACAGGTAGCCATTTGTGAGAGAAACTGAAACAATACATGCTTTTGCTACTACCTCTAGCTGTTTACTCTGGCCAGAAAGCTACAAAATCTATAATGAGTAGCTTCATTTGTATTCAATAATAAAAGTAATGCAGCATTTTCATGTTGAATAACTCCTGCCTTCCATGAGTAGCATTTGTTTGATCTGTCTCTGGAAGCTGTTGTTTCTTAAAACACAGTTTTCACCACCATTTTTATTGTGTAGAGTAGTATGGTATGACATAAACAAAATGCAGACTCAAAGAGCTATGAATTTGCTGAACAGTCTGCACTGCCTTTAAAAGGCTGTCATCTTAATGATAGCCAAGCCTGTGCCTTCATTAACTATTCATGCCAGGATCTTTGTAGCTGAGAAAAGTTAACATTCTGAGCATGTGCTGTGCAATGTGAGCTGAGAACCCAAGTCAACCCCTATCTTGCAATCAGCTGCCTAGTTGGTCTTGCTGCTCCTCCTGGCTGTCCTCTCTTTGCACATTCAGCCACCTCCTTTTAGTTTCATCTTCCAAAGGAACCGTGATGCTTGTTACATTCTCAGTTTAGTGGATTTTTCTGTAGGCTCAAATAGATGTCTGCTGGTTTCGTTTCAACCTTAGTGCTAAGCAGTAACTCCCTAAAAATCTTAGGATATGAAATATTATGGAAACACTCAAAATACAACATCACTAGCAGCAGTTGAGATGGTATCAAAGGCCTGGTCTGTAAGACTGCCTGCAACCAGGAACCCCATAGGGATGTGAAGGCTCATGTAATGTGTTGAAAAATACTCATGGTCTTGCCGTGACCTGGAGGACCCTGGGGTATTCCGTAACTCGCTGTTCCAGGGGGAAGAGTCTCCCTTCCATGCCTGTTGTATTAGTGACCAGTGGGGAAAAAAAAAACCAAACAGTAGAGCAGGTTTATGCCTGACTGTTCTGGGCAGAGGGGAAGTTACAGCTCTGCAACAAAAATGAAAACATGAGAATTTGCCATGAAACTTTTAAAATCCTCCAGTTTTTCCTCTCTGAACAGTTATGCAGCGTTTGTCTTAGCAAGTACAACCTGATATAGCAAACGTACTCAGACATAATAATAAAGAAATAAAATTCAGTTTACAGAGATCCTCAGAAGGCTTTTAGGTCACTGACTTGTTCTGAAATCTCTCAGTGTTAGTTGTTTAACTCTCATGGATTGACCGTTTAGGTGCAAATCTTTATCATCACTTTGTTTTTGTTTTTGCCTCTAGAACTTGTTCACCTTGATGTGTATCCAGTTCCTAATTGCCTGGCTTATATGGATATTTCTAGGTAAGAGTATTTTTTTTTCTTGGGCTTGTGGCATATACATCAGTGAGGTTTATGGAAAAATGACATTCCCTGGTGTTTTACTGACAGGGATTAGGGGCAGGAATAGGACCTTGAGATGTGAGAAGACTGATTCTCAGAGTTAGAGGGTGGGCTTTTTTCTGCTTCCCTGTTTCCTTTTTATAAATTAACTTTTTAGGTTTTTTTAGTACTAAAAGCGGAATGTGCCTTTATAGTTAGAGTTTCCCTGACTTAAAGATTCCCTGTCTTATAGAGATATAACATGGTGATTCAAGTGTGCACCAATATGAGGCATCTTTCTTTCTGACTGCATCTGTCTATGTCACAGGCCCAGCGTAGGTGACATTTTGATAGTTTACTCATCAGTTCAGCAGCTCCTGCAGCTCCTGGTTGTTCTCCGTGGCCCGTGGCTGTGGCTGCTGCTGGAATGTCTGCAATTGCCATTTGAATGCATCTGTAAATCTCACATTAATCAGTGAGGTGGGATAAGGGAAGAAATGGAAAAGGGGGTGTTTTAGTTTGGTTCACAACTTAAGGACTGAATCAGGAAAACACTTTATACATGGGCTTATTTAAGGAATTACTCATCTGCATGTTGGGGTGATAATCTCATTCATTAAAAAGCCTTCTTAAAGCACTCTTAAGCTGGTGAGAGTGATCGTAGCAATGAGTGAGTTAACCTGTGGCAGTAGTCACAGAAGTTTCATCAGCCATGAGTCACATTGTCCACCTAAATGTAGCACACAGGTGTGACTAAATAAGTGTGATTTATTGAAAAGCATTCTTTGTAAATCTATGTTCTCCATTTAGCTGTAAATTAAATTGATTGCAAAAGGCATGATTTTGATCACAAAACCCTTTTTGTGCTTTAGTTCAGTGATGGCATTGTAACAAGGTTAGGGTGTCTTTAGCTTCTTAGCTCACTTGGGAAATCTGTTTGAGATTGGAAAGGAAGCTGTCTGGCAATAGGAGGGCTTGGTTTGCTGTCACATATTTTGATTAAAGGCTATTGCGTGAATAAACTATAGGATACAAGTACATGAACATAAATCAGTGTTCATGCTGTGTAAGGTCCTATTCCTGAACTTCAAGTCTGGGAAGTAGTGGATACATCAATGCACATGCACAGGATCTCCTCCATGTATTTTGTGCGGCTAATTTTTGTCTTTAAGTTAGGATACATGGGTGCCTCACTGTGCCTTGCTGCATGTTTTCAGTGCAATATTTGGAAAAGACTTACCTCTAAGAAATTACTTTTTAGAAGGGTTATTTTCTGTGAAGACAAACACAAGAAAAGCTAAATGCTTTGCTTAAAAGATACACACACACACAAAAATTCCACTATTCAGTGAGATAGCTGAAGACTGGTAGACTGCATTTTAGGATTGAATTTATGGAAGATCAAAAGGTGTGTTTCAGCTGTGTAGGATGTGAATATTTTCTGAGGAGTATCTCACAAATTTCTCCATAGAGAGACTTCTTCATCATCAATGCTCTGATACTCTTAAAATTTTCCCAATAATTGGAAGCAGCTTCTTCCATTTTCTTAGTGGCTGTACATCTAGGAAGATAATAATGCTGTTAGCTGTCTTGTCCCCCCTACAGAGAACCTTACTGCACTACTAGTGCCCTTAGAGGAGAGGTGATAGTCTCATACAAAACATATCATATAGCAGATTTATTTCCTGCAAGAATCTGTATCTCTCTTGAGGCTGTATTCTTAATAGCCTTTACATCTTGATTATTGTTTCATTATACCTCTTTGTGTTCTTTGTTCACAGAAATCACCTGGAAAACCTTCCTGAGTGGGTGTGTGACAGCAGGAAGCTGGAAGTGTTGGATGTTGGCTACAATCAGATACGTGAGCTGCCTGCCCAGTGAGTCTTTCAGACTAGTTGCACAATGTGGAAATAGTTGCTGATTCAATGTTTAGCTTGTTCCAGTGACTGTCAGGCCTGTTTTATCTTTTGTTTGATTTTATTTTTACCTTGTGTGGTGTCATCATGCCTCAAGCTTCCACCCAGCCTTTCTTCTTTTACTTTCATGCAGAGAAAGCAATACCTTTGAACTCCAGGTGGAAGTTTTGAAGCTGTTCATGTGGCTGCTTAGGCAGAAAAGCCCTTCATTTTTGATACTGAATATTAAATATTTACAGCCATAACTTTGCATGACAGTATAGAGATCCGGAATTTCTTGTAATTTAGTTTCAGCGGTGCCTAGAGACTCCAGTTCACAACCCTGTTTGAATGAAAAAGGGTTGAGAGGAAAAGGTAAAGCCTCATCAAGCAAGCAAACTCCTGCAAGTAGAGCAATCGCCTTTGCTACAAAGATGATGTCTTCTCCAGGAGTCTAAACTTAAAATTGAGAAATACAAATGGAAAGGATTGGAAAGCAAGTGTACAGGAAGGAAGATAGGAGTTGAGTTTAAATAATGAATGGCTCTTAGTGTTTGTTTTTTCTAGAGAGGACCGTTCCAAGTGAGTATACTGGTCAGGTGCTGATCCCTGACTTCACTGGAAGAGAGCTGTTGCTCTTTACTGCTCTGCATAGTTTAAAAGAGATTTTGTGAAAGAAGGGGAGCATACTAGGCACAAAGGGTAAAATTGCGTGGGGATGTGCAGAGCCATTGAAGATTGTAGACAGCTAGTATATGATAAACTATTAAATATTTTCCTTACAGAATTGTATAGCGCAGAAGAGCATCAGAAACCGAAAAGGAGAGTTTTGTCAGGGTCCGATGAATGTGCCATATGGTATAAACTGTCAGCTTTAGTCTCAGAAATAGGAAGAGAATAATTTTCAGAAATGTGGGCAGAAAAGGATGTGTGATTTACTAAGCAAACTAACAAGCTGACATGCAGATTATTAATCCCTCTATTTTTTCACACTGAGTGAAAATGCGCCTACTCAGAAGGTGGGGAGAGCAAAAGTTCATTTGCCTTTCATTTGCACTTCATAACAACGAGGAGTATCAAGGCAAACCGGATATCTTTTGGAGATTAATGATTAGCTGAAATTAGGTACAGTCAACATCCCACTTGTCTCCCCTGCCATCTTATCATTAACCCCAGGAAACAGCTTATCTTTGAAAGCTTGTCTTTGTAGTATGTGTCTAGATAGCTTAGCTCCTAATAAGTCAGCTCAGTTTTAGGGCCCAGTTCAAAACACAGGCTTTGAAGGTCTGTTAAACTTTAGGGAAATTTGTGTCTGGATTCAAATGCAAATGGCTCAGGCATATAGACCTACTGTTAAGTATCAGGTAAGTGCTAGAGCCCAGTAAGTATGTTCAGGTGCACTGCTGTGTGCTTCTACAAGGAATAGCACTCTGAAAACCCGTGGATTGAGTGAGCAGGACTCTCCTAGGAGGATGCTTGCAATTCTAACAGATTTTCAAGCCTTGACTGACCAGAAGTTTCTAGGAAGGCTGAATGAAGGCTGCACCTAATCTAAACAAATTACAGTTGGTGGTATGTGCATTTGCCTCAAAACAGAAAAACAACTCTTGAAGACAAAGAGTTGAAGCAGTTGATCTAGAGGAATGAGTATTAAAATTTGTCTCAATTAAAGAAAATGGGAATGATATACGCTAGGCTGTAATGCAGCCATTTCTGCTTTAAGAGTACTGAAAAATAACAAAAAGGGTACTTAGTCTTAGCTATGCAGAACAAACTTATTGTCATAAAACTGACAATGCCAAAGATTCTTCAAAGAAAGTGGAAATTCTTCAATTAAGATTTGTTAAAATTACCTTACTGCCACCAGCGAACAGATGTCTGTAGGTATTCTTGCTCCTTTTTGTTCCTATTTTAGAAGATCTATTTGTATTTAACATTGTATTCTCTTGAGCAGTTGCTTACTAAAGGAATTAGTTGAATGCTTTCACCAAATGATGTTTTCTCGGAAGATGCTGATGCTGAGTGGTGTGCTTGTCTTTGCAAATTTTTGATCCCATCAAAACTTGCAGTGGGAATCAGGCAAGTGAGAAAGCTGCCTCTAGGGAAGAGCAGTCCCAGCATCCTTATTCGCCCTCCAGCCTGAGAACTAGGTGGCCCAGGCTCATCAGGACTGTACTGAAATGCTGGTGGTTCAACCTCTCTTCAGGCAGCCCAGTTCCTTTGGTGCTTGTGTAACTTCAAAAATAAGAGAAAACAGACAAAAACCCCAAAGACTTACTCAGTGCTTCTGAATGATTTATAAAATGTATTTTCATGGAAGAGCTAATTGCTAAGGGTTTTGCAATGATTTGAACTTTTTTATTGTAAAATGGCACTGCCCCTACCCATCTGAAAAAAAACCAAAAGTGATAAATTGTTTTTGGAGATCTCGTCAACCAGTTCTTTTTCCTGTAATGTTTGGTGTTGATGATACTGGCTAGTCTTGATTACGAAAGGAATCAGAACAGAAAGGCAAGTCCATAATTGAGACTTTCAAGTAAAAGTAGAGTGAAACAAAAATAGTTAAATGACAAAAACATAATAGATATATCTTTCTGTTTTGCTTATGGTAAGTCTTTTCACCCTGTGTTGAGCCTCCTGGAATGATACAGCTGGCTGTTGACTTGTGTCCATGGTCATAACACAGACAATCCAGCCAACTGAGATAACTGTTAACACTGGCACGCAGACATGGAGTATGATGGTATCTGTCAAGGGGAAAATACTCAGCATACTTCGTTGATTATTTTGGCACAGTAATCCGATGACCTGATGTATTGTAGGGAGGGGACGGGGAGGCTCTTTATGTGTATTTGGGTCATTGTAACAGAGAGAAGAAGGTTTTTGCTTTAATGCTGAGTAATTTGAGAGTCTTTGATTGAAGCAGGTCAGCATGATGCACAGGCTCGCCAGATTAAACAGTATGGTAGCGGCAATGTAAGACAGGTGGCAGATGAAAAATAAGTTCTTTTTTCTTGCTTTGCTAAAAGTGGTTCCTGTTCAAAATCAAGAGTTTCTCCATTTTTGGGCTCTTTAGGTGCAGATTTTAAACTCCTCATTGCATTGTTTATACTACAAATTTTAGGTTTGCTATTTGATCAAAATAGCTATTTGTTCTTGTCTCTTTAAGTTGCCCTCTTCTGCCACAGCCACCCAAAAATGGAGTAGGGGGATGGGACCCCAAGTCATCTATTGCTTGGAAAAGCTCAAGAAAGTAAAGCCGATTAGATAGATTTGATTTGCTGTAGAACTGGAAAGGAGGCTTTATGTTAGTCTGGTATTCACAGAAAAAGAAAATGGGGGGAGGGAAGAATTGTGCTGGATTGTGAGTCAGCACATGATGAATAAAGCGCTATGAAGCTTGCGGGGTGACTGGTGATTTCACCCACACTTCTGAAGGAAGTTCTTCCATTAGCCAGGGGGATCCCACACGTGCAGTTTTCTGCAGCCATTGTTGGCAATTACCTCCTTCGCTGTCGTGCTTGTACATTCATGTATTCGGCAGTGCCACAAGATAACCGTTTCTCACTACTTTCACTCATGAATCATCCTTAAACCTCCTTCCCTGTCTCTGAACAACCTTTTTAAGAAGTTGGTGGAGAGTGGGAAGGCATTCTTGGATCTGTGCGTAATTAATCCTATGTCTGCTAATCAGTTGGCTGAATCACTTTCTTGCAATGAACTGTGATATCACACCTAAATGCTCAAAGCAACTCTTCACTTTAGATTTTTCTCATTTTTGTGTTTTATATTTCTTTAAGGTTGTTTTACAATAGTAGCTTGCGTAAGCTGCTGGTGGGACATAACATGTTAGGAAGGCTACCAGATCGGCTCGAGCGAATGCAAGTAGAGGTCCTGGACGTGCAACACAACCAGCTCCTTGAACTGCCATCTAACCTGCTTTTGAAAGCAGACAGGTAAGTATAAAGAAATACAATCTTGACCTGCGTGTGAGGAACCTTGCTTTGCATGTTACTTCCTAGCTGAAAGGGTGATCTGAGGTTCCCCTAATTTGAAAGTTGCCAAGCCTTGTATGGTAAGAACAGATGTCTGTGCAACTCACCAAAACACATATTCTTTTTATTCTGGTTTTGTTGCTTTATATGGTTGATTCTTTTTCCCCACCAAGCTCCTGCTGAACACCTACTTCTTGAAATCTAGCTGTAAAGTGAAGCACATGCTATTTTCTACTATGTACGCTGAGATGGGTTAGTGGCAGTTTCTTTAAATACATATTTCTTAGGCTTGTTTGATGGAGTGTGAAAGCTTTTTTTTCCCCCCTTCAGTCACAGCCTAGAACTTATTTATACCTGTCAAACAAAACCAAATCTGTGCATAAGGCTGTCAGAATAACTCAGTTATTCCCCTGTCCTTGCTTTGTGATTTTTTTTTTTATGCTTTTCGAGTGTTTGTTACTAATTTAGCTCATGTCAACACATGATCTGCCTCATGGATTCTTATTTTTATGCTGCTGTTTCTTTAGTCTCAGGGTCTTCATAATCTTTCTTTCTGGGTATGAATATGTCCAGTAAAGTGACTGTGATAGGAATACAGGAGATTGGTAGCATAGTCTAGGGATGGTAAATGAGCTTCCTTTCCTTGGTGTCAGTGCTCCTTGCACCTCTGCACTTCCACATGTAGTCATGGGATTTCTGAGGGCCTAAGCCATGCAGAATTTAAGAGAGTGAGATTGTGGGCTGTAGGGTTTTATTTCTGACCCTAGCTATGACAAAAGGAACACATAGCTCCTTGGTTGCTTGAGGGATGGAGAAGGAAAAGTTTTGGTCATCTCACTGTCACAGCTCCTCACCCATTATTGTGAAACCTCTGCTTTTATACTCTTGTCCATTCTGTCATGAACCTCTGGTTAAATTTCCAGGGATTCACATTTTGGGGAGTTTGAGAATTAGATTTGTGGTCAAGGTGGTTTCTAAATAAACTCTTGACTTACTCCTTACTCTTGAACAGTAGTGTTCTGAGGCATTTATTGCTTAGGTTAAAAATTATATTCCAAAAGGTAAACATTAGTACAACAGAGGTTTGTTTCTGGAAACCAATATGACATATTGGTTTCCAGCCTTCCAGCCTTGATTTGCTTTCAAGAACGTTTAAAATAATTTTTATACTTTGATTCTTTTCTTGTTGCTTTTGTGGAGTTTGGTGTTTGTTTTAACAACAGTAGTGCATATCTGTCCACATTCAAGCCTGTGTAGGGTACTACCTTTGGAGCAACTTAATTATCAGCAAAGTTATTCTGATGTTAATTTACTGTGTCAGTTTAGACTTTACATAAAAGTGCAGCCAAAGCATTGAAACTTATCAAAGTTGCTACTGTAATAATTCTGATTATCTAGCGCATTTCTGTTTAAAAGTGGTGACATTCATAGCCTGTTCATGTGGCAAGGGCGTTTGACACCAGCAGTTGTTATTTTCTGGTGGATGACTTTTTAAAGTACTGTATGTTAGAGATTGTATGAATTTCAGAAATGAAATCTTGTAAAAAGCTTTTTTACAGGAAGTTGCAAAATTAAGTCAATAAAAAAATCCTGTTTACAGATCCCAAGTTGAAATTCCTATCTGTTAATTTAGAAAGGTAAGAAACATTTAAGTAAGTTTCAGAAAGCTACTGGAATCTTTGAAAGCAAAGAGAGAAATAATTTTGTAAAACTTGTATTAAAACCAGGTTGCAGATCTAGGAAGTAGTGTAGTGTGATTTTGGCAGTGAGAGAGAACCTGAATAATCTTCTTTTTTTTCTTTGTATTGCAATTCGTCTTTTTAAACTAAGCTACAAAACTGTAGGCAGCTTTTTATCATTTTTTTATTATAAAAATGAGCAAGTACAGGCTGAAACCAGAATTGGGGATAGATTTCCAGAAGTTTGCTGTAAGTGTGCTGAGAAGTAGAATTTAAAAAAACTATGTTGAGTAACACTATTAAATGGCTGGTTCGGGTTTGGGGTTTTTTTCCCCTTTGCAGCTTTGATGTTCTGCAGCTTTTGAGCAGTACAGGGCATGTATTTTCAAAGTTTTCTACAGGTATAAAATTAACAAAGTCATTTACTGTCACAGGAGATGAGCAGAGCTTACCCATTCTAGCATCTTGTTGCTGCTTCAGCCTCCTTCGCTTGCGATGGTAATAGCAGCAACTGGCTTGGGTGAGGTTTTCCCTCCTGGTTCCTTACTCCTTTGCTGGTTTAGATGACGTGGTTTGCAAATGGTATGTCCATGCTGGTGCTCCTGTGACTGCTGCAGAAGTGATAACTGTGAAGGAAAACAACAGACCAGATTAGCGCACAACGTCCGAGTTTTAAGTTTGAAATTTCCCACAGGAAACATCTCCATTTTTATTTTGTTTTCCAATGTTTGTCTCTGTCAGCAACTAAGTGTCAACAGAAGTGGGTCTGGGCCAGGGAAAGTGTTCAGGGGTTTGTTTGAAAAAGGTAAAATGCTCTCTTCTCCAAGCATTCCCTGGGAAACACAATCTGTACTGCTAGACATGCCAAGAGAACTGGATTTCCCAAGCGGTCTGCCATCATCTCTACCCAGCGTGTAATGTTGGACAAATCACTTTACCTTACAGAACCTTTATCTCTCCATAAAATGACTTACCTTTTGCAGCCTTGAAAAGATTATTTTTTTGGAAAGGTACTCAGGTCTGTGCAGCTGACAGATGATATCTTGTCTGGGTATGAAGTCTCATGCTGTGAATTATAAACGCTTTCTCCTTCTCAATCCTGAATGTTTGACAAAGTGGGTGTGAAGCGCCTTGGGCGAACTTCAGCTCAAGTGCTGGTGGGCTTTGACATCTAGAAGAAGGGAGAGAAATCAGTGCATTGGTGCACAAAGAGAGAATGCCACTTTCAACAATAACAAAAAAAACCCTGAAAAACCTCTGTTCTCTTCATAAAAGAATCTACGAACATTGCTGTTCTGTTTTGATCCTTCAAAAACCACCGAAAAGGTGTTATTCTCTACTGAAGAGTATAATTTAGGGATGTGTTGCTGGTCTGCTTTTTAATTAATTTTCTATTTTAGACTGTTACTTGAGGAGAAATTGAGGACTAGCCTATGAAACATTTTTCTGACCAAGGCAAAACTTGGTTCTGTTTGTTGTACTTGAAGTATGCACATCTTGATCATGTTAGCAAGGATTCCTCTTGCAGGGTGGGGATTTTCTTGGCAAGATGAACGCCACAGAGGCAGCCAGATAATCTCTTCATTTCTCATTGCCAGATGCTGCAAAAACAGAGAATTCGTGCAAGTGCTGCGGCTGATGGGGAAAACTCCAGGCTGAGTCCTGGACCTTTTTTGCTGCACCTGCATTTCTGCAGCCTTTCATGTCTGTCCATTGTTTCATCTGTTGTCATGCCTTTCCCACTCTGTCTGATTCTCCTATGCACTTTTTAGCTGCCTTCCTTGGCCAGCTTGCAGCAAACTACTGGTTAATGGCATGAAAACAATCCTACAGAATGCTCTTCAGATAAGATGGGCAAGCATTCGAGAGCCTCAGTGGAGTAGAAAAGCAATGGCAGTGGTCAGGAGGGTTTGAAAATGGAGACACAGCGAAAAGTGAGGGTTTGCCTCTCCCCTAAGCTTCCTTTCCATTTAGTATGAATGTTTGTTTGGTTTAAAACCTTAAAACAGCCCTGGGACTATTTAAAGGAGTTGTGTGGTGAAGATGTGTAGCTGTGATGTGCACAGATTAAGCCATGGACTTTGTTTTATAGTGTTTGGTAGTGGCCACCTGTGGTGGCTAAGCCGGTGTCAGCTGTTCGGAGCCTATCTAGGCTCTCATCTGCATGATTCTTGTTTCAGCTTTGCTCAGCTGTTCATATATGTTTTGATTTTTCTGTTTGTTTATTTGTTTGTTTGTTTTGATTTAATTTGTTTTGGGTGGGTTTTTTTTTACTGGAGGTCTGGAAGGTGACCCAGTTAAGCTTGCTCTTGGTTGATATTTGCCATTTCCACCCACTGTGGCTGCTTCTTTTGGATGCAAGTTTTCAATCCTATTGTGGATGCAGAAGTGAGGGAGGAAACAAGTTCAAATGAATACAAAGAGCTATTTGAGTGTTTGTACATACTTTTGTTTCAAAAATGTTTAGCTGCATTTGTTCCTTTGCTGATAGGTTAGGCTTTGCAAGCAGATATACTAGAAACTGGGGAAATCCCAGTTGATGAAACAGCTAAAGATAGGTTAGAAAGTAAGAGCTGAGGAGACAGCAGCAGTTAGTTAAGTGGTTTTTTTGGCAGTCTATCAACAGGAAGCGGATTCACTTGAATGTTTCCGTCCTTTCATTCTTTCTTTTTTTTTTTTTTAAGGAGCAGAAATATCCTCTTTTGCACAGGCTGGCAAAACTGCCTTTTTTTTTTTGTATTTTGTTTCTTTTCTTTTTTCTCTCTTTCCTCCCTCTGCGACACACTTAGCTTAAAGCATTCTTCCTTACACACCTGCTACCACAATCATAAATTATTTTAGGATTAGGTGGTCAGAAATTGAGGTCATGTCTCTGCAGAAGGGACTGAAGAAGAAATTTAGTATTTTGATTGCTGTGTGCTGATGGAGATCTTGGGGCACAGGCCAAACTGGAGATCTTGATTTCTCTGCATATTCTCCTTTTGCAGCTGTGGTATGCTTTCCAACTTTTATCAGTACTGTGAAGCTAAGCACAGTGGTTTTGATTTGCTGCCGTGTCATCATTGGATGCAGTTAGCTGTGATGTTCCTTTTAATGTTGAACATTTCATAAGCTTTTTTGAGGACTTAGATTTTCAGTGGTGGCTGTTTCTTACCAGCAAGCCAGGCTTGCCAAGCTCCCTCAAAAAAGGTGAGGAATTGGGAGACACTGTATTCTCACAATTGTCCTCTATTCAATTTTATGTGTGCTGGGGGCAGGCCTTGGTGTTAAAACATTTCAACCCTTTGGCAGTTTTCAACAGAAGATTTCCTTCTTCTGCTTTTGGAAGTTCGAATTGAGATCTGAATCCTCTGGGTTTAAATAAGGAATGCATATGACTGCATATTAGGTCTGTTTTGTTGAATTAGATCCATGTCCTCGATTCTAGCCTGATCTTTGGGACAGTCTTTTTTTTTCCTGTTTTGGCCCTTGGAGAAGTTAAATCCAGCAAGGGACTGTACTTCAATACCTCATAAAACCAAAGGTGACTTATTCCAGCTAGAGATCAATGTTTTTATTAGTACCTCAGAGGAGAATTTGCACCTTGTCAAAGCTGAAGAATTCTGGCATCTCCCTGCCAGCGCCTTCGTTTCTTTCTTAATCTCTGACGCTCTTTTAGAACTTGTTAATTCATGCATTCCTTGCTGTATTATTATATTCTACTCTGTTATGTGTGCAAGCTGCTGAATTCAGGTTTTTGCAGTGATTCTGTACTTTTTTTTTTCTCCATGAGCTTATGGTATTCCACGTGGGTGGAATTGGGAAGGCAAACAATTAATTTTGGACTGAGTTTTAATACTTGACATTCTCCTTCCATCTGATAAGCAATATGAGTGGGATATCTTCAAGGAACATAAATCAGTTTAAGTCCGTGCACAAGAGAAATGGGAACAGTTGTGCCCAAGTGAATTTCCACTCCTCTGGAGGGCATTTGTTAGATGTGCCTTCTCAGGTAGCAGCTGGCATGTTGCACGAGGATGAAGAAATAGGAGAGTGGAAATAACCTGGAGGAGGACTTCTGTGTTAAATCAGTGTGAGGGAAAACCTGATGGGCAAGTACAGATTTTGTTGAGGGGTTTTTTGGACGTAAGTTTATAGCACAGAACTGGCAAAGCTTTGGCAATAGCAGTCTGCTGGTTCATTCTGTTCTCTGCCTAAATAATGGTATCCCTTTTTTTTTTTTTAATTCAGAAAATACCTTGAAAGAATTATCTTTTGAATATCTTTTTACCATTTTAATGTAGCAGCTGATCAAAAGGAACATGTAAATAAGCAGCACACTCTTCTCTAAAAATCTCATTTAATTCTAATGATGACAGACACAGAGAGAGATCTATATGTGACCATCCTGAACCTGAACGTGGAGTGCTAGCCAGCCATGAGTTGGTATGTATGAGGTAGGTGAGAGGCCCTGATGCCATAGGGTTTCCATTCTAGGCTGCTGGCAAGATTTTGTTGGCCACCTAAACCTTGTTCCCATCAAGACACTAAACTGTAGGTCAGGATGACTTGTTGGATTTTTTTCCAACGTTCTTGTACCACTCTCTGGAAGACTTGGCAGGGGGGTTCTGAACGACAGCTCTCTTCCCTCCTTTTCCCATTGGAAAATATATTAATCAGAACTTATTTTTGGCAGGAATACACAGATTCTGGACACTTTTAGTACCAGTGAGGGAACAGCTTGAAATTTCTTGTTGTATTCCACCAATGTTGGAAGTTTATTACAAGCAAAAGAGCTTTTGTTTGACCTGTCTTTCTTTTGAATTTTAAATGACTTCAGGATAGTAGCCTGTATTAGTTTCAGCTTTATCTGAGCAATGTACCGTTTGCAGCTGTGTTTTGGGCTAGCTGTACTTGAGCGGACTTGTGTTCTTCTGAACTTCATACCCATGGGATGCTCTCTAGGTTATCTCTTTGGCTCTGCATCGTTATTAAAAGAAGGTACCTGTGAAACACTTCAGGTTATTCTGCTGCAGCTTGCAAGAACTTAAGCAAAATGTAGATTCCTCTTCAGGATAGCGGAACATGCCTTTTCTTGGGGGATGTTTTGCTGCCACCTCCACATCCCCATTGTATTCCTGTGAAATTTCACTTTTCTCAGCAGTCTTAAACCTTTTTGTTACTTACACCTTTCCAGGCTGAGCTGAAGATGACTGTTTTGTACTGAGTGGTACAAAAGATATTGTGGCTTTAATGTTAGTCAAAGTGCCTTTTTTGTGGAGAGAAAAGGTTATCATGCATATTACATTGAGCTGCCAAAGTCATGGTTGTCTGTACTTCAGCAATAGGTGTGCTTGCTGCTGTTTAATTAAGTGCAGGAACTGTTGATGTGGTATGCTGCAGTTAAATAATCCAGCTTTGAATGAGCTTAATGTATTTTTAGTTTATAGCTAAAGGGTGAGATTGAGCAGTATCTTTTTTAGAATAAATAAATAATTTTAAAACCCCTTTCAGCTGCTTGTTTCCTTCTCTGTATTAATCTTCCCTCTCCTCCCTTCCTCCTCTGGAGTTTTACCACCCTTGTGAATAATGAATGAACCTGAGGATTAAACCGTGTTTCTCCGAAGTGGACTCCTCTGTCTGTAAAACAGCTAACCTAGTTTCGATTCTGTGCAGTGCTGCGAGATTTTTGCTCCTAATGGAAATAGTGGGGTTTTTTAATCCTTTGGCATTCCACGTGACTCCTCTGTAGCATGTCTGACCCTTATTTGCTGCTGAGCAAGTTCCAACCAGCTGCAGCTCTTGCAAATCCGTTTCATTCATTAATAGACTTTAAAGGTCAGTGTGGACTCCTGTGTGCATGGCAGAAACTATCAATATTTTATCACTTTCTCTTAAGATTGATGACAGAAGCACAACTACCTTTTGTGTCCTGATCAGCGGCTTCATAGGCTTCAGCCAGCTTGTTTCTGAGCCTTGTGTCTCGAGTGCAACTTGCCCATTGCAGCTGCCCATTTCTGTTAGTTGGTAGGAGTGGTGCAGCCTGGTTTGAACGTGGTCCCTGCAGACTGGCAGGCTCTAAGGCAGCCTTTTCTGAAAAGAGAAGGAAGGAAGAGAGAGGTCGTATTTCTAGTGAAAAGGCATGGTCATGCCAGACGTGGTAACTGAAGGATAAATAGCTTTATTTTTCCATTTATTTGGAATTGCTTGTGCGATTTCTAGCCCTCGAGATGCCTACAGTGTGTATTCCTCCAGCACTGCTCTGATCACCAAATATGAATCCTCTGCCCACAGAACTAGACTGGCAGGAGTGGGCAGTGCCTGTACCCCAACAGGTCTTGTTGCCGTCCTGGAAAAAGTCCTTTACAAGAGAGTAACTTCATTTCTGTGCTTCTTCAGTCTTTGCAGCTTGTGACGGGGCTGCAGAAAATACTGACAAGGCCTTCTGCTACTTTGGGGAGTAGGGGAAGGGTGCCCCGGAACTACATAGAGATATAACTTTCTTGCTGCATACATCAGCAAGCAAGTATATAACTTTTTAATTTACTGTTAGCACTGTCTCTCTTTAAAAATCTAAAAGGCTAATTACTGCTTAGTCTTAGGTTTGTTTGTGGGGTTTTTTTGTGATTGATGCATCTTTAGTTATCCAAATATTCAAAGAGTACTTTTTCATATTTTGTAGTTGCTTTCAAGCCTACAGATTCAAACAAAGTATTGTCTGCACACTAGCCACTATTTAAAATACTGAAAAAATGGCTGTCTTTTTAAGCAGTGACTTCTTTTAGTCACTTGAAGGGCGGCTGTACTCTCATGGTTCGTTGATGATGAATTCAAAGTTCATTTTTATGTGGAATGAATATGGAGATGATGTGGTTTGTTACTGCTTTTATCTGTAGGTTCATCTGTAGTAATGTCGGAGGTACTGAGGTCTTGGGATAGAGACATTTTGATGTGCTCGTTTTGCTGATGTTTTGTTCATACAAATGTGTTCATTTAAAAACGTGATCAGAAGTGTTGTTCTTATAATGCTAGACTTTTGGTCTTTCTGTCCGTTGTTGTGAACTTGTTGCTTTTGACCTTTGCTATCTTAACTCTTAAAAACAGAGGTTTTATTTATACTTCTAGACAAAACCTACAGGATGTTTCGCTGAACTCCCTTATGCAACTTCTCTTTGCAGCCTGAGGTTTCTGAATGCCTCTGCCAACAAACTGGAAACGCTTCCTCCAGCCACTCTTTCTGAAGAAACCCACAGCATCTTGCAGGAGTTGTATCTGACCAATAACAACCTCACAGATAAATGCGTACCCTTGTTAACAGGCCATCCACACCTGAAAATCTTGCACATGGCTTACAATCGCCTACAGAGCTTCCCTGCAAGGTGAGTAGCTGGTTTCACTGCCTCTGGCCCAGCGGTGGGTGGGCATCATGAAACGCTTTCACAGCGAGTACTAAATTGCAGAGAAATGCGGTGGCAAAGGCTGTATTTTGAATGTGGTGGTACTGCGGTGGGTGGACTCACCTGCTGTGCCCTCTTGCACGTCACTGCCCTCTCTTGCGCTACACAGACAAGTGAGTGCTACGTGTTAGTTGGTGTGTTTTCCTCTTTTTGACTGGACTAATGCAGCACAACTACAGCGTGCTTTTGAAGTCAAGCAAGGAGGTCTTCTGTTTTCCCTGACTTGGTCACTTTATTCACACCTGGTGGGTTTCTACTTACAGGAGATTGGTGAGCATAGCAGTCTGGAAATGTCCTCTGCATGCAGACTAATGCCACTAGGGAAAAATCCTCTCACTCCAGAAGGAGATTGTACTTTAGCAGCAGTTTCTCTAGTTTCAGTTCACTCTGTTTTAATCAGAAATCTTTCAAGTGCGATGTGCTGTAAAGCTGATGGGGTACAACCTTGGGAAAGAGATGCCAATAAGTAAAGGGAGAGAGATCCCTGTCCTTGCGTGGTGTTCTGGGCAGCTGGGCTTCAACAGCGAGGGGGAGGGGGATGAATTAGAGGGAAGGGCTGAATGGGATGCCAGAAGGTAGAGGGGAAAAGGGGGCAAAGTGAGAAGCTAGAGTTGAAAGAAAGAGGAAGGAAGAAGGAAGAAGAGTGTAAGTGAGCTGGTGAGTAGGGGGAATGCAAGAAAAACAAGTCACTTGAAAAGTAGCATTAACAAAACATTGACAGAAGAAGCACACATTTTGTTCCACAACTGTGTTAGTGTCTGATGTGAGGAGAGGTGACAGGCACTGCTGTGAACAAGTACCAAAGTCTGCAATTTTATTTTCTTAAAATAATGAAAACCACTGCTCTTATCACCACTTCAATATCAAATATGTGTGTCTATTAAAAGAAGAATTCTCAAACTCTTGTTTTTATAGCAAAATGGCCAAGCTGGAAGAGTTGGAGGAAATTGATATTAGTGGGAACAAACTGAAAGCCATTCCAACAACCATCATGAATTGCAGACGTATGCATACTGTAATTGCTCACTCCAACTGCATTGAAGTCTTCCCAGAAGTCATGCAGCTTTCTGAAATAAAGGTAAGGAACAAATGTGCTTTGGAAGAAGCAAGTATAATGCAGCTTTACCAATTCTGTTCTTGCCTCAGGTCTCTCATTGCTACAGGATAGTATATTCTTAGAAATTGTAGATATCTGACAGCTGCTTTCTCCTCTGAGGTCATATGCAAAATATTCGCCTCTGTGCTGTCTCAGAGCGGAATGGAAGAGCTGCCTCAAAATCTGATTTTACGCTCACCTTCACCACATCCTATCTTCTCTGCCAAATAAGTCTTAATTGTCTTCCTGTGACAGTCTGTTACAATACAACTTAAACATTTGGCAAGAGCTATGCGTAATTAACTCTTGCTGCCTCGGCAGTTGGTTGTGTAGGAATGGACTTTGTTTAGAGCACATGTAAAACCGCTGAAGCTGCAAAACAGGATAGGCCTTGGGGACAGAGAGAAATTCCAGGACTGTAGGATTTGGGTATTTAAGCAAGCTACTTAAATTTTCCTAATTGCAGTCATATTTTGCACGACCGGAGGAATGCTTAATCCGTCTCTTGTACATGTTTCCAGACATAATTCTGTACTTTTCCTGACACTTTTTTTGTGGGATGCATTCCTTGCTTGACCGCGCTGAAGAACACTACTGCTCACCTTCTGTGAGTTGATCTCCTGCTTCCAACCTGTCTATAATGTGGAATATATCGCACTGCGTGCTGTTTCTGCTGGCCAGAGCTGGGAGACGGTTAATTCACAGCATGCAAATCTTGTGATACAGCAGAGAATTCTTCAAGGCTGAGAACTGATTACCTATTCACAGGCTCACAACAACTTAAGCGTCCTGTGGTCGCTCTGTAAAGTCGAAAGGCTGAGTTCCCAGACTGCCCTGTGTGCCTCAGCGTCTGGGGTCAGGAAGACCAGCAGGAGCAATAATTCTGTTGGACAGCGAGTGCATGTAAAGATGAGCTTTGTGGTTTTAGCCAGGAAATCTCAAACAAACTTGTGGGTTTTTGAATACTCCTCCCTCTTTGGAACAATGGCCAGAGGAAGCAGAGGGCCATTTAGAATCAATCAGAGCAAAGCGTTTTTTTTCTTAGAGGAAGAATTGGGGTGGGAAAGCGAGGCTCTGTGCAGTAAACATTTCTTTAAAAGTATGAAGGTGGTGTTAACAAAAAAAAAATAGGATATTGTAAACACGTTGATATAAAACAATTAACTTTTTCATTTTGTTTGTGTGTTTTGGGAAAGCTGAATGTTTTATAAAAGCATCAGTGTTTAAAGTGCTACTTTGCCACAATGCTTAACAGAAATACTGTAACAGTTTCTTCCTGCTGGTTCTGTATGGTTAGTTCTCTTTGGTAGAAGAAAGAGGCCTGGATGTCACTAACTGGTTTGGGACTGCAGGGGTAGTGTGCATGACTGCACATAAGAGGGCACAGTCCTCTACAACTGCACCTGTGTGGAAGAACAGTCCCTGGTCAGTGCTCAAGCCTGGGTTTGGCTTAGGTGAGATGAGTTCATATAGTTGCCAGATGGGAAAGTCTCTTGTTGGGCATAGGGGTTCTCCTGGCCTCTTGGTGATTTCTCTAGGTTGGCTGGTTTTGCTTTGGTATTGAATTAGCCTGAGAGGCTGACAGGTTATGGTTTTGGAGTCAGTGATACTGGAACGGGTAGTAGCAGCACTTACTATGTTGTCTGAATTAATTTCAGAAGTAAAGCTACTATAAATGATGATGCTTTTACATTTGCAGTGACTCCAGAATTTCCAAAACCAAGGTCATTTTAGTGATACAATTGCCTCTAAGCCTTTTTAGCACACTGTAGTCAAAGCTACCAAAGTTATGTATTGTCCTCTGTGTTAAAGAGCCCAGTGGATGTCTCTGAGGTATCTTATACAATATATTTTTTAGGGTTTTTTTAATTGTATTTTATGACAGTTATTTATACTGTCAGAGCAAGGTTTGTCTGGCCACACTGAAATGTCTTCTGTGAATGGCCAAGCAGCTGGAAGCACATGCACCTGAGTCAGTGGCCCAGCAGACACTTCTTCACAGCTGCTGTTTGACTTCAGTTTCCTTGCCTTACAAAGTAAAAAAGGGCACCTTTTTGTTCCAGTGTCCTGGTGGTTTTTCACAGTCAAACAGTTGAGTACGCCTTGCTGTTTGAGCAGAGCTCAGCAACCCAGGCTTGCCTTTCCCGCCTGGGACTTGGCTTTATTTTATCATCCAGTTTTTGTTGACTGACAAGTTACTTCTCATTTGTGGTTGTCTTGCTGGCCTGCTGTGAGTAGGGTGATACAGAGGTTTCTTGTTGGAGTTTTTAGTCAAGCTTATCTTTCACAGGACTGTTACCTTGACATCCTAAATAAGAGAAGATCTAGTAGCAGTAGCATCTTAAAGATGAAACTCTCCATCTTTGGTAGCTTTCTCACAGTTAAATAGGTCCATGTCAGTATCCCCACCTTCAGTCACAAATGATAACTCAAGTCCCTTCCAACCTTGGACAGAACAGTTACAATGCTGTAAATGCAGTGTGAGGAAATGTTGGATATTAAACCCTGTCTTCCAGCTGGCCCGTCCAGTGCAAAATCCTGTGTGTAGTTGTAGTTGTTCTTCTGGTCTTGCATGGGTGGGGCTAAACCAGCTTGCATTAAAATAACACATGAGGAAACTGTGATCAGTTAGGAAATATATGCTTTCCTACTCCTTTCCTACTTCCCTGGGGAGTACAATAAGGACTACATTTAACATAGATGTGCAGAAAGTCCCTCTTAGCTTGTTCTTCAAATAATACAAATAAAATCTTAAGAAATCCTAACCTGATAAATAAGCTGCCTTTTCTAGTACCCAGGTACCATGGGATCTGCTGTAGAGTGTTGGTACCTCTGATGTGTTGGGCATTTAATGAGAACAATGAAATACTGATTTTTGTACTTCTTATTCCAGCATGTTCTTCCATCAAATTTGTAATGGCCTTGAGGTGTTGAACACAGCAAGGGCTGCTGGCAGCTTCTTTAATCTGCAAAGTAATTACTGGCTCGCTGGAAGCAGCAAGGAATTGCGCAGAGGGAAAAATCTCACTGGAATAACTGTTCCATTAAGCCGTCTACTATTTTGTTTGCGTGACAGATTTAAACACTGATTTCCTTATCAGGCTTAGATAACATCAGCGGGTTGTTCTTACTAGATAATGAGGCCTCCATATTAGACAACCTCAAGATTCGGGTTGGAAATTCATTATTTCCATTGCATGTCTTTAATAAAGTGTTAGGAGATTTTTCTTTTCCAGATTTTACTAGGTTATCTTATGCCTTTCTCTAGCTCAGGACCCAATTTCTTTGAATATACCTACAAAAATGAAAGTGTCTCACTTATGTCAGTGGAAATTACATAATGGTCAAAACGTGCAGCTAGGAAGAGCCTCCTCCTGCCCCTTTCAGCTTTCTGTTTTATTAAGTTTTCAAAGTCTTTCTGCAGGTTGAAAGTAGAAAGTTGTCTTTCTGAAAGATGTGAATAGTTCTTCTATCCTCTGTTAAATACCAGCCCGCTATGTCCTACCAATAGTTTCTTTTGCGATTTTTGTTGCATGCTACACTGGTGGTACTGTAGTAGGGTTTGAAGAGTTGGCTTTGTTCTAAAATGCTATCTTTTTGTCTGTATATTGACTTTCATCTGGATATGCAGCTTTAAAATATATTTGTTTGTGGATTTTGTCATTCTAGTGCACTTGTTGTAGCTAATTTGTGCTTAGCTGGTGGATAGCCAGCAAGTTTCTCTTCTGTTTTCCGTCATATTTTTTCTGAAACATTTAAGCTTTAATTTTTTCACTCCTTTAATTGACTTCATATTTAAATGAGTCCATCTAAGATGACACAAATTAAAACCATGTTTAAAACTGCTCCAATATTTTTTCCTTTCCCCTACTACTCCTCCCTTGCACATGCATTCATAACCCTGCTTATTTTAATATCCCTCAGTATATTCTGAATTCCTGAAAGTGTGGTCATATTCGTGCTGGTTTAAACTGACTTCGAAGGAGGGACTGCTGTGGCCAGTGGCTTAGACACCCCAACTGTATCTCCATTTCTTTTGTCTATTAAAAGACGGGCAGCTGTTTTCATTAGTAACACTTAGATACTTAAAAGTACACTGACCGTCTTTGTCTCTGTGAAGAGCAGACAAACATTACGAGTTTTATAACAAGATGACACCTGGCAAGAGATGGAAATGGAAGGAACATATTTCTAGGTGTCCCAGACATCTGGTAAGATGGCTAAACGCCATATGAATGTCTTTTGTAAGAACCACTTAAATGAATGGTCGTAGGTCTCAGCCGCAGCTTTTATTCTTTGTGAAGCATGCACTGATATATTTAATCAAAACTTGTATGGTCTGGATGACAACTGAATTCTCTTGCTTATTTGGCTGCTTTCCTTTTGCAGTGCGTGGACCTAAGCTGCAATGAACTGAGTGAAATCACATTGCCTGAAAACCTGCCTCCAAAACTGCAAGAGCTGGACCTGACTGGAAATCCCAGATTAGCCTTGGATCACAAAACCCTGGAGCTACTGAAGTAAGTTACCTTACACAGCAAGTGGGAAACGGGCAGAACGACTCCTGTCACCAGGCTATGACAACACCACAATACATGGAAGTGTAAATCTCTTTTAAGGAGTGTGGCTCCTTGTTAGCAGTGGATCAGAAAGTGACAGATTTTATGGATATGTCAGAAATTGATGCTTCTTTAAAGGGGATGACTTTACCCACTTCAGTGCAATTTCTTTCATCTGTAACTCCTGAAGGGGAGTAGTGGTCTGGTATAGCCACTATTGAGCCAGTTTGATGTCCATTTTACTTCTGACATTAGATTAAAACAAAATACCTATTTTATTCCACTGTTGGGATGCCAGCCAGTCAGTGCATTTTTTTGCTTACATTCATCTGCTTGGGTCTGTCTTCACCGTTGTGCTGCTTTTTACCTCTTCACATACCATTTCTTGTTAACCTTCATACCTCATTGCTTTTGTCCTACATAATATAGATTTATTTTTTTAATCATATTTTAACCTCTCCTGAAGACTCACATCTCCCACTCTGCTTGCAGCAAAGCTGCTTCCCATGCTTTGGGACTCTCTCTTTCCTTCCTGTCTACCTGTTTGTTTATGGACTTAAGTGTACTCCATAACCAAAATTCGCCAATTGCCTTGTGCCTCCTGCAGTGCGTTGGTTGGGAAACTGGTACTAAACCAGATCATCTGTGGACAGTGATGCTGCATTGAGCTTTTATGTCCTGAAGGGAACTGCATCAGCTCCAGGTTTCCTTCTGTGTCTATTTGATCCTTAAATATTGAATGATTCCAAGAAGGGTTAATTTATTTTTTAAGGGTTGAGCGGTTGTTTAGTGTTGTTTTCTTTTAAACTGTTGAGATCAGACACTGGAGTTGTAAACCTCCTCTGTTGTGCAAGCAAGAGAAACTTACAGTGTGAGTTTGCTTTTCAATTCCATCAGTGGAGTTTATAAAAGTTAAATGGAAATTTGAATAATGATGAGTTTTCACAGATAAAATCAAGAGTCCATGCTCTGCAGCCGACAGTGAAAAACAGGGGCGTTCCTCTATTTTGAGGGTGGCTTCATTGTATACAGGAAACCTTCCTGAAGAAGCAGTGTGTAATGTTGCTCTGGTTGATAGGGTAAAAAAGAAAAATTATATAGATATAGATATGACAAAGCTAATTGAACAGTGTCAAAACTGAAAGTGAAATATAAACTTTTCTTGTGTATAACCCAGCAAACAAGATGGGCAAGCCAGTCTCTTGCCACTTCAGTATTCAGGAATTATGCCCTACAGAAGTATTGTACCAATTTAAGTCCTAAGTAGTAGAAGAGTAAGTAGTGTGGCCCAGTTACACACGATACTTTCACTGTCATGTGCAGTGTCTTTAATTCACAGAAAACTTTTTTCATCTTGTTATGTGTATTTGTTTGTTTTGGTTTTGTTTGTTTGTTTTGGTTTTTAATCAGTTATTCTTAAGACCTCAGGCCTTTTCTCTTCCCTAATATCCATTAGCCACGATTGGGTATTCCAGGCCCACTGAGAGGCTTCTTGGTGCCTGTACTGATACACTACACTGACTGCTATGGTATATTGCTATAACTGACTGTGAGGGAGGAGGTGCTCCTTTCACTTGTTTGTGGGGGTTTTTTTTGTGGCAAGTGCAAAAATACTTGTGTACTTGGTACTTTTTATATCTTCCTTCTGCATGTGAAAGGCAGCTCTCCATCTGTGTCCTGGCAGGATTGAAGCAGGTAGTAGGTTAATATGTATTCTTAGTACTGGTGAGAAGAGTCTTGTCATGCATGCTTGCTTTTTTAATATGTATGGAGATCTTAAAGGAGGCTTGCATGCTTGGGAGGATGTTGCCAAGTGTTCCACTGGATATAAGAATTTTCAGTAGCAATTACAATGAAAAAAAGGATGGTGCTCCTTTGATTTTTTTAGGGAAGCGCATCTAGGTCAGTTGTAACAGTCATTTTAAATTAGAGGGGAAACAAAGCATGCTGGCTGGAAGCCTTAGCCCATCTTCCCTGCATAGGATGTGCTGCTGGATATCATTCCTTTCTGGGCCCATGGTCTATTTGTAGTGGTGCCACTGAGGAAGCTGAAAGCAGCGCACGGAGGTGGCTTTCTTCACTGCTGGGAAGCCCTGAGACAACTCTGGGTCCTTGACTTGCCCAGGAACCAAGGGTCAGTCAACCCAGTTAAAAAAGAAACAAACAGAAAAACCCTTTTGATCCAGGCTCCTCTGTCCTGGGAAATAAGTGCTTTGTATGAGCAAGCTGTGAAGAAAGTGTGTTTGCTCATGTGTGTAGTGGTTTGCAAGTGGAGACAGAATTAAAATGCCTGCTACTTTAGAAGAAATCCAGGTTTCCAGTTTGATTTGGGGTCAGATAATCTTCTCGTAACACTCATGGCAAAATGTTTGCCTCCTCTTTGCCACACAGAAGGCTGCAAAACCAAGGGCTTAAAACACCAGTGGTTCTAACATTATTTATGTAATTTGTTTGCTTTTTATCTGCCCTCACTGGTGTACATCCTGACTATTAGCGTAAAAATAAATAGAACTGGATGTGACAGTACTTGGGGTTATTTGAGGAAGGCTGTGCAACGCTGAAAAGACTTTTCTGTGTGTTCAGGTCAGGTGGGGGTTTGGATAGAGAAAAATGAATGCTCAGAGTGAACAGTTAGACCTTTCTGCTTGTATCCCTTTATGATTCATTTGGTTCATGAAAGGTTCGTGTGCCTTTGAAGTGTCTGCAGCATGTGGGGAGCTCACTTTCCTGCCTTTGGAAGAGAGCTGTGGGGAGGTCATCTCTCCCCAGCAAAGCAGAGCTCTGAAGAGTATAAACAGAGAGGGCTGGGCCCTTTTTAAGTCTTCACTATGCTGCGTGAGATATTTGAAGTTCAGACTAAAGTCTAGGTTGGTAGTAAATTGGAGGGTTGAGGATCAAGGGCGTCAGTAAAAATTGGACTGTACAACTGGAAAGGCAGAAGGGCCACACTCATTTGCAGGACCACAGGCTGGCGCTTGCAGGATGAGGAGGGAATGGATTTCTGTTTGTGGGTATTTTCATGGAAAGCTGTTAATACATGTTGCTGTTCCTGAAGACTGGTTGTTTGTTTTTTTCATTTAGGAGGTGATGTGGGTCATACAAGAGGCTTCATTTGAGTACAATGAAAAGAGCCCAGAGGCTTGTTGTTGAAATGAGTAGGAGAGATGTATAAGATAAAAAAAATCACTCTCCTGTACTGGCTTTCATCAAACTAGGGACATATTTACCTTGTATCCCTACTGGGCCAGGTTGAAACAAATAGCTTAGGGGTGAGGGCAGGAAAAGAAAAGCTGGCTGAGCAAAACAGTGCAGCTGACACCCTCATAGAGGCTCAGTTATGTACTGCTTTTTTATTCTTTGTGTACAGACACATAAAAGTTACCATTTTGGATGTCCTCCTTCATTTTATTCTGTTAAGTATATTACTGAGAACTGGGAGAAGGGAAAAAAGTGTCTGTCCATACATTTTAAGCTGAATCGTGCCAGGATTTCAAGCTATCGCATCTTCCCATTTCCTTTCTCCTTGCAGCAATATCCGTTGCTTCAAGATCGACCAGACCTCGTCCAGCGATGCTTCGGGAGCGCCGGCGGTGTGGAGTCACGGTTACACAGAAGCGTCAGGCGTGAAGAACAAGTACGACCTGGCGCGGTTTTTGTTATACGAGCATCCCAGCAGCAGAGCACCTCTATGCTGATACAAAGAAGTCCTTTCAGTGAAAGTTTTGGGGACGTTTTGGGCCTCACAAAGGCAGAGGCCATGCCATGACTCTATATTTGTATACCAGTCCGCTGCCTGGCTCTCAACTTTGGTCTTTGTTAGGGAAGTTGCTAAGATACAAGTGTAACCGACACATTTTGTCTATGCAAGACTCCAGTACTTGCAAAAGATCTGAGTGCTTAAAAGCATTTTCCTCTTTGCAAAGCTTCTTTATCTTCAACCAAAGGATGTTTACCAAGCAAATCAGAGATACTAAAGGAAGAGGCAGAATGGCCAAAACTCTGAATATTCATAGTGTGCAGAGCTGGTGTGACTAAGGCAGCACTTGACAAATAGTGTACCAATAGTCTGCTAGTCTCTGTGTTGCTGGCAATGTAATGAATCTTTCTTTGTTCCTTAAATACCTTTTTAGAAATCTTCTGCTACCTAGGTTTCCGTAGCAAGTGCCAGCAAGGCTTTCCTTACTATTAACTGATTTAACACACAGCCTGGTCATCTGCATGTTAAATCACAAGGGTGGCTTTTGGAGGAGCAAATGCAGTTTAAACTGGTGTTTTTTTCAGAGATACTTTTCCCCCTATTTCTACAAATAAGGAACGTGTTGACATGCTGAAAAGGAGGGAGAATCTTCCAGTGTAGTTCTATCCACATCTTAGAGCTTTTGGTGAGCCTGACTCTTCTCCATAGCTCAGAAAGCAGTCCTGAAATGTTTGAACAGAAAAGGTTAGAAATAGCTCTCAGGCCAGGCTGCATCTCTCTGGTCAGAATGACAAGATGAGAAACCAGTAGTGGGTAATAACCTTGATGTTCTCCTGCTTTGTTTTTTCCCTAGGCTGTGTGTGGCAGCACTCTCAGCCAACAACTTCTGCGACAACCGGGAGGCACTTTATGGTGTTTTTGATGGTGACCGCAATGTGGAAGTGCCGTATCTGTTGCAGTGCACAATGAGCGACATCTTAGCAGAAGAACTGCAGAAGACAAAAAATGAGGAGGAGTACATGATCAACACTTTCATCGTAATGCAGAGGTGTGTCATGGATCTGAAGCCTTTGTTACCTTGTGTATGCTCATTGGGCAGTTGTTCACTTTCAGGTCAGATGTCTGCTATTTTCCTTCTTCAAAAAAATGTGAGAGGGGAAAAAGCCTTGCTATTTGGCTATGATGTTTTCTTTTATTGCTTGTTTAGTGAGTATTGCCCTCTGTTCCTTTCAAGTGTGGGGAGAAAAACCCCAACACTTCCCTAGCCAAACGAAAAAGAAACACCCCACCTGCAGACTTACTAAATGCTCATGACCAAGTGGTGGGTGGAGGCTTACTCATATCTGGCATCTTAAGTCTTAAAATTCATAATTGGCTGTAAGCAAAGCAGTGGTATGAATCTGTTGATCATCTTTTAAACTTCCTTACTAATACTGGCTGCAAAGTCTGGGCTGATCTTTTCTGTTTCTCTGTACCAATTCAGGTTACTTAAGGCTACACAAATATTTAAAATATGTAGTCTGGCTCCTTAGAAACTTCTATCTCCTGTCATCCCTTTGGCCTTTGAATATTATTTGAGCAGGACCCATCAAAAGAGATTGTGACACGATAGCTGTGAGTGTAATAGTAGCTCTATGTAGTGGTTTGGAAACCTGCATGCGTGCTGTTCTTGACAGAAGAAGAAACTCTGCCTGGAGAGACATGGCACAAAGGAGGAGTACAAAGGGAACTGAGCAAAGGAGAATGAAGAGGTCAGGGAAACAAAAGAGAAAGCAAATAAGCAGCTTAGAGACTGAGGGAATGGATCAAGTTAAAAGTATCCTTTGGAAAGGAAAAACACTCAGGTTCTGGTATTGGGAAGGATACAGAAGCAGCAGGATGGTATTGAACCTTAAAAATGCAAGGGAGAAAATGCTTCCTTCCTTGCTTATAACAGTGCCACAGGCTGGTAGCTGAGAAGGTGGTTGCCATATACTTAAAATATTCAAATTAGTAAGGAATTTTAGTATTGAAAGTGCTTATTAAATGGTTTTGTTTTCTACTAGTGCAGTTTCACAGGAATGCGGCATTCCTGCAAAAAGCTGCTTGTTTGTTTTATCTTTTTTTACTATTTTTTGGTCTCAAGTCAAAATAAGCTGATCACTTCTTTGGAGAACCAGAAATAGTATTCATCCCAGTTGCATTTAACCATTCATTGAGAATTGTTACAGATGATGTGCAACAGTTCTGAAGTATATTGTGAAAAATAAAAAAGTACATTGAACCCTGGTTACAAACTTATTGGTGCATTCTCTCCCTGGGATTTTGAATCAGAAGTTCTTGGCAGCTATACCTAGCCTTACTATAAATGTTGGTAACCTCTATAATTAGCTTTCTAATTACTGTAATTCCTAATTATTATAGGACAAGGCCCTGATAAACAAGATACTGGGAAGGAGCGATGATTTTTTGCAGTTTGGTATTGAAATGAATGTTTTTCCATAGATTCTTTTTTTCCCTCCACTATGACCCCTGCTAAAACAACAGGCTTAAATATTTCTAAGAACCTATTGAACAGGTTAGTTACTGACAAGATAAATGAGAAGAGTGCCTTCTTACAGTGGAGTTAGCAGCCACTCTGCCTTTTTGGTCATCATTTGATACTTTCAAGAGCATTATTCTGAAAACATCACAAAACAGTGAACCTCTGCCTTCTGGTTTTGCACAAAAGTAGAGTTTTTACAGTTAGAATTACTATTTTAATAAAAAATTCTGTAACTTCAGAAGCCAAAGAACCAGATGCATATTATGGACCACCTTTTTAAGCTCTAGCTCTACCTGCTTAATAGTCCTCAGTACTTTTCTCACCCTCTCTGTTTGCCTTGATCTCACATTTAAAGCAAACTTCTTTAAGATACAGAGGAAGAGAGACAACTGTGCAACTCTTAAAAGTGCAAAGATTTTTTTGTTATTGTTCTAAAACTGAGCAGATTTGAGTATGTGCATATGTGTGCATAAGACACTACCTGAGAGTTGCACGTGATTTCTCTGCAGTGCTGCCGTAGTGTCAGAGTCTTCAGTGGAGACTTTCGTTTCTGTCCCAATGATCCAGTAGAGTCAATGCCCTGAGTGCTTGTGCTTGCAGAACAGCGGCTGTTTCTCCGTAGTACCCGTAACACTTGTTTTCCAATTAAAGAACAATCGTTGTTTTGTTTAAATTCCAGGAAACTTGGAACAGCTGGACAGAAACTTGGAGGCTCTGCTGTCCTTTGCCATATAAAACATGATCCCATGGACCCTGGTGGATGCTTCACACTAACCTCAGCAAACGTGGGAAAGTGCCAAACCGTACTCTGCCGGAATGGGAAACCTCTGCCTTTGTCCCGGTGTTACGTGATGAGTTGCGAAGAAGAGCTGAAGAGGATTAAGCAGCATAAGGCCATTATTACAGAGGTTAGAGAACAGTTAGGGACTGTTGCAACTTGCAGCTTCCTTGGCGAGTATTTGCACAGCAATGCATGAAATTACATGTCAGTATTAGTAACCTCTAAGAGGTGGTGTTAGTGCCAGGGGTTCCACAGTTGCACTTTTCATTTCAAGGTGATTCATGTCATACAGTCAAGTTATCATGCAGTCAAGTTGCTTTTCCCTTCCATTGCCAGGCTGGTTTTTGGTTAGCTTCAGAGGGTGAGCTACTGTGAGCATGTTGTGTTGAAACAGGAAGGCCAAGACCCTCCTCCTTAAGGAAAGAGGAATTGCTGCATTGGAGCTGTCATGAAGATCCTCTCCAATTGACAAGAATGAGAGGGCAGAGCACGTGGAGCAGTGCCATCCTTCCCTTAGGAGACTCCTTGCTCTGGCAGGCTGACTTTGCTGTCTGAGCTGCTACGTTCCCAGAACTGCCCTTTGAGAGGCACCTCTCAAAGAGAGCACTTACCCAAAAAAACCCCCATCCTGTGCTCAGCTGAAACATGAGAGACGAGAGGAGTATTTGTTCCCTTCTTACAAGCTTGAAGCCACTGCTGTCAGTTTTGCTTTGCCTTGGATGACGCATGCACAGAAATAGATAAATATTGAATCCTCTTAATGGTGGAGGAAAGGGCAGAAAACTCACTGCCGGGTGCCTGCGAGCAGCATGTGTGCAGGGGAGAAGGTGTGTGCGTGTGGAGTAAGTCATGTGCCTATTGATCTTGCCAGGGAAAGGTGACAACTGGGATGTCAAACGTGACAAGTTGGAAGGGAGTCACTCCAACCTAGCATGCATCACGGAGGCATGCTTGTTCTGTTGTTCCGTAGAGGAAAAGGGAAACTTCTGCACTGGGTCTTAAGATGACTCACTGATTTCATGCACGTTGATGGCTTATCACTGCTGTCAGCCTTCTAATGGGGAAGTTAACAAGGCGACAAGGTTTTTTTCTTCTGAGTGGTTTTAGAGGGGAAGCTTTTTTACTCTTGTTTCACTTTTCTGTGGTTTTCTGCTTCATAATAACACCTACAGTCATCAGCTGGACCAGATGAGTGTAAATCCTCACCTTTGCTGTTCTTCTTGAACGAGCAATTAGCAAGGTGCAGCTAGCCCCAGAAGGCTGACGGATAGCCAGGCTTGCTGTTTCAGACACTTGCTCTGCTTATTCCAGCAACTTGGAGTCTAACCAGGACAGAATCCTGGGAGTTGGCTGTGCAGGGATTTACATTTTTACTGATGTCTTCCCTTCAGATATTACTCCTCCTCCCCTTGAATGTCGTATCTAAGTGGAAACGTAGTAAGTAATTGGGGCATGGAAAACATTTCACTACAACTCAGCTGGCTGAGAAATGCAGACTTGCTCTTTGCTGCATTTGACTTGCATGCTTCATTTAAACTATTTTTTTTCTAAATGAACTTTTGTTTCTGAAGTGATGAGCCAAAATGAAACCTATGATTGTTACAGCTGCAAGAGAAGAGTCATAAGTGAATGACCTGCCCCTGTATCAAGTGGAGCTGTGTGTGGCTTTGCCCTGTATAAAGCCAGATATCGTGGGTGGAGAAGGGATAAGTCTGACTCACTGGTAAAACATTAGTCCAGTTGGCTCTCACAGCTGCGGGAGCAGAATAGATGGCTCCTTGTTGCAGACTTCTGCTTTGTTGGTCTGTGCATAGGTGATGCTGATGACAAATGAGTTGGGTGTAGGAGTTGTAGCACAGGGTTGGAAACCAGCCATTGCTGTGCTCTAATCCCAGCTCTCTCACCTCCTTACAAGTCGCTTTGCTTTTCCATTTTCTCGTCTGTAAATGGCAGTGTTGGGGCTACTGCAAAAATAGCCATTGCTAAAACGCAAGGAAGTGCAGGTGCTGTGTATCCTTGTCTGCTTTGTTTCAAATTTTCTGTCCTTTCTAATTTCAGGACGGCAAAGTGAATGGTGTGACGGATTCAACAAGAATCTTGGGGTACACCTTCCTTCACCCAAGCGTTGTGCCGCGTCCTCATGTCCAGTCCATCACCTTAACTCCACAAGATGAATTCTTCATTCTGGGGAGCAAGGGGCTGTGGGACAGCCTCTCGATGGATGAAGCAGTGGAGGCAGTCAGAAACGTGCCTGATGCGCTGGCGGCCGCCAAGAAGCTTTGCACTTTGGCCCAGAGTTACGGCTGCAACGACAGTATCAGCGCTGTTGTGGTTCAGCTCAACGTGACTGAGGACAGCTTCTGCTGCTGTGAACTTAATGGGGTCCCACCCCCCAGCCCGGGCATTTTCCCCCAGTCCGTCAACGTGGTCATCAAGGACAGGCCAACAGATGCACTCGGGATGCCGTCTTCCAGCAGCGGCATGGCTTCGGAGATCAGCAGCGAGATCTCCACCTCCGAAATGAGCAGTGAGGTGGGGTCCACAGCCTCCGACGAGCCTCCCCAGGTGGCCATGAATGAGAACAGCCCGGCCTACCCTGGGGAGCAGCGCTGCATGCTGCACCCTGTCTGCCTGTCCAATTCTTTCCAGCGGCAGCTCTCCAGCGCCACCTTCTCCAGCGCCTTCTCTGACAATGGCCTCGACAGCGACGATGAGGAGCCGATTGAGGGGGTGTTCACCAACGGCAGCCGCGTGGAGGTGGAGGTGGACATCCACTGCAGCCGAGCGAAGGAGAAGCAGCTTCTCCAAGCACCGGTGGAAGCCAGTGACGAAGGTATCGTCATCAGTGCCAATGAAGATGAGGCTGGCCTTTCCAGGAAAGCCGAATATTCTGCCACGGGCACGATAGGGCGCCGGCGGGGCAACGGTTCCGTGGCACCACAAGAGAGGAGCCACAACTTAATTGAAGTCGCAGCAGATGCTCCACTCCGAAAAACAGGGGGCTACTTTGCTGCTCCAGCACAGCCGGATCCCGACGACCAGTTCATCATCCCACCAGAGCTTGAAGAAGAAGTCAAGGAGATTATGAAGCAGCACCAGGAACAACAACAGCAGCAGCAGCAGCAACAGCAGCAGCGGCAGTACCCGATGGACCACCTGGCAGACTATTACGATACACCACTATGACCCACTCTGTTCACTGCTCAGAAATAAACTAATGAACAAGGAGACTTGAGTGTGGGACCCAGTGGGCTCGCATCACAGCAGGGGTTTTCCTTATCCTTTTCCTTTATATACTTCCTTTTCCTTATCCTGCCACTACAGATAACTGCAGCTTTTCAGTTTGTTAGGTTTAATATTCATCGACTTTTCTTCTAGAGATGCTTGACTGGTAAAGTTTAAAATAGTTAACCTTCCCTTAACATATCAAGTGTAAAAACAAAAAAAAAATAATAAAAAAATAATAAAAAGGTTTAATATATTGCTGAGAAACAGATGATGATGTAATATTTTTTAAAATGGCTTGTTTGTTTTGTTTGAAAAGCAGGGCAGTAGCCAGTGCTAAATGATTTAAGTAATATTGTAATACTGTATTTCTTTGAGAGAAAAGGCTTTTTTTGGTCTTGAAAATGATAGACATTTGTAGAATATGGAGACTAACTCCTAGGAGTTGCTTTACTCTTTCAGGTGACATAAGTCACTGAGATCCACTAATTTTCTCTGAGAGAACAGTTGATTGGGAAATTCCTGTAAATAGCTCAGTGTTGTATAGTGATGCTTACATGTTTTGTAGCCTTAGCATTAAGGACACAACCTGAAAAACTGACCTTTTTTTCTTAAGCGACTCTGGGCCATGGTCATTGAGCATAACGGACTGAGTGGCTGTGTACAAGTTAGCTAGAGCTGAGATGGTGTAGACCATTTAAAGAAACCCACTTTTTCCTCCAGTCTCTTTCCTTACTTTTACAAACACGTTTTGTTTGTGTTCCTTACTGCTGCCACAACCAGCATGATTGTATAGAGCTCATTTGCTGTAGAACATTTACATACCGAGAGTTATATTAAAGCCGAATGCACAAATGAACATGTCATAATTTTTGTTATAATAAATATGAAATTTACACCTGACATCCACTTTTATGTCTTAATAGCTGAGCAGCAGCTTTCAAACAGTAGCTTGCTGTGGTTCCAGCAGCGGGCTGCTCAGTTCAAACCGAGAAGTGTTGAAACCTTTTCGGCTCGATCATGTTTTTACACTAACTGCAGAAGTAGAATTCAAAGGCGATACAAAATGGCCTTTAAAAGATACAGAACAACTCTCTGAGGAATTGACTTGTTTCTTTGTTTTTTTCTTTCTCGGTACTAACGCAGCACTATTGATCTGCCCTTCGCCACAGTATTGGCAATGCCAGAAGACTGAAGAGGAGTGGTGCTCTGGCTCTGTCCCACTGGGACTGAGTGACTGAAGATAGAAATGATGAAGGGATAATACAGGTTAAGAAAAGGGAGAAAGAAAACACTGGATGCAGGGAGAAGAGGGAAAATATAAAGAGAAGGTGAAGAAGTGAACTACCTGCATAAACTCAGATTTGCTCCAATGTGTTGAATGAACATGAGTTCAGTGGCAGTTTGACTTTGGTGGCAAAAGGGCATTTTTTGTGATACCTGTGGGAAGGAGAAACACCATTTTTCAATATCGCCTGCAAGCAACTGTTCCATTTTAATTGTCACTCTTTAAAAAGCTGAATTAGTGTGTGATCATGATGGTGTCTTGCTCCTGCTTGACATTTGGTCTGTATTTTGGGAGAGGACCGTGATTGTCCTGATCTGTCCTAGGATGAAATAGCCAAGTTAGGACAGGATGGCTGTTAACAAGACATTTTGAGTTTCTTTTCCGTAAGTAATAACAAAAACGGCAGAGGAGCAAACATGAAAATACTTGGTTTGGTAAATGTTTATAGTACTGCCTACTGTAGATCTAGAAGATTGTACTTTATTGTAATTTGAGCTTCAAAATATTTCTTTCTTAAAGAAAACTCATTAAATAATGTATTTAAACAACAAGAAGTTTATGGTTTATTGCCTGGTAACTCTTAGATGTCCTTTGGTGAACTGTTTGTACATTTGGAATTTTGTTGAGTGATTCATTTTCCTTGGTGTCCTTGGCAAGTGTTATCTTTTCTGTTGAGATGTTGCTTGAGGCTGAAGGTCATAACTAGCAAGGACACCAGAATGGCCTAGGCAAGCAATTAAAAGTTTAGGGTTTCCTGAGCAAGCTGGAAAATTATCTGTACCATAAAAAAAAAAGGGGGCGGGGGGGGGGAGGTGGGTGCAGTTCTCTTCCATATAGCACCCATGGCTCGTGAAGCTGTCAGTCTTGCTGCTGCCATCTGTGGTCTCTGTTCATGATAAGGTGCCTCTGCTGTATGTGTGGTACTCTGGGGAGAAGAACGGAGCTCAGAGTAGGGGTGCAAGGGGAACCATTTCACATGAGCTGAAGTTCAGCCCAGTGCTGAGAATTGTCACTCCCTGCTGTCATAGAATCATAGAGTGTCCTGAGTTGGAAAGGACCCACAAGGATCATGGAGTCCAACTCCTGTCCCTGCATATGAGAGCCCCACAGTTCACACCATGTGTCTGAGGGTGTTGTCCAGTCTCTTGAACACTGTCAGGCTTGGGGCTGTGACACCTCCCTGGGGAGCCTGTTCCAGTGCTCCCCCACCCTCTGGGGGAAGAACCTTTTCCTAATGTCCAACCTAAACCTCCCCTGGCACATCTTCCTGCCATTCCCTTGGGTTCTGCCACGGGTCACCAGAGAGAAGAGATCAGCGCCTGCCCCTCCTCCTCCCCTTGTGAGGAAGTTGTAGCCCCATGAGGTCTCTTAGTCTCCTCCAGGCTGAACAAACCAAGGGACTAAAGTGTCCCCTTTTCTCACATGAATAGGAGTATATGCACATGGGCTTCACAGAGGCTTTCCCTTTGTTTGGAGGACAAACGGCAAGATCTTCCCAGCCCCTGTGGCATTAGCAACTTGCAGGCAATAACGCAGTTTCTTTCCTCATGCCCTTACCTTGAAGCATGGATGGTCAAAACTGACAACTTGCCCAAGCCTGCCGCTTTCAGCATGGCACCTTTTGTAAAGTTAGCGATGGCATTCTGGAGTCACAGCTTCTGTAGCGTCAAAGTGACAGGATTTTGGCAGCAGAGCTGCACCTTTGGATTTCTAGTCTGCCTGAAGAAGACCTGCGCGTTAGTAGCCTGTCTAAACAACTCGTAGTGCAAAGGACTGATGCGTTCGTAGGGACTTCTTCATCCCTCTGCTGGGCTTTCTGTAATGTGCTGAACTACATCAGTGGGTTGGATGGCTGGGAGCATCTTTGGAAAGTAAAGCGTTTGTTTTTAAACAAGGGCGAAAAGGGTATTTTGTCCTGGCTTTAAAACGGGACTATGAAAACAAGATACATTTTTGGCGTATTGTGACTTTTCTGGACATCTCTGTCCTCTTTCAGAAAAGGGGGAAAGTATGTTCTTGTGAGGACTGAAGCTGCAGTTACTGATTTCACCTAGGTGCTTTGCTATCGTATGTGATTTTATGATCCAGTGCATGGTATATTTTACACAATTATGACCAGTGGGCAACTGTCTGGCTCAGAGAAGTAGATTTGTTTGCAGAATTTGACTGCTGTAGCAGGCATAAAGGGTGGGGGATAAAAAGAAAGGAAGGCTGTTGGCTGGGGAAAACGTAGACCCCACATTACCTTTCTAATCAAACTTTCCGTGCCCTTTGAAACTCGCTGATGGCCACATCTGAGACAAGCAGTAATGCATGAACAGGAGGAGGTAGATGCCTGTTGGCAGAAAAAAGACCATATTCACATTATTTCCTGAAACACAGCTTTAAATAGGAAGCTATGATGGTATTGAGAAGTAATTCAGTTGCTTATGTGCTTGTATATGTGAACTTTTTTTGCTGCATAAAACCCTTTTTGTTGCATTCTTCCATAGTGCTCTAACACACTGTGTCTTGTTGTGCACGAACAACCCGCTGGCGTTCTGCTTGTGCATTCAGCACGTCACCATCTTCTTTGGGGTAACCAGTGTTGTGGTGGTGGTGCCTTCCTCTGGCTTTACTGCTCTTGGAGTTGGCCAACTATGTCCATGTAGGTTGTCTCCCTCACTATTAGAGAGGGAGCTGCAGCACCACGTATGTTCCCTTTTAATCAGCATCACTAGCCATCGTGCTTACAATTCATGTGCATAATTTTCTAATAAATGGTATGTATTTATTTTCTTAAGTGATCTCACCACTTTGGAAGCACATGCAGGTGTGGGGAGTGTTAATGAAGTGTCACACATACCTTTGGAGGTAATTTCTAACAATTCTGTGACAATCAGCTGTCCTTCAGTGATTTTTAAGTAGCTGGGTTCCATTTTGTGTTCAGAGGAATGGCCTTTCAGTCACTTCAGTCAGCCCCACCAAGGCATGTGCGACAAGTGGGGTTTATATGGAAAACTGAGTCCTCCATTTCTTCTCCTGTTTTCTTGGTAAACAATTCTGTTTTCTTCTGCCAGTGCAGGTAAAACCTCACTCACAGGAACAGCTGACTTCTCAGATTCATCATGCAGATGAAGATGCTCATTTACTCATATAATGTAAATCCTAAACAGGTGAAAGTAACAGGGAAGTGTGTGGCCACATCTGATAATCACCTTTTCAGCTGGAAGGCAACACTTGTTTAGCCCAGATGAAGTAAAATCTGGGTTCTGACATTAACAAAATTATGAGAGTGCACAGTGGCTGCCACCCATCTCTGTTCTGGCCAGTGTTTGCTTTGCCAGGTGACAGTTGAGTATGTAATGTCCCTTAGTGATCCAGCACCTCTCTACCACATCTCTGCACTGGTCATGGATGATGATCTTCAAGTTCAGTCTTGCAGGCCTGGGCTTGCAAATACTCACTGGAGTGGGTTGGCTGGGATGACCTAGTGAGCAGGTTATTGGTCTGGGCTGCAAGAGGACTGGAACCAATTCAAGCAGAGCAGTAGGATTCAAAGGAGTGAACAGAAGAGCAACTTCAGTCTGGTCAGCCTGATTTCCCTGGGCGCTGCCTGCCCTTGGTGGAAGGTGAGCTTTTCGAGAGAGCACTTGGGTCTAAGGGTCAGGTCCCTCAGAGCTTTGGCTGCATGGGCAGCTGTGTGGTCAGAATTTGGTGAAAAAAGAGATATATATACATATATATATATATATATATAAACCTTTTGAGCTCAGCTGGAACCAGGACATCTTGGTGTCTGTTAAATGACTCCACACTTGTTTTTTTCCGCTAACCTGCTTTACTGTCCTGCTTTGTTAACTCAATTGACTTACTTCAGGGCCAACTTATCGCGCTATTGTTGGATTAATGGATTTGTTTCTTACTGATTTAATTGTTGCCTGCATGCCTGCACTGCTTGCGGTGAGGATGTCGTGGAGTGCTGCGTGAACCAATGTGTTCCTCTGGATTGCCTGTGTTCTGGTGAGGGGTACACTGCATCCTGTGCTGATGGTGTGAATGTTCAAATGCTGAATCTAACAAGACCGCTGCTTCTATGGAAATATGAAAGATAAATTCATCTGCTGCCTGAGAACTTGTAAAACCCTTCACAACCTTTTCAATCAAAAGGTGGGGGTGGAAAAACCTTAAATATTTCATGGATTAAGAGCAGCCCCAGGTCAGAAGCAGTATACCATTTATCTGGGACATCAGTGGGGGAGAAAGTTCCTTGTTCACTTCAAGTCCCACATTTAAAATATTGGTCCCTACTTCTCACCCCCACTTTTTTATTTACATTTCCATTCCTGTTGAGTTTAACAGTTCATCCTTTAGATCATCCTTTTCTTAGACTGACAAGTTTGGATTCACCTGCGGTTGACTTGGATACCTCATCCTACCTTTTATCTCCCGCGATGAGCTAAGCTTGCCCTCTAGGTTATGACTGAGGCAGGATCTGAACAGGGCAGACGCTATCTCATCTTCTTCCATATTTTCATAATATTGCAAGCTGAAGGGAGACGCTTAATCCGCAAGAGCTCATCAGGAGCATGACAGCACTGCAGCGGTGAGGAAGCCGTCATATAAACACCGTGGAGGCATTTACAAGACACATAGATGAGGTTCTTAGGGACATGGTTTAGTGACAGTGTTGGGTTAACCATTGGACATGATGATCTTGAAGGTCTCTTCCAACCAAAATGATTCTGTGGTTCTGTTCTATGATTCTGTGATGACAACTGCAACATGACAGAGCCCTGGGACAGACAGGGCTGATTGCTCCCCAGCAGGGACACCCGAGAGTAGATGAGCTCCTGAGGCTTCCTGCTGTAGGAGAACCAGAGAGCCTGGGTTCCAACCTGAGAGCTTGGGTTCGAACCAGAGAGCCTGGGTTCCAACCAGAGAGCCTGGGTTCCTGCACCTTGGGCTGAGGAGAGAGGATGCATTCAGCAGAACCGAGGTTGGGAGGCGGTGTCTGCTGGTGGGTGAGGTTTAGCCAACTCTTGCTTCCCCATCCCTGTGAGGGTCTCAATTCCAGTGTCCTGGTGCTTGTCACAGCCACCGGCGCCTCTTTCACATTTTCATCTGAGCTTGTTCTTCTGTGTCACTTGTCAAAACTTAAGCAAATGACAAAACCCGGATCTTTTATTGGCAGTTGTGTGGAAGTGCCTTTGTTTAGGGTATGTGGGTGACTTAAGGGTCCCGGGGCCAGGGATGGGACCGTGGAGGCCTTTGGGAGCCCCTGGTGTCAGCTGGGCTGCAGCCCTGCCATGGGAGCCTGAATGCTAGAGACAATGCTCTGAGCACAGCAGTCTCCTCTCCTGTCACATTAAGCACAGCTGCCCCGAGAAATACGGATATTTTAACAGCAACGTTGTCAGTATTGACTCACAGAACAGATGGAGTTGTTTTGCTAATTAAATGTATGCTGTTGGATGCTTTAAAGAAAACGAGGATGCAGAACTATGAAGGAAGGCTGGTATAGCTGAAGTATGTGAGTTGGTGTCTCGTGAATAATATGCTTTTTCATTGTAATCCCTCCTAAGGAGAGGGACACCAGCACTCTGAAAAAATAATAAAAAAAATATAATTTAAAAAGTCTTGCAGTAGCTGCACCTGCAGTTAGTGCTTATCTTGGTCCTGAAAAACAGAGTATATAAGTAGAGCTATAGCATATATGTAGTGAAGTATTGCGCATAGAATATATAGTGAAGTACTCTGCTCAAACGTATTTAAAATTGGGTGGCAAGGGAGAGCAAAACCTGCTGTGGCTTTTTGAAGATGCAAGCTGATTGACGGGTGTGCCCCAGCAGCCAGAGCTGTTCTCTTGAAAGCGGCAAAGCTCCCCAAAAGCAAGCTGGGTGAGCTCTGTTGACACGGCACCTGTGCTAGGGTCATCTGTCAAGGGGTGAAGAGATTATCTTGTTCTCTCACTTCTCGTGGGCAAAATTTCACCGCAGGGCTATTCAGAGTCAACTCAGGTACCAGCAAAGTCTTTCCCCGGTATTCCTGAAGTGCCTTGAAATGACAAATTGGATGAGAACATGGGAAAATGAGTCCGCAGTCCATCCTGGCCCCTCTTCAGAAATGGGGATGTGTGGGGAGGGGATCTGTAGCAAGTGACCTTGCCCTCTCTTAGTGATCTGTGGCTTGTGCTTGTTTGGACCAGAAGCGCTCTCCTTGTGAAGAAGATATGAAATGGCATCCAGGCCTTACGGAGTTTTTTCTGATTAGGATCTGAGCCTTTGTATTTGGGGTAGAAAAAGGCATATGGCTGCTGCTGTCTCTGTTGAAAACTGCAAGGGCTCCCCCTCGTGTTACCGCAGGACAGGACCAGAATTGCTGCATCTTCATCCTTAGATGGTGTCGGTGAAACCTACGTTAGACATGAGGAAGAAATTTTCTACAACAAGGGTGGTGAGACACTGGCCCAGGTTGCCCAGAGAGCTGGTAGGTGCCCCATCCCTGGAGACATTCAGGCCAGGCTGGATGGGGCTCTGAGCAACCTGATCTAGTTAGAGATGTCTCTACTCATTGCAGGGGAGCTGGACTGGATGACCTTTGAAGGTCCCTTCCAGCCCAAAATATTCTATAATTCTGTGAAATGAGTGCATCTTACACGGTTGTGTACCATGGTTTGCAATCATGCAGGAGCACCAGTGGCCCGGAGCCCGCCTTCAGCTGGACTGACGGCAGCAACACTGGCAGCAGCCGGTAGCTGCTTTGTGCAGACCAAGGACTCTCGTGCACGCTGAAGCCTCCCGAGTATCACAGAATCACAGTATGTTTGGGATTGGAAGGGACCTCAAAAGATCATCTAGTCCAATCCCCCCCTGAGTCTTAGAAGCAATTGCTGCAAATCTCAACAAAGATGCCAGGGAAGTCAGACCTGCTACCGCTCAGCACAGCAACTGCAATGCTGCCAGGTAAGGAGATGGTCTTGGAGAGCTCTCTAGTAGGCTTAGTGAACAAGCAATGACATTTTGATCAGAGCATTTGTCATTTATTTGGACCAATAAATTTCCCAATCGTAACCATGAGCGCTGATCCATGACAGCGTAAAAATCTGAATCTCATTTAGGTTGCCCAAGGACATAGAGCCGTCTTAGTGAGTTATTTCTGCAATCCAGTGGAAGGAAAACACCCTTTGAACTGTTTGTGCCCCCCTATGGTGACTAGGAATGCCTGCTAATCTCCACTTAAAAAGTCTTAAACTCATTAATTTTCTGCCCCCAGCTCTTTCAGTGACCCATTGCCTTTCATCGTTCTCTTCTGAGAACGCTGCCCTAAAATATTCAGTGTTTGGGAGTCACTGTGGTGGGTCCTTCAGGCTTGCAGATTTGGGATGCTGTGGTGTGGGTGTGCAGATCATAGTACAAAGCTGTGCTTAAAATCTATAAATCTGAGGTATGGTGGGAAGCCTGTGAGTAATGTATATGCAGTGCACATAGTGTCTTCACAGCTGATGAAATTCCAGTTTTCACTAAACAGCTGGGCAAGTTCAAGCTCTTAACTATTTCCTCCTGCACTTCAATTATCCATATTTACCTTGGAAGTCAGTACAGGATAGCAAAAATTCAAGGCTTTCATATAAATGCCTAAACACCTCTTTTATACAGCTTCTCCTGTAGTATTGAAAGTAACACATCCAAACCACAACTGAGTTTTCCTAAAGCCCGTTTAAAACATACGGACCTTACCTGTGCATGTCTGTCTCATGAGCCTTAGAAAAACTACCTGTAAAACATGTGCAAGTGTTTCCCTCACCTGAGCTCTTCAACACATCCCGAGAGTTTTGGGAAGCCCAGTAGCAGGTGCAGGTCTGTGAGCGAACGGCATTGCTGGAAATCGATAGACCATTTGTAGTAACGAAGGGCACCCTGTGACTTGCCCGTTCTGCACTGTCACATGCCAAAACCAATTACATCAAATGCCCCGACAACCCACAGACCTTGCAAGGAGTCTTATGTTTTATTTATGATGGGTGATGGTGAGCAGCTGTGACAGCTTTTATGCTGCGCTAGCATCAAGCTGCTGCAGTAAACTGAGCGCCACCTTTTCTTGGAGGTGGATGTCATGAAAGAGACGAGTAACGATGAATGTCACAGCTGTCATAAATAACGTGGTCACAGTCCCCTTCGATAACATACCTGAGTCGCGAAAAAGGAAAAGGAGGCACACAAGTTCTGCAAATGTAATGGAGAGATCAGAGTTGCCAAAGGTCTGTTGTTATCTATAGCTTTACTTAACTTACGGTAATTGTAAGCTGTGGTGGAAAATCACCAGAAGAGTAACTTTAATGAAGATAAATCTGCGCTGGGAGTAAAATACATGAATTACTAAAGAACAATTTCCATTCAGACTGTTCTTTGGTACTCTAATCCCTGTATGTATTCTCATCACTTAAAAGCAGTTTCTCATGTAAAATGAGATCCCAGCTTTTCTTAACACTAAGCCTTAAATTCAGTTTCTGCTGTTGCACAAACAGTTTGTGTCACTTGTTGTTTCTCCACATCGAATACGCTCACACTGTTCCAAAGCACTAGTGGGAAAAAGCTCGAATCACAACAAAATGTAATATATTCTGGGAATGTTGTCTTAAACACATGAAGAAATAAGAAAGCTCATGGTTTATGCTTACTTGACCATTTCCTTCCTGCAGATAGATGGGTACAAAGGATCCTCCTCCTTACAGCTGGTCAGCAGCAGGAGAGCAATGCCCCAACATATGCAGTGCTGGCTGTACCGTTCCAGGTAACTGTTACATTTACCAGATAATTCAGTTATGTTAAGCCTATTTGGAGGAGTAAATATCCCCCCTCCTCTCTGGCCTAACCCTCCCAGTTTTGCTTTTCACGAACAAGACACCTGTATCTTTGAATGCCGGTTTGCTCTGTTCTGGATGAGATTTCCCCCAGACCAAACTACTTTTATGAACTATTGTTTGAATAAAGGAGATCTTCAGGAAAAGGGGTGCTCAAAACTACACAGTCCACCATAATGAAAATGTTATAGAAGTTTACTCAGTGGTGGGGGTGTGTGATGAGTAGGGGGGGGGGGGGGGGTGGTGTTTGTATTTTTTTTGTTTGTTGTTTTTTCCTTTTTTGTTTTTTTTTTTTTAATACAGTAATCGTAAGTATCTTCTGCCCTTTGTTTCCCTCCCATAATTAGGGCATGGAGAGACACTTTGTCAAAGAGAGATTGTTTTTCTCCAAGGCGCTTCTGTGTGGAGGGGGATGGATCCCTTTGTGGATAGTTAATGGCTGGTGAGCTCAGCTGGAGGTTTTGCTCTCAGACTGGCTAAAGCTGTTTGCTCCTGTGTTGAAGGAGACGGGTGTAAATCGATGGTTTAAATCCAAAGGAGCTGGCTGAGAGTCTCGTGGGGTAACTGTGAGATAAAAGAGCTACTCAATTCACCCCAGCACCTTGCACTGGTCACCCATCATCTCTGGTGGAGCTTTTCTCCTGCCAGGCAGCTCCAGTTCAGCCTGCAACCTGCATCCATTCCTTCGCATCCCCAAGAAATGGGATGGTGGCCATTTTATTCCTCTTTTTGAAGGTTCCAAATAAGCCTGGTGTGGCAAAACGCTTCCTATACTGCACCATTGGTGGGGCCCCCAAGCCTTTTAGGTGGAGAGAGGCCATGCTGTCTACCCACAAGACAATCTCTGGGAAGCACAAGATTTGATATTTGCTGTCGCTGTTTTCCTCACAGCTGTCGATAAGCTGATGATGGTCACAGTGGGCAAGCTGGATGCACCCTGCAGCTCCCTCTCACCAAAGAGAAGAATGGAATGGAATGGAATGGAATGGAATGGAATGGAATAGAATAGAATAGAATAGAATAGAATAGAATAGAATAGAATAGAATAGAATAGAATAGAATAGAATAGAATAGAATAGAATAGAATAGAATAGAATAGATTTTGGTTGGAAGAGAACCCTTAAGATCATCGAGTCCAACCATAACCTCAATCTGGCACTAAACTATGTCCCTGACGGCCTCATCTCTACATCTTTTAAAGCCCTCCAAGGATGGTGACTCCACTGCTTTCCTGGGTAGATTGTTCCAGTGCTTTACAACCCTTTCCATGAAGAAATGCTTCCTAATATCCAATCTGAACCTTCCCTGGTGCAACTTGAGGCCATTTCCTCTCATCCTATCACTTGCTACCTGGGAGAAGAGGGACTGAGGGTGATGGCTGTGTGTAGTCCTTTGGTTGCAGGTGACACTGGGCTGCGAGGGGCTGCTTCAAAGCAGTGGAGAGAAACAAGTGAATTTATTTCAGTGCTGGCCCTGAAGGTTGATGGCAGGCAGGACACATGTGCATGCACGGGGTGGGCAGCAGAGAAAGGCTAAAAGAAATGATAGGGCTGACAGGAGCCATTTTCCCTCCCTTTGTTTACTGGTCTAAATGTGGATTATCGTCGTGTACTAACCAGCAGTCCCTGTGCAGAGGTAATGGTGGGGCACGGCCATCTGCAGCAGAAGGTGGGCAGGCTAATCTGCCCTGGAGGGTAGGACCACCTGCAGTGGCAGCTGGGGACGACAGCCTGTTGCAGCCTCAGTCATCTGTGTATGCCACAAAAATCTTTGTATTATGCCTTCCCAGCTTGCACAGTAAAGATTTTCAAGTCAGCTACAGGCTACCAAGCGTGGTCTTATTACAGACAGGGGGGAGGGTTGCATTGCTCCAGTGAGATGTGGCTCACCCTTCACCTCCAGGGAAAGGAAAGCTTCCTCTTCCCTCCCCTAATCCTCTGAGAAGTATTTCTGGGAATTTCCCCTCTCCCACACTTCCATCCTGAAGGTGAGGTGAACAGCACTGATGTTTGCTTCCTCTTCACTACTACTTCCTAGAGATCCTTTTTCATGGTGTCAAGGAAGGAATCAAATTTGAGGCATTCAGGAAGCTGGCAATCCCTGAGCCCTCAAAGGGCTTGGGCTTTCTTTGTGGTCCCTCTGCTTGCAGTGCTTCAGGACCTCAGCAAGTCTGTGGATGATGCCAAGCTGAGTGGCGCAGTTGGTATGCTAGAGGGACGCCATCCAGAGGGACCTGTCAGGGTCTCAAGGCTTGAGAAGTGGGCCCATGCAAACCTCATGAGGTTCAACAAGGCCAAGTGCAAGGTCCTGCACCTGGGTTGGGGTAACCCCTGGTATCACTACAGGCTGGGGGATGAAGGGATTGAGAGCAGCCCTGTAGAGAAGGACTTGCAGGTGCTGGTGGGTAGGCATGACCTATCCATGTGCACTTGCAGCCTAGAAGGCCAATTGTATTTTGAGTTGCATCAACAGGAGCATGACCAGCAGGTCAGGCACATTCTGTCCCCCTGCTCTGGTGAGACCCCACCTGGAGTCTGTGTCCAGCTCTGGATCCCTCAGTACAGGAAAGACGTGGGCCTGTTGGAGAGAGGACAGAGGAGGCCACAAAAATGATCAGAGGGCTGGAACAGCTCTGCTGTGAGGACAGGCTGAGAGAGTTGGCGTTGTTCAGCCTGGAGAAGAGAAGGCTCTGGGGAGACTTTATAACAGCCTTATGGTACCTAAAGGGGTCTTATACGAAAGATAAAGACTTTTTACCAGAGCCTGTAACAACAGGAAGTGGGGTAACAGTTTTAAACTAAAAGAGGGTGGATTTAGATGAGCTATAAGGACCACGCTGGAGGCTGCGGAGGTTGGGAATAGGAGGGCCTGGTGTGTGCAGGGAGGCAGCTGGGTGAGGAGCCGAGAGAATATGTCTGGGACCGCCTGGGTGCTCGGGGCAGTGAATGGGTCCCAGAGCTCTCCAACCGAGCACCTGTAACTGGCAGCTACTTTTTGACGCTTCCCGTGAAATGCATAAAATTGCTCCTGTTAACAGGAAAGGGATCCCAAGTGGATTGACCATGGGGAACCCAAGTGTCCGAGGGAGGAACGCTACAGCAACAGTCCACAGTGAAACTCTGCACAACCTTTTCTAAAGATTGAATTAACTTGCAAGAAATGAAGCCTTTACCACACACACAAGAGAAAAAGAGACAGAATCGATGCTCATAGAGGACTGTTGTTATTGCACAGTGACAGCAGGCAAGCATTCAGAAATGAATGGGGCAGAGTAAGAAGGCCTGTGATTAAAATTCACATTGAACAAGTATTCACATTTTTGTCTGCAGCCTTTTCTAATCTTTCAAACGTGTCACTTCAAGGTGCTGCTTTTTTGTTGTTTAAGTTAATAACAGTGTGTCATCACGTAACTAGACGTGCATTCGAAATGAGCAAGATGTACAGGCTGTGCAGGGACAGGCGTGCAGGCAGAAATACCGAGCAAGTGGTTACCTGCGGATTTGGCCGCGTAACAGACTTCCCAGCCGGTCACAGCAGACCAGTGAAGGTCTGGTTTGGGGCAAAGAGCTGGAAATAGAAGTCTTAGTTTCATGACTCTATCACTAGAGTAATGGTAAGTTTGAAGAAAACTCTTCACTTTCACTCATGTCTCCTCATAAAGATAATAATGCTATGAAGACTGTTGATGCTCAGAATATTAGAGGGATGGTTAAGGTATTATATAAACAATACTTACTGTAAAGGCTTGTATAATCATATCTAACCAGAACCACACCATTTTCTTGTCTGGCTTATATTACCTCAGACATAATGCTTTGATATCTATGTGTGTTTATGTGAAGTATACAGTAAATAAGCCCTACAATGGTTCAAAAGAGCCTCATCTGGGCAATGACTGTGAGCCAGACAAAACTGAAAAGAAAGAGCACAGCCAGGATCAAAATTGCCTCTTCCCTCCTCTCAAGCTGACAAATCTTATATACTTCAATAGGAGCCTTTTTTTCTCACTCTCTCATCTATGAAGACCAGTGATGTATTTCATCTGCCTCAAACAAAGGACTATTGAAAGATGTTCTCTCAAATTTATTTTCTCAGCCCTGGGGGCATACAATTACTGCTGTTCACTCGTGCTTTGTGTGTTTAGATATTGGAAAGACACATGTAGTTTCTGTCATTGTTACAGCATTCCCATGGAAAACTCCAGGGCAGCCAGCATGTTCCTGACTCAGACTCTGCCCACCGCTGGCTGTGGAGTCAGCAAGCCAAAACTTGTTTAGGTGGTTACAGAAGCAAGCGGTATCTTCACTAAGCTGATAGCTGACCGGTGTGCTGCCTCTCAGGTTCTGACCTGTGCTCGGTGAGACGGGGAAAATGCGGCAGGGAACTGCAGGAGGACCCAGGCGCTGCCTTTGAAATTGCAGCTCATTCCTCCCAGCAGCATTCCTCGGTGAGCACATGATCGGCATGTGTCAGCCCCCGTGACTCAGAAAGATAAAACGCTTCAGCAGCCCAAGCAAAACGGGTCACAAGTGTAGCTTTGGTTGTGATTCAGAAATACGCTTGGGCATCCTTTGCTTCGTGAGCGGTGTGGCGTGAGGCAACAGGATGCACCCACAGGCGCAGGATCTGTGCAAGGCTGCTGGGCAGAGCTGCCTGCCCGTCCCAGCTCTGTGTTCAGTTCCTTCTGTCGTGGGAGAGGAAAGGAACGGGCTGTTCGGCAGCACTGTGGTTGCACCTGTTAACAGCCCATGGGTGTCTGGATTTGCCCTGTGCAGGATGAAAACATTACAATCAAACACATTATAAATGCAGGAGTCCAGTTTAAGAGACTGATGCAAAAACAACTTGTTAAAACTGTCTCTCCATGTGAATTTTATTACTTCATGGTATAGCAGTACTGTTACGTTTGGTGATACACACTTCAGCACCTTGTAGGACAACACATTGTGCACTGGTGGCTCATTTAGCATGTGAAGTCCAGTGTATGTCCCTTGCTGAAGCTCCATCTCTCTGGCACAGCCCCAGAGCCGACTTCACACTAACGTGGCAAGAGCCTGGACGTTGTGGGAGCTTTCGGAGGTGCTGTGGACAGCATGGTGGTTTCGCATGCTTTTGTCTCTAACGTTGCTTTTGGGGCTGTGCAGAGCCGCGGCCGCGTGGCTCTGGCAGGCCCGGACGGTTTGAGTAGCAAGGACGCAGACCACAAAGCTGGCGAAGTACAGACAGGCGGCAGCTACGCCAAAAAGGCCGACGGCCGCGTCGCCGCCCTGGACCACGCAGTTCATGGAGGTGTAGCCACGGCGCGCGTACAGCCTCTCCCGCCGTTTGCAGACGTCCGTGGCGTTCACCTGGCTGACCACGTGGAGGTAGAGCCCAACCGCCGCCACGTACGCCACGCCGGCCAGCAGGTTGAAAGCGCATTCGCCCACCAGCAGCCCCATCCTGAGCTGCTGGATGGGCTTGGCGCCCACCACAAGGAAGACGAGGGTGAGCGCTGCCGCCGTCAGGCTGAAGGCTACGCCGCCGTACACGCAAGGGGCTCTTATCTGGGTGAACTGCATGTCCAGCTCCCTCACCTCCCGCAGCTCCGTGCCCTCAAAGGGGCTGTATGCCGAATTCAGGCTGAAGGACCCGGTGCCGAAGCCACCAAGGGAGGTGAAGCCTGCGACAGAGGCTTGCGCGGCGCCCACGCAAATCAGCACCAGCAGGTTCACTGTGATCTCCACAAACTTCAAAATGCCTGTTAGGAGCGGAAAGGTGGGAATAGGTGTCAAAAACAATGTCCTGTGCAAACTGGGGGTAACAGAGGGGCATCAAAACCATAGGCAGAGAGCCCTGTTCCTCATGGCTGCAGCTACAGAACAGCCCTGCTTTTTTTTAAAAAAAAGAGTGATCTGTCATGGGTACACTTTGGAAGTTGGGCAAATAACTTTTTTTAATTTGTCAGTGTGCTTGATAAATGGATCTTCATGCAGGGAAAGAAATCCATAAAAGATTTTACTGTGCTTGTGTTACTGCCAAGGCAAAGCGCACAGCGATTGTGTTTTGGCCTGTAACTACTTGGCATAAACACACTGAGCAAGAAATATCCAGTATGAGCAGAATGCCGAGGTTAAAGCTGACAAAAACCTAGAAGCTTCTAATGGTCTAAAAAATGGTGCAACTTATTTAGGTACTTTAAAATGTGTTTACTGCTTTAACGTACAGCTTTTTTTTGGTCTTTGTAAGTGTCCATTGATTTAAATGTATTATCTAACCAGATGCAACTTTCACTTCATCTCCTTCAGAGATAAAACCTCTTCATAAATCTGAAGCAGCAGTTCCCAATATTTCACATAAAAAAGGAGGGAGAGAGAAGGAGGCAAAACCACCTTATATGCGGAGGTAAGTGAATTTGGTACCATTTAATGCATTCTCTTCCACACCTCTATCTTCAGAAGAAAGTCTTATGACTTCTGAGCTGACTTCTTTTTCTTATGTTATGCCTGATAAAGGTAACCAAAGTTTTTTAAGGAGAGAGAAAAATAAAAAGTGGCCAAATTACTTCTTTTTGTAGTAGCTGCCTGTTAGGAAGGAGCAGCATCTGTTAGATAAATCTGATCATTCTGTGACAGCTCACTAGGGGTCAGACTAAGATTAGTAAACATGACGGATGTTGAAGCATAGCATAGCTGGAGTTGCCTATTCGGGAAATTAAAACCCCTTGAGTATCACGCGTGTTGCTCCTCAAGTTCTGAAGCTAATTACAGAATGGAGAATCTTATTCCATTGCAGTCTGACAGCCAAGAACGTAAGACGCTTGACACAGTGGTCCTATATTTGTCTTTAAAGTGGGGCAAGATCTGCGGTTTGCATTCAGACTTCTATTTTATGCTCCTAACATTGATCAGCATGGCATTTTCCTCTTGAGCAATGGCTCAGTTGCTGTCAAAACTGTACAGGCTTGAAAAGAAAAGGACTGAAGCGGCACACAAGAGAATTAGGCAAATTCCTCTCTTGTGCTGCCAGATGCTTCTAACCAAAGCGAGCCAGTGACAGCCACCATGAAGGATTATTGGATATTCCCATTCTGCCCATTCTTATTCCCCCCACAGAGGGCAGAGGTAACGAGCACCTTCCTGCTGCTGCTGCTGCTCTTCGCTGGAAGGTGCTTGCGATGGTCTGACAAGGGCCTTTGGCCCTGCACCCAGACTGGTCCCCTCACTTCTGCTAATGCAGCTATAGGTAGGTACTGAGCCCATTCACATCATGGCCCTGCAAATCATCCCAGAAGCATAAAGGGGAGCAGTGAAAAAGCTCGTAATACCTGGGAACAGAGTATCTCAGGTTCAGCGTGCTCCCGTGTGCATCATGTGCATGTGTATTTGCACATGTGTGTGTGTCTATACACACATACACAAGCACATACATAGACCTCATATCCTAAAAAGAATTCAGCAGAGCAGCCTGAGAAATGAAGTATTCTTGTTGAGAAGGAACTAAGTATGCAGTTCTGTGTATGTCTTCTTCAGAGGCGATGCTGGTTTCTGCATGACAACTTGCCTTTTCCTTGACCATTTCTGTGGAACAGAGCAATAACCATGCTGGTTACCAAACGTGTTCAGGAGGGTTTTCCACCAAAGGAAGTATTTCTGAAACTAAATATGAGGAGAAATTTAAATTTCATTCTGTGAGACAGCATTTGGGACTGCTTGTGCGAAATTCAAATAATGCAGCCAAAAGACTCCAAGATTTTCATGGGTGCAGAGTCATCACTTTACCAGGACTCTTCAAAATGTTTTAAAAGATAATAGCTGTATAGGACATTCATTGGAACCGGACCAGATATTTTTTGCCTGCTCAGTTGAGCTGTACAATATGCCTTCCAAATGCAGGGAGTCAACTTGGGCCCTCAGGGCCCTTGGACGGTGTTGGCAGCAGAAGGCCACTTCCCTTTTTATGGGCTGACTACTGATTCCATAGATGTTCCATCAAGACGCAGTTTTTACATGTCTACAGGGAGGAAAGACCATTTGATTAAGGGAAACATAAACTTTAAATATGTTTGGGAACTTGGAAGATGGGAATACATGACGAGTCAGCTTTCTTCTACTGCTGTCTTCAGAATTCACCTTTTGCTTATGACTGGCAAGGTACTCTGACCCACTGAGTATCAACATTTCCTGTACATCACCTCACTGAGCTTTAGAAAAGGCAATTTTCTGTTGTCCAAGTAGTCAGCACCTGCTGCTAACCTCTCCACATTTATAACTGAACCCAGTCCTCAACGACGCTGCTCCAAAACTTATGTATTCACACTAATTCTGTATGCAACACCTTGTCTTCACTTGGCTGATTGCTGCTATCACAGTACTCTTTGTTGATGGGATGGCAAATACAATAAGTGTACAACAACTGTATTTTTAACTGTGGCAGTAGATGCTTTAATGGCATCCTTGAAATATTTCTGTAGACAGGGCATTCAGGTTGGGCAGGTTTTGTATGTACCTGTATTGTTTTCACACACGCCTGCTGTACAATTGATTAGAGTAACTAAACAATGGAGAGAGGTTCATTAGCAGTTACTCTGCCAGTTATTTGCAACACATGGATTAACTTTAAAAAAAAAAAACAACAAACCTGCAGTAATAAAGCCTCTTGTATTACAGAAAATCCTAAAATTATGAGCAGTATGTAGTATGGAGCTGTGAATTGCAGGTCTACAATGACTACCAGCAGGGTTTGTGAAAGTAGCAGACAATTAGTGGAAATCCCCAAGGCCTTGTACAATCATCAGGGCTTTGGTGGAAATATGAAGCCCTACACTATGTTTAGATCTTGAGCCAAGCGCCTCAAAAGCCTCATACAACCTTCATCTCTGATAGTTACAAGCTGACACCAAATCTACCATACTAATAAGATAGACAGACTTGAGAAATAAGGAATAAAAGGATAGTTAAGTTTTTAATCTTAGCTCTGTCAGGGTATGCTAACACACACACACACGCTAGCAGTGATCTATGTCAAGCAGTTTACTGCAGGCAGAAAGGGCTGAGCTCAAAAGCCAGGCTTCTGAGTCTGTGCTGCCATTCCTGCTTTCAGAGGCTTGTTAGCTACCTCATCTTGGAGTTTTAGCTGCAGAAACTAGACTGCCAAAAGGTCTTCCTAAGGGGAAGTTACTTATCTCTTAAAACTATTCCTTATTTCCACGCAACAACAAACACATTGCAAGACCTGCATGTAAAATGACAGGTCTGACAATCTTATAAGTGCACTGGTTTGGTTATTCTTTTCCTTTCTCAAGTTCAAAATCTTGGGATCTACCTAAAACGCTACTGATTTGTATTAAAAAGATCACAGTGAACAGCTGGCTTTGGGAACCAGCCCTCTCTGTACTGAGCAAGCAGTGAGATTCAAGTCTGGGCTCCCAGGTTTCCATTGCCTTTCCCACGCTTCTTTCCTGCACGGTTTTTCAACACAGAAAGCAAGAAGAATGGCTGCAACCTAAAAGACAGTGGGTGTTGCCAGAGCTTTCCAGAGAATTTTTTCATTAATTCCATGAAATCTAAATCTGCAATGGATAGTAACTTCAATGCATCATACTTGTTAACTTTGTTTGAATCCAATATTTTTTTTTTTCTGAGAGTAAGCTAAGCTCCTGCTATGACAAACAGCGGCCTTCCAATTTATACTATTAATCTACTATGCACTTTTTCTTGCCCTTCTACACCAGGTGTGCATTGAGCTATTGCCATGGTATTAACCCACTGATAAATGGTTTTCTCTGTCAAATAGTGGGTTCGAACGTGCAGCAAAGCAACAAGGCAGGTACAGATCCACAGGCAGCTGACCTTACCCATGACTGGGCAGTCATCACTTTTCTCCCTTGCCCAGTAACAACTTCAGCCTAGTACTAGGTTCTTCCAAGAGCTGTTTTAATGCATTTTAAATAGCAGGAAACGATTCAACTCTTTTCTTGTGTGCTGCTGTTTTTTCCTGCAACTTTAGCAACACAGAGTGACTCACGGAGTATCTGATGAGCAACCATGCTGGCATGAGTTTAGCAGGGGAAATAACACAGCAGGACCGGAGAGGGCCCAGAAACTCCTTTTCAGGTGAGGTGAGCTGTTAAATCTGCATGCTCTGCCTCATAAAACTACACTGTGGCTGGGCACGTGGTACCCAGTAACTCAAATGTGTCTCGTGCATTGGAAGCTGCGAGGAGGCTTTTCCATCCAGGCACCGTGGCAAGGTGTCAGGATCACAGCGTGTGTATGTATATGTGTACCTAAAGTAAAATGGTCAGTTAATGTTTGTTCCTATGTTTCTGCAGCTGACAGAAATGAATCTGCAGGACAGTCAGATCTGGCTGTTTCTGTTGAGCTCCCTGGATCCCACGAGGGCCTGACTAAGAGACGAGGCCTTCAAAGCGTCTCCCACCACTGCACCTTACCACAGGAGTCACTTTTTTGCTCTGACTGCACACAGACTCTTTCTCCTGTCTCTTTGGGTATCATTCCCTCATCTTGAGTCAACTTCCCTGTGTGCTTTTAAGACACTTTGTGTTTGCCTTTCTCCATTCTGGCTTCATCGGCAAGCCATGTGCCACTGGGACCAGTGGGACCCAGCCGGCAGCCCTGGGGGTGCCAGACTGTCCCTTGGGGACACCCTGACCCTGGCCACAGGGCAGCCACACAGGTCGGTGGTGCTCATGTCACATCCCCTGAGGAACTGGTCCAGGAGAAGAGAAGAGAGAAGTCAGAGGCTACAACACACACATTAAAAATCATTCTCCCCGTCTTTCTCACTGAAAGTTGTCTTTTGGGTTGGTTACTTTGTTTTCCCTAGTTTAGGTAGCTTTCCACTTTTCAGATGTATTTTTTTTTTTTCCCAAAGGAGCAGACAAGTATTTTGACCATATATAGCGACTTACAAAAGCAGTAGTCAGTCCTGAAAAGGATCTCAAATACTGAACTTCTCTCGCCAGCGCAGGTTTGGCAATCCCCAGAGAGTAAAGGCACAGCTCAACACGCAGCTTTGGTCACCTCTCTGCTAAACTGAGTCAGTGGTGAGAGGAATAGATAAGGGAGAAAGGGGAGAAAATGTTAAAGGAAAGAGGGGTTTTGTTTTGCTTTTGGAAAGGGATAAAACTGTGACAGAAACCAAAACAGTGGGGAGAACTGAACAAGGCAAATGAAATGGAGACAACAGTCACAACAGATTAAAAATATTAAATCTACGTGCAAAGTATTAAAAAAGCTTGCTAATGGTATTATTCCCCTTATGTATGCAAGTAAAAAGCAAGATCTCACTGAAACCATTAACAAGAACTCAACCAGCTTCACTGATGCAGCATCAGGTCAATACACAGCTTTGTACACAATACACAAACAAATCCCCCCTCAGCCCCCACCCCACCATTGTTTTTGTAGGTCTGTGTGTTATTCAGCCAGTGGTGGGATTTAGCTTTCATCGAGTTATGCTTAAATATCCCTAAAGGAGTAATATTCAAAGGCAGAAAAAAAAACCCACAACCCAACCCTAAAACACAAGAGTTAGGCAATGTAACACCAAGAGTTATTCACTGAATCTTGGCTTTCCAAAGTACCCAAGGGAGCTACATATTTGGAGACAACTGCATTTAAAGGGCATGTAAGTGCCCATCACACTTATAGTCATTTGAGATATCTGTCTTACTGGAAATCGATGGAAAAAATAGCTAAAAACTGGGAAAATTAAATGATTTGTGTGTTCTGGAAAGAAGTGTTATTATTATCTTTTAATAACTTGTCCCTCTTTAGTCAAGATAATCACTCCATTAGGAAATCTCAAAGGATGACCAGCCTTGTTTTTAATGATTCAGAGAAGCCTTATGTTCACAATCAGAGTGTGCAGATCCAAGTGCATTGTCCTGGGGCTGTTTTGTGTATCATCTTCCCTTAAAGAACTACTGTCCCACCTGCTCTATTCCTTCTACTTAATACCCTCCCATCCTCTCAACAGCGCTGTCCAATTTTCACAGGAAAGGGTGGACTTAATTCAGAGAACCAGTGCGTCAGCCTCTATCCCCACACAGCTTCCCACCACTGTATGACACTAACATTTACTTGCCGTCAAGACACAGTTTCAGTACAACCCAGCCCCTGTGTGGGAACAGCAGCTCTGGTTTACTTGGTCCCAGTAGTTCCTTAAAGTATCCCTTCTAGCATGTGCTTGATTTCTCTCCTGTCAACCAAGCATGAGTCATCTTCCACAAATTTGGAGAGGGTGGGAAGCAAAAGGTCTTACATTAAACTGTAGCACTTGGCAATACTGATTTAAATACAATGGGTGTAAAAGGCTGTACATGTAGTTGTAGCACTGGTAGGTCTCTGCATGGCCACCTCATGTTCTGCATTTGAGGAAATGGCCTTTTTTCTTCTTGATTAACCCATAGTGCTTTCAAGTAGGAAACAAATACCCTGGTATCAAAGCAAACTTGCAGGAGTGTGTGGTTTTTTTTTTTTTCCTAAGAGTTCAGAAAACAATAAAATACTCTTGCTCCTTATGCCAACTTTCCATAGCCACTCCCTCCATTTGAAGTGAAACTGAGCCACCCTTAACAAGTTCAAAGACTAGGATGCTATTGCTCTTTAAGTAATCACAGTCTGGCACAGAAGGTAGGGCAGGTTGGAGGAACCTGTGAACCTGAACTTCTCATTCACTTTACCAATCGTGGGTTGTCACACCTGGTGAGCAACATTCCAGACTGGGTGGGTTTTTCTCCTTTAAGTGAGCTGAGATCACCTGCTCAAGAAATACAGCTACATTCAATATACAGTCAGTCTGCTGTATCAATTAGCTCTGAGAACCACCTTTTAAAGGGAAAATCTGGTTCCCAGATTTTGGGTCAAGTGTGGGCAAAACAAACCCAGTGGTCTCACAAGAAAGATGGTGCAACTCCTGTTCTATACTGGTAGAGAGCAGACTTAACTAAGATTTCCCAGGAAGGAAGCAAGGACTAGAGTCCAACACACACCTAACAGCTACTATAACATCAACTTTGCCAGTATCTTCCCCTGCCCCCTTAAGTGACTCTTCCCAGTTGCAGTTCTCCCCTCTCTAAAAACAATCATGTAGATGGTAGCATAACGCCAAGAAGCAGACAAAAAAAAGTTTGATATAAAGATGTGGGCAGAGTGAAGTCCCATATGTTGGCAGGGCAACAGTTTACTAAAGGTAACATTTGGCATCTGCAACTCGTGTAGCTCCCCTGCATGTTTTTATAGAGGTGACTGCTCACGGCTGGTTGTATTGCACAGCAAACAGGACTTACCTCCAAGTGAATTCTGTGAAATACTTTAACTTCAGAACAGGAAGGTTACCTGCAGCTCTGCCACTGTATCTTGTTACTGTGCAATTTTAATTAAGCATTTTGAATAACTGGGATTATTTTAATCCGTACAGCTCTGCCCAGTTCCCACTGCTGATATCCCTGTCTTCACAATTACAAGATTGAAAAACTGCATGGTAAATTCACGCAGTCATACCATATTTAAAACACACTTTGTAACAGATAGAAGGAGGAAGCCATCTCATTACAAATGAGACTATAGGGGACCTTAGTTTTCCCTTCTTAAAGCAGAAATACGTTGAAATTAACTGCCACAGAAACAGTGTATGACAGCTTTGAGCACAATTGAAAAGAGCTAAGTATGGCAGACTGCAGGGATAAAACATGAAAACACAGATTACAAAATACAGCAGTTCTAACCCTCTTGGATGAATCCTCAAAAATGTGGGTATCGCGCTGAACGCACTGCTGAAAAGATCTAAAGTGCTGCTGAATGTGCTTATCAAATGCTTGTTTTCATCCACAAAGTTACCTGCATTATGTACATTTAACGACCCTTCAGTGCTTTTGAACATACATAACTGATGTTACAGAAGGTTTTTTGCTTTAGTCCAATGCCTCCTGCAGACCACTGTCCTCCCCCACCATCTCCACGGCATTGGAAAGGATACAAACGCTCTGCAAAATACTTTGCCCTCCTACTCCTGTGTCTGACTCCAAGAAGAATGGTATCAGGACATCATAGCAGCAGCATATTGGTTGGGAACAATAGGGTAATTCAAACCGAGTGTCTGTTATTGTGAACCCTGTGTTTAGGGTGACTTTTCATCTCAGTATTTTTTCTAGTCTATGAGTGTCTGCCAGCATCCATAGCTACAGGGAAAAAAAATTGGACTCTGTTTTGTAAAAACAAAAGCTTATAGAAGTTTACATTTGAATTAATGCTGGCTTGTTAAAGCATGAATGTATCCTGGAGAAAGTCATTGTTACTCCCTAATTCTATTTCCTCCTCCAGATAAATTCAGTTTGATACTTCCTCCCGGCTGTCCTTGAAATCAGAAACTTTTCTTGTTGTTCCAAGCCATAATGCTGTCTTTTTCTGAGAGGAAATTGGTCTGAAGGTTTTAACAATTGTGGATGTTAGAATGCAGGCTAAAGACATGATTGTTTGGAAGTGCCTACAATATGCTTAAGAAATCTGACACTATTCATTGCGCCTCTTTAAACTGTATTAATGGCAGCAAAGAACAGGGATTCAATTATACTTGCTCCCCCACAAACTGTTTTATAATCTTTTTAGTGCTGTCTCCCTCAAATGCTAAGTGAGTTGAAGAATTTAAAAAAAAGAAAAGAAAAAAGTTACTTAGCTCAGAAATTATGACCAGCACAGTTCAGTTCTACACAAGGCAAAAGTGCAGGCATTTCCCAAGTCACATACTGATCGAAGATGGGAAAAACAGTCTACCCTCAGTGTTTAAGCAAAACTAAAGAAATTGTTATCTTGCAATTGCATTGCTCCACCTCTTTCATACCAATATACATGATAAAAAGAAAATGAAAAGTTTTCAAGGTCAAGTGACCAAATATCTATGACCAGTTCAACACTGGCAATTCATTCTTGGGTTTGAGTCAGGTTTTGCGCTCTCAGGTGAAGGAAGCAGCATGGCAGCCAGAACCAAACACTGAATCTGGTTATATTTTCAAAGGACTTAAGAAATTTTACCTGTTCTGTGACAAGCAAGTTGAATGTTTTCCTCTGAAATAATTTCAGCTCTAAGTATCTCCAGGCCAAAAACTCTTGTCATTTTCAATGATGTGTGCTGCTATAAATGGCACACACCATTGTGAATGAGTTGTAAGAAATGGTTATTGCAAGCAGTGGCTCCTCAGTTGATGGGAAGTTCGTCTTTATCAGGAACAGTTTATTTCCAATTCCCATTTAATTCTATAGAGCATCTAGACAGCTTGACACTGCTCTATTAGCTGTTCCTTCAGTCTCCTTCACTACTACAGGAACAGAAGGTGGCAGACTTCTCTATTTCTGGTGCCTTTTGAATCTGTAATCTGCAGATATGCAATGTGACATCCCTATGGAAAAATAAAAACGTACAGAAACTAGATATAAAGATAGCATAGCAGGGAAGTCAAAAGTTTGTTAGAGGGAAGTATTTTGAAAGAATCAGACAATATATTTCTAAAAAGCTGATGACAAGGCCTCTAGCCAAAGGCTCTAAAATGACGCGAGCTCCTGTGAGGTGAAAGGAAAGACCTCTCACAGATTAGTAGTGGTTAAAAGAAAATAAAGACTAAGAGGAAACAACCTTTTTTAAACAAGTTAAGAGAGAAACCTGTGCTGCCTGTTGCTAGTTGTGCCCATGTTAGCAATGCAATGGGAGTGGGTCTGCAGAGTGAAAAAGTTGGAGCTGAAGACCCAGGGGATTTTATGGGGAGAGAGAAGTACTTCATTTTAGCTCTAGTTTGGTCCAAAGGACAGAGTGACTGCTAGTAGTTACAGCTCATCCTCTCATTCAGTTTTATCTGAAGGAAATATAGTTTGTGCATCCTGAGATTGCTTTGCAACATGACCCAAAGAACTACAAGTGGGGGCTCCAAAGAGATTCAGCTCAGAAGTACACACCAAAAAATGTAGTAGATGCACAGTCTAATGATTTGGGGAAAAAAAAAAAAGTGAGATTGTGAAGTAGGTTTTAATAATAATAACACAAAACTCTTCCATGGTTGCAACTGTAAAACTGGTAGGCTACTGAGAGTTCAAGCTCTTGAATGAAAAATTAATGAAATCAGTGTCTGATAAGCAACTTTGTATTTCACGCATGTACACAAACACCCCCTCATCTGCAAAAGTGCACAGATTGGGCTCTAAACAAATAATTTCCACTCAGGAAAGACATCGGGTATCCTCCTCTGAAAACATCAGCTCAGTGTTCACTGACAGTTAAACATCAGGTGAAAAGCCAGGAAGCATCAGGCTACAACTACAGAACCAGGAGCTTTATGCAGATGCCCGACTCCCTTGGGAACTTATCTGGAATTCTGAGTGCAATTCTGGCCAGCCCAACTCAAAAGGATATGATGGATCTGGAAAAGCTATAAGGTTGGCAAGCTAGCCAAAACTGGGAACACTTAACTCCTGGTAAGAACAGAACTGACTATTCACCAATCGATGAAGAAGCGATAGGAACGCAGTGACAGGGAGAAAGGGAAGACTTCCCTCTAAAATAACAAATCTCATGGAGAAGGTGACTATATGAGATTATCATTAGGTATTGTGGTTACCACCAGAAAACAGGCACCTTCTTTAAAACTTTTTAAGGAAGAAGATAGTACTTCTTTGAGTGGCACAGAGAGGTAAACTGTGGAACTCCTTGTCATACAGTAACATGGAGGCCAAACCTGTTCAAAAGGGGATTCAGAAAAGGATTAACCAAATTTGATAGGTCTTTAAAGAGGTATTACATAACAGAAGTGAACACAATTTTCCAGTTCAGACAATTCCACCAGTCTGAAATTTGGAGAGTATTCCAGAGGACAGCTCACCCTCTGCTGGTGCAAGCTCTCATGGTCCTCCTACATTTGCACTCCAGTACGGTGTTTGAGAGGATGCGTAATTAGGTGCCTCATGCGATCCAGTACTGCCAGACACGTAATCCTACCTGAATAGCTTTGCATAAGTATTGCTCATATAGCATTTTAAGAGATTGTTGTTTTCTTCTGTTTTCAAAATGAAAGGATTAAAAAGGAGCAGAGTATTTAGAAGTTTCTTAGATGGTATCAAATGTTCCTACTGGCAGAAGAGGTCAGTATTAGTTGTTTCTTCCATTATATTTGAGTGGGTTTATTGTCTTAATGCAGTCGTGGGAAAAATATATATAAAGAAAGGGGTGGGCATACGGGAGGGAAGGTGGGAATAACAAAGACAGGAGAACTATGTCCTTTCTGCTGCCACTTACAGCTAAGGTGTTAGAAGGATCCTTGCAAAAATAACTGCCTATTTCTGAAACTCAGGCTTTTTTGGGATATTGCTAGTGAAAAACATGGATGAAGAGGGTGGTATCTGGGTGAAGCAAATACTCTTCAGAACTCTGGTTGTTTAGAATTCCTCTTTAGTTTGCTAAACTGGTCAACATGCACAAAGAGCATAAGTATATTTGCAGGGCAAAAGAGAAAAAAACAAAACCAAAACCAACAACATAGGGAAAGTACAGTGATGCATAGTCAGACACTGAGGTTCACATTTCAGTTGTTGCTTGGGTACATCACTTGATTTCCCAGCCTTGTTTGATACAAGTTTATTTTAGAATTACAGTGATCGGGAAGTGGGAATTTCACCAGCGTGCTGATAAATCACTGGCAAAGAGATGGTTAAGAAGTATTTACAGGAATATTTAATGCCGTAAGAAGTTGTAGCTCACACATACTGACTTCTTAATAAACAATTCATGTAGCTTTTCATTATAATATTTACTAGGACTGCAGGGAATATAGAATTCTGCAAAAATATCCTAGGAAATTCTGCTAAATCTTGGTACTTTGAAAGACTAAACAGGGGAGTAACATTCTCATAATCTTACCCAGTATCTTTTCATTTTTTGAAGGAAAACTGCTAATAAAAGGGTTTGTTTTCTATGTGATCCCTTTTTCCTCCTCCACTGCAAGCTCAGACATTGAGTTTTTGGAAAATACTGAGCAATACCTGGGGGAGGGGTGGGAGTTAAATCATCATCATCAACTGATGCATCTAAAACTAGGACATTTTGAAAATGTTAATCCTGTTTAATGCACTGAAATAATGAGAAGCAAATGCGGGGAAGAAAACCCCAGCAAGTCACATTAAGCTATCCCTAAGTCTAAACAAGCAGTGAAACTGAAAACTAAAAATAATTCACCACTTCATTTTTCTAAAGCTGTGATAAAATAAGGCATGGAGCTTTCTAGAGTTGCTCAGAGCAGTTAAAATAATTTAGTATTGTTGAAGAAGAAACTGCTGATACAGTTTTATTGGGGATAAAATATCAGTATCACTCTGTACCATTACATATGGTCTACTACCTGTTGGAGTTAAATTTCCTCAAGATGAAACTAATACTGCATACACAGAACATATTTATAAGAGAAAATAGTTCAGCTCACTCTTAAAGTTGTATTTATGTATAGAGGAATATTAAGAGCAAATTGAGTGTGTTACTTAAGTTTCCTTCATGGAGTGAAGAAATAATCAAACATTATGTATTTTAATTTACTTTCAACAACTAAACTCTTCATTTCTCTTTCCACCGGAGGACACTGAAAGGCTGTTTATTGACTTTGGCCAAAGACTTTGCATCTACCTACAAGTTCAAACTCAGACTACAGTGGGTCATTCCTACAAACAAGGCGAGAAAGCTCATTGTCCCAGAGGAGGGAAAACTTTAAAGAAGTAATGGATATTTTAGCGCCTTTTTTTTTTCAGTTTATGGGAATGAGTTCACTAAGTGTTAAGGTTGATTTCCTCCCACATTAATGCTGATTTCTCTGCTTGTTGTAGTCACTGTCTAGCTATGAAAAAGACCCAACTTATTTCTCAAGAGCTGGTTTATTGGATTAATGTTTTGTCTCCAGCAATGTTGCTTTATAAAGATGTATCAGTGATGACCAGATTAAATCCAGACTTGATAAAAAGTCCGAGAAGAATATGTCAGAAATAAACCAGCATCAAAGCTTCAACAGCCATCTTCAAATTGCCTACACACACAAATATCTATTTTATTCCTAAATCCCAAGGGTTAACTCTTGCTGCATAACCTAGGTGGTTACATGTATGACCCACTCTGATGCTCTGTATGCATATTCTGGAGATGCATTTTCAAGTATCTAAATATCTCCATAGATATTGCTTTTAGATGTCTAAAACATGCTAGTAACCCACAGTTCCGCCAGCCATTAACTTTCATTCTACCAGTTGTGGGTTGTTTTTTGTTTATTGGTTGGTTTTATTTGGGTTTTTTTTAAATATTCCCCTAGCTTTACTTTGCTGCGCTTCTAAACACAGAAACCAGGACAAGTTCTTGGAAGGAGAGGGGCAGGTGGCAGGCGGTAAGAATCTCACATACCTCTTGTTGTGCATACCTTTGAACACTTCATTGAGAAGGTTTCCTTGGGAGGATAACGTTCTGGTGGTGGGTCAAAATATTCCCGTGCTGTTCCTGAGGTTTTAGAGTAAGGGTCTGAGTGAACAGTGGAAGTCCTGGAGTGCTGCCCACCTCGGATGTCTTCTGTTGGTCTACAATGGAGTAAACAACTAATGTATATTAATCAGATCATGCTCTGTCTTGAATATTAGAATACAAGGAACTGGCAGGTGCTCCTGTTAGTGAAAGCAGCCAGCCTGTTTTGTAAGTATCTGACCTTTTTTGCTTGTGTGTTTTGAAAGCAAATATCCCAAATACTCGCATAAATCCATGTTCACAAGGATATTTGCACTTGGTTGTTTTTATTTTGGAAAACTGTATACTCACTGAGTAGGCTGGCAGAATTGTTCAGGTTACCTGCAAAAGGTTGCAAGGAGGAGGGTGCGGGGAGAGCTTCTGTTCCCATAAAAATGAGTAACAGCTTTTTGGTGGAAAATAAACGTTTTCAGCTAGTCCACAGCAGCCCAGAGAATAAAAATGAGAAATATTTTCACATAATAAATGTGTAAAGTAGCACAACTATTTCATGTGTAACCATTTTGTCACGTTTGTACTTCCAATTACTGAGTCTCACAACGATGACTTCTAAAAGAATGAAAGCTATTAAAAGAAACAGATAATAATTTTTAAATGGCGGAAAAAATGCCTATTTAAATATTTCTCTCTCTTTTTTGAAGTCTTGGATGATATTTGAAGAGGAATCTAAAACTGACCCCCAAAAATCAATTTCTCATGTCTCCAATTAGACTCATTTGTATGCTTCAAAACTGAATTGTCCACTTTGCTGTGATGACATACAGCTCCACATCTGAAGCCTGATAATGGTTAAGGTTGGTGAGATTTAGATTATTCTATGCTAAAAGCAGAATTTGCCCTTTTTTAACTCAGATGAAAAGAAACATTGTCCATAAATTGTAACAGGAATAGTATCTGGTCTAACCTAAATGTTCTCGCTCATTTGAAGGAGAATCAGAACTTGCCTTTTTCAAGATAGAGCGGGGTGATTTTGTTATTAAAGGGTCTTTTAAGTCTCATTCAGCACTATTATTTTTAGAAGTCTTCTTCCTATGTAGATTTATCTTGAATTTCTTATCCACAGATCAGCATTTTTAACTGTAGTTTTGTTTCCTAGTATCACTGTACTTCACTAAGGTTTATCTTCATCCGATTCCAGATTCAGCTTACAAATATTATCTCATTCATCCACATTAAATCATGTCTTTGTAGTTTTTACATTTTAATTAAGACATTCAATAAGACCGATGCTAACATCTCTGCGTGTAGTTGCCAACAGCTATATTTGGCCGAAACATTTCTGATTTTTCTGACCTTTGTCTCGTGTCTTGTGCAACCACCAAAGCATCCTGCACAGCTGTGTCACATAAATTAAATAAGCTGTGTGATTTATAGGACTTCCAGTTAACTTGAAAGCAATCCCTTTGGTACTTCTGATGCAGCTGTGTCTCTCTATTGTATCCCGCTACTTGCCAGAAAATAAAACAAAAGAAAACAAAACAAAAACCCAAACCCTCATATTCACCAACAGAGTGCAATTAGGAAAAAAAAAAATTCTTTCAGATGCTTTTTTCCCTCACAATGGCCCATTTCTGGCCACCTTTGTTTTCCTTCAGGACTTTCCAGTTCCGGATAATGCAACTCTTTCTCCTCAGCAATGACAGGAAGCTTGCTATAGGAGTTTAAGACAAATGCTTTTGGATAGAGAAATACTCTGGCTAGAAAGTCTGGCTCACAAGGGATGAAAGCATTAGGCATCTAAATTACAGTTTCCATGAAACTCTTCTCATCTACTTCATTACAGTGTCTGGAGATCTTTTGGTCCATCAGCCTAAGTCTTCACCAAAATACTGAAACTTCCTTACAAAAGCAGCTGGTTTCGTTGTGAGAGCGAAGCAGCGGAAATGCTGTTACGTTAAGACAAACTCCATCAAAACAACTGATGGAAGAGTTTTTCAATTAGTTGTAGCGAGGGCTTGTGCCCCCCAGATTCCCAGCTTGACTCTAAGAATTATCTCCATGGCTGTGACAGATCTGCAGCTGCAGCTCTCCTTCCTCTAATCCTCAGTGGATACAGGGATGGTTTGCTGGCCTTTAGGGTCCTTCCACCAGTTTCCAGTCTACGTGTCCAGTCATTTAAAACCAACAGCAAAAACAAGAAGTCCAGAGAAACGCTTTAATAAGAAGTGGTGGTTTAATTTATAGCTGTCCTTTCACATGTTGCTTTTACCATGCTATGAAAAAAACAAACCTCCTCCCAAGAAACAACCACGCTGCACCACAGAAACAAAAACCCAACCCATTTTTTTTTTCCTCTTCACAGTGCAATTAATACACTCCTAGCATTTGCTGCTCTCACTTCTAACATGTTCAAGATAATTTAACTATATCCCTCTTGGTCTCTGCTTTTCCTACAGTCACACAGCTTCTGAGGATTATCCTTCTGCTGACCTTTGTTCCCATTTCTCTCCAATTTTTCATTATTTAAGAGAGACAGAAGAAAAATTCATTAGCTATTTTCATAATACAATAGTATTACCACCATCCAAATGTTTTATACTTAGCCGTAAGTAGCCCTTCTAGTCCACACAGTGCTCATAACTACTGCTTTTATTGTCATCCTGTTTTTCTTGCTAAAATGTATACTATCATTAAATACTTCAGTATCTCAGCTTTTCAATAATCTTAATTATATTTATTTCCTCTCCCTCATTGCTCTATTCTTAAATTGCCCTACAGTTGTGCCCCTAGAGACTGAACAGGAGTGATGAACACCTTACTGCCATGGCCAATTTGCCAGCGTTGCTTAGAGCTACAGACCTCTCTCTTACAATGCAGTCACTGGCATGAGCTCAAAATTAAACATCCTAAGCTCGCTTCAAATATTCTGTAAATTAGCCAAGCTGAAAACAGAAGTGTAATATCCTAAGAGTTTATTTCTCATTTCAAACCTTCTATTAGTTGATCTGCTTATTGTGTTGAAAGGGGCTGACCTGCTATCAAGTGCCACAAACAGTCTTAGACTCTTCAACAACTACCCGTTTATTGATTGTCACTCTAGAAATTAATTTTGTTTCAGATTAATATGAACTTGTTTACAGCTGAACTAGAGCAACCTAAGAGTTCTGTAAGTCTCTGTGCTGGTCACAGTCATGTAACCACTCTCATTTAAGCAATGCATATGTGGCAAGCCTTGGCTTGTTGTCACCTGCTGACCAGTCTCTTCAGGAATGGTACTAAGACACATGGCCAAACTTCACCTAATTATGACCCAACTTGATCCAGATAAGCCCAGGAAATTCACATCTTTGCCTGTGTCACACAGCCCATCTTTCTGTACCCTCCTGAGCCCAATACAATGAAAAAGGTTAAATTCTTAAGTGTAAAATAGTTCCCCAATTCCAAATGTCGCATGCTCATGCTTCATGATTTCAAGGCTGAGTAAATGCTTTCTCTACTATTCTTATATGAAGGTATTTAAAAACAAACAAACAAGATGACAGAGACCTGATACATTTCTTTAAGGTGATAAAGACATACCTTGTATTGTAGGGGTATGGTTTTCTCGCTCTTCTGTCTTCCTCGTATCTATCAGATCCATGGTCCTCATGGTGCCTGTACTGCTTATCTTGGTATCGTCTCCCAGCATGAGGCATCTTGTTTCTTACATGTATTCTTTCTTTCAAAGACAACTTCCTGAGCCAGAGAAACAAAACCGGTTCATTTTATAGCTCTGCTTAAAGTTATTCATTGACCAGCACTCACATCCATTTCACGCTGCTTCAAGACTTAGTACAGACTTCCTTAAGAAGTGAAAGAAGTAACACTCTTTAAACTACATGTAAAATAACTTCATTAAAGGAGGAAGCTTTTCTTTACATTTTCCTATTCATCGAGTAATTGTAATGCTTCTATATCCAACATTTATTGCGGTCAGCTTACTAAGCCTGCTCTGACTCTCCTGCCTTCGCTGCAAGGACAAGACATGGTGCTCACGACAGACATGAATCTTGGCTTCTCTGACGTTGTCTTGTACGTAAAGTATTAAACACAGCAAACAGCGATGCAGCTGCCAGCGAGGGCAGGGCCAACCTGAACGCGCAGGCTGGGACCTTTGTCCTGGATGTGTCTCAAAGGAGGGCACACACCGCTGTGAACAAGCGCAACACCAAACCTTGCCTGCGATCTGGATTTCAGGTAGGGGCAAAAATAAGTTTGCAGGAAGATATACCCTCGATAATTTGGTATTAAATATTAAAGAGATGTTTTTTCCAGAAAGTGCCTTCACTCTTTCCAGTGCAGTACACCTAAGCCCAAACGTGTACAATACACAAACAGTTTAAGCACCCAGGCAATCTTTATTTTCGTTTACCTTCAGCATTACCACAGAAGTGCTCGCATTAGCTTTGACTGATCAAGCTGAAGACTTGCTAAAGGACTCTCCTTCCCTCTCCTTAGGGTGTCGCCAAAGAGATAAGTCACTTTTTGTTTACGGCTAACAAAGCCACGCTGCCATCCTCCAGGGGAGCTCAGCTCCACTGCTCTGGGGCAGAGGCCCTTTAGCAAGAAGCAGCCGCACACCCTCCCCCAGGGGCGGCTTCTGCTGTTGGTCCCGTCTCCCCAGCGCCACGACCGCAAACCGAGACCTTCCCTTCACCTCCCGGCCCGAGGCCCGGCCGCGGGCAGCGCACAGCGGGCACCTCCCCAGGAACAGCGCTGTGCCCTTCGCTGTGCCCTTCGCTGCCCACCCGCGGCCCCGCACACCCCGTCCCGCAGCGGCCCCCGCCCCTGCCGCCCCTCACCTGAAGGGAGCGCAGAGCTCCGGCCCGCCCCGCAGCTGCTGCCGGGAGCAGCCGGGCCCGCCCTCTCCTCCCCGGCCTCCGCCGTCCTGCGGCCGGCCGGCCCCCGAGCAGGTGCTGCCCTGCCCTGCCCTGCCCTGCCCTAGGGCCCATCGCCGCGGCCGCGGGGGGAGCTGGAAAGAGAAGGAGAAATGTGGTGTCTGGAGGGTGTGGGACAACCTGGGCTCTTGTTTACTTTAATGAAATGAGGTTGCTGCGCACCGTGGAAGAATGTGTTAAGCGGGGCCCTGGGAGGATATAAAAACTTGAAGGTTAATAAAGTTCAAGTCCCCAGGACCAGTTGCTTTTTTTATTAAAAGCCAACTTGTTGGACTGCAGTGCTCGAGGGTGGGAAGCCCTGCAGTGTGGGCATATGGTGAAAGAAAATGGCAGAAACTTGTCCCCAGGAGCAAGTGGGTGGGAACGGGCCACGTTCACTAGGCAGTGGGTTCAAAAGGCAGGTGAGCAACTTCGCTTTCCTCTGGTGTAAAGCAACGTTTTAGATAACTGACCTCTGCAATGCACGCGGTCTTGTTTCTTGGTGCTCTGCTGAACACCTTCCCAGTGGTGGATCTCCAGGGCTTTGTCTCCTCACTGCCGGCCCGTGACGTTTCCTTTGCAGAGGAACCATGTGCTGGTTCCCTCGGGATGCCTTCTGTTGGGGACAGATCTGCTTCTGCAGAAGACCTGGGGCAGACCCATGAACAGGCACTGCAGAGAACAGCTTGTTTGTTGAGCAGGTCTGTGCACAAATCCAATCCATGTCTGAGAAGCAGGATGGTGGTGGTAATGTGGTGCCAGGCCCAGCTAATCTTCAGCCTTATAAAGCGCACCTGGAGCACCAGTGCCTCTTGAATTTGGGCTTAAGATATGCAACTGTTAGCGTAGGACTGTATCTGAAAGCCCCTTTAAGCAACACGTGGGTACCAGGGGAACTGCTGTCCCTGGAATGAGGAGACATCTCCAGGAACTGAGTAATTAAGACATGCATTGTGTCAGTTGCTGGGGCAGGGCAGGACTGTGATTCCCTGCTCTAGCTGAGCTATGTCAACAGCTTCTTTTGCTGCTTACCACTCTCACCTCGCCTAGACCTCGTCTGCTCTTCCTGCCTTCAGCTCCACATTTCGTCTTCTCTCTGTCTTGCACCAAGCCTGCTGCTCACTTGATCACATAGTAGGCCAATTCAGCTTGCTTTCCAGCCAAAACCGATTTACTTTCTGGTGGTTTAGTGGGTTGAATTGGCTTTGTGCTGCAATGAAATGTGCGCTAGAGCAAGGACTTGGCAGAAGCACGTGTCCCACAGGGAAGAAACTGGGGGAAGGATGCGGGGAGAGGGTTGATACCTCTCTTGGCAGCAGAGAGTGGTGGATGTAACTGAAGCCTTGATGTGAAGTTGCAGTTTGAGACACTACTACCCATCAGCAAGTCGCTACGCCTTCTCAGTTTGGGGCTGTCATCCTGCTAGCAAAGGCAGTCTAACAGCAGGAATGTTTTACTGCTTCATAGCTCTGCTTGTTTCTAATTTTTACTGTTTCTAATTAAAGGTCATTCAGGCTAGTTTGGCACATTTTACCCTGAAGAACACCAGGGTGCCTGTGTGAATTCTGTTCTCCTGTGTAGATGATAAACATTTGGGAAATATGTTCTTGACTTGTATGCAGCAGAGGGTGTCTGTTCTGGATGCAGGGCATGCAGAAACACATCTCCCTTCAGGTAGTCAGGTTTCATACAAACAGTAGAAAAATGACAAGGAGATGTGGCTGGAAACAGACTGGGGAGGGGGAGCTGAAATTTGAAAGTACCTTCACAGCTTCTTTCTGTGGTATAACTAGTAGTTTTGTTAAAGCATTTATTTTTCTAGGCTGAAAAGGTGTGACCTTTTTGATTTGATGGAAGACTGGGTGGAACTGAAGGGGTCCAATTATGGACTGGATAAAATTCAGTGAAGCTAATGGGCAAGGCAAATGTTTAAAAAGTGGTTAAAGCCATCATGGTATCTGAAATAACAGGGTCTCAGGCGACCCAGATCACGAGATGTACTTTAAAAACTTAACTATGTGACCAGAGGGATTTTCACTGGGAACTCATAAAGTGAACACAAGGCATTGAGGTAGCAATTGCTGGAGTTGCCTATATATGATGTAAGAATCAGTGAAGCAGGACACAGAAAATGGTGCTGATTAGGGAGAAACAGCCAGAGGTAGCAGTAGGAATGTGTCTCTAAGGAGAAAAAAGTAGAAGGAGCTCAAGGAGGGATTGGATATGGTACTGGCTGAATTTGGATGAGGACCATCAAGGGAAAAGATCTCATCATTTGTTCTTACGTTGTTGTAGGTAAAAGGACGTTGTGCTGTATGTAAGCAGAAGAGTTTGTATCAAAGATAGACCTGATTCTGCTATTGATTTATCTTTTTAATAGAAATAACTTTTGGGACTGAATTTTGTCTGAAGTCCAGAGGGACTGATTTGCAGAAAATGAAGTGTGAACCTTTTTTTTTTTTTTTTTTTTCTGGTAATTTCCATGAGTAGATCACATTTGTGTCTTGGATCAACACAGTCCTAGATGCTTACTCCAGTGTAACAAAGCAAAACAAAAAGCCTCCTAAAAACCAGTCTAGGTATAGGGCACAAGGTGCCTTAAATAGACCTCCAGGGACATATTTCTCCAGGCAGGCAGGGCACCACTGGAGTCTGTTCTGGCTGACGGGAACACTGAACTCCTGAGATCAGCAGAACTAATAAGAAAAAAAAGACATGTTGAAGGCTTCCTTTTTTTTTTCTTTTTTTCTTAAAGAGATTTTGAAATCCCTTGTCTTTGGAATGGGAGGTAAACTGAGTTGAGAAAGTATGTAATTGGTTATGTGTTGGTCAGTCTTTTATGTACTAGTGGATAAAAAACATCACAACACCAAATACTGCTCCAGCAAAAGAAATTAAAACAATCATGAATGATTTAATATCAATATTGTATTCTTGGTGTGTGCAATTACAAAAACTTATTTCGAAAAGCAATTCAAAACATCCTTAGACTTTATTGTTGTCTTTGGTGACGCATGACTTGTTTGGCTGGTAGCTGTTGCTTTTCCAAGGCCAAGTCCTTCCCAGCATCTTCTGAGCAACTGCCTAGTTTTGATTTGAAGACCTTACAACGTGGTTTTCTGAAAAGTGGGATTTTGTCACACTGAATCTCTACTCTGGCTGGGGAATCGCCAGCTTCTGGGGCACATCCCAAACAGGCCGAAGGCCGTGAGGATGTTTCTATTGAAGCCTTGGATCCCAAAAGACTGTTATCCGTGGGCCCCTTTGTATTTATATCAGCTTGAAGTATGGAGCTGTAACACCAGCCTCAGTAATGCTCTGCGTCACCACAGCTGCCACTTTCATGCTGACTTCCCTCAAGTTCTGCTGTTGCTGGCCACCCAAGCTGTATCTGAAACCTTATAATTCATCTCCTTTTTCCCTGTTCTTAAGCGGAGTTGTAATAGGCTGAAGCCATTTTCCCCCTTCAAAACTGATGAGTAAAACCAAAACGGCTTTTGAAATCTGAGAAACTGTTAGCATTACAATTTCTCCCTCGATTCTTAACAGTCTTTTCTCACAAATTCCATCTGTTTTGTGCTGAACCTGGGGGAACCTCTGTCTGAGTAGATTTTGGACATCATCTGCAATCCCATACTTAGTTTTCTACGATGATTTACAACTTAAATGTGGAAGTATTTCAAGACTGAAATTTGCTTTCTGAGGACATTTATACCCTGTTCAGATCTTTACAGCCTTGACCGCTCTAAAATTCACGCTGGTGAAGGCACCTTTGTGAGGTGCCTATGTCTTGACTGACCCGAAGGTCTCAGTAGTCCTGGGCTTATCATTCTGGATGCTAGCTTGCAAATTGCATGAAACTGTGGCAAGAGGGACTCTGCGGGAGCTCATGGCACCTCCTCGTCTCCTGGCACGAATATGTTACATTCCATTTTATATTAGTAAAATATTTATGAATTTTTATTAACATGGTAGGAGCTCTTGCCTCTTTTACAAAAGGTAGGGATTATGAGCAGTCTGCCTTATCTCTCATTTAATCTACTCTCCCATCTATTGGGGTTTTTTTTGTGTGTGTGTTGTTTTTTTGGGTTTTTTTCTCATCTGGACATAGATAAAATCCAACAACAGGGAATATTTGTTTTGCGGTCAAAACTATCAGGGTTGGAGTCAACACTCCTGGCAGTCATTGGAAAGATTTCTTGTGCATAGAAAATTTATGAACGCATGGAGATGCTTGGTTCAGCAATCTAGCCTTAAAAGGTATCCAAACATTTTGCTCCTGATCAAAACACACAAGCCTGTCCAGCTCTGAGCTATTTACATCTGGTCAGTCTGTCTGGGGCTGTAATGTTGGCAATTGTATCCGTTAAGAAGGGAAAAGAGGCATTCATTTTAGGTGTCTAGTTGTGCTGGTTTGACTGACATGCAGTTAGAAACCTTTCTTTTCCATAGCTAGCATGCTCATTATTTGGACTTAGTTTGAGAACGACAGATAACACCCCAGCACAGAGTTAATGTTTTGAATTGCTCTGGTCTGAGAGCCAAGGACACTCTGCGCTCTCTGCCCACAGGTGTGAGGCATCAAGGAAGGGGGGCATGGATGGGGCAGAGCTTGACTGACATCCAGACTGATCAATGAGAGTCTTCCATCCCATTAACATCATGCTAATTATTTAAGGAGAGTCAGGACTTTCTGGGTGGGTCTCCTCTTGTCTGTTTTCTCTCTCTCTGGGGTGCAGCTGGGGCAGTTTCAGTTGGGATGTTTAGTTTGACCTTTTGCTATTTTGTAGAGGCCTCTGAGCCTTTCTGCCTTTTTCCTCTCTTTTCTTGCTCTGGGGTCAGCTTTGAGACCAGGTGTTGTTTTCCTGGGACTGGCTGCTTAGCATGCTCATGAGGAATTGCCTTGAGTATCTTTTATTTCTATTTTATATATATATATTTATTTATTTACTAGTAGTATATTAGTATTTTGTTATTTTATTCAACTGTGTTTTTCTCAATCCAATTTTCTCCTTTCCCTTTAGATTCTCTCCCCTGTTGGGGGTGGCGGGGTTGGGCAGGGCAGGGGAGGGAGGGAGTGAGTGGCTGTCGTGGTTGTATTGCTAGCTCGGGTTAAACCACACCACCGGTTCATACCAGCGATCTGTGTCGCAGTTTCCTTTGACCTCCTGAAAAAGAAAGGCAACAGTGGCATCCTGTGGCCTGAGCCGTTCATGACAGGTGGGTCTGGTGTAGGGCAGAATCTGCCAACGGAGGTCTCCCCACATCGAGCGCGAAACGGATCATGTTATCTCTAAAAGGTTTGCAAAACAAGCCCGCGGTACTTCAAGCTGGTGCACATTTTCAACCTGAAGTGCAAATCTGCTATCTGTTTTTTAACAGGGGCTTTCCACCAACTTTCTTAAATTCCACTGCTTATTTTTCTAACAAACAGTGTTTGGGACAAAGAGGGTGACTCCAGTTACTGACCAAGGAGACAGGGCTTCTGTGTTGCTGTCTCTGTCCTGCTGAACATTTCCTCAGAGAAGTGGAATAGAGGAGATACTGAGAGTGTCCTGTTTTCAACTAACCCCAGGTTTTGGGCAGCATACTTGGTTTAAAAATGAACGTTTCAGGAAAGTCCAGTGAAGAGAAGACTAATAAGAGTTGTTTTCCCTCGCACCTACATCATACTCAAGCGCTCACTCCCACACACCATGTGTGTGCGTGTGTGTCTCTCTTCATTTTTTCAGAGTCCTGGCCTTTGTTTGTTTACCTTGGACCAATTGTGATTTGCTTACCTCCTCACCAGCAGATATTGGCAGCCGTGACCACCAGGCTCTCTCAAAGCTTGCAGGTGTGCCAGAAGGCACGTTAACAATGAACATACAGGCTCGCCTGCACCCCTGTGGGCAATTGTCAGGGAAGCTGCTGATGGCTTCATTTTCCCCTCTTCTCCTGGTTTTACAGAGACTTCTCTTCTGTAAAAGTGATGTTAAGGTCATGTCCCTTCCTCCTTCTTACCTTTGTACTTAGAGGTGTAAATGGTATTGAAAACTCAGCATCGGGAAGGAATGGGAGAGAAATGAAACAACTTTGTTCATTTTAATTTTGCACTTTCTTGTATCCAGAAGGCTCAAGCACTATATGTTTTGGGTCGGCTGCCTTGAGAATTGGAAAAGCAGAATAGGGGTGAGGTTGTCCCCCGCTGCCTGTACATGGAAGAATTTGTGAGCATTAAGTTTTTTGTTGTGTGAGAAAGTCACCACGATCCCCTTCTTAGGAAGGCTGAAGTGGAAGGCAGGGGAACAGAACCAGCAGTGGGCAGGGGCTTAATTGTTGCCCTTAATAATGAGTGAGCACTTAAGATTCTTATGAAATTGCTTAACTGCGCTTGCAGCACGGTTTCTTGCCAGTATTAGTCCCTGGGCTGCCTCTTAAACATGCACATGCATGAAAACAACCAAATGTTAAGGCTGGCTATGGCTCCAGTGATGTTAACCCCTGCTCCTTTTTGTCAGTTAAACTGACAACCAAGATAAGAAGAGCCGGTGTTGGTATCGTCTCTTGCATAACAAACCACTCTTGACAAAAGAAGCAGCCTCCTGTCAAACGAATTTCCTTTACAACTGCCAAGGGGATTATTTTTAGTTTCATCTGCCATTCTTTACTCCTTAATCATCTGGTTCACTTTTCTCAGTTTTTCTCTTTTCCCCCTTCCCCACCAGCTCGGATATCAGGTACTGCTGATAATTTATGGAGGAAGAGGAGGGCAGCGGGCTCTCAGCTATTCCCTGTTAGCACGTATCTGCACTGGGGTGCCACTGGTCTCGCCATCTCCAGCTCAGCTCCAGTGTGTGAAGGGAGGAAGCCTTCAGAGAAAGGCAAACAGACCACCCTGAATCTAGACAAGAGAAGTCAAAGAACAACAAGTAAATGAGATCCGTTCTTGCCAGGAAAGGGCTTCTGCTCAGGCTGTGTTCAGAAAACATGCTTTAAGTTGCACATGAGGAGCTACAACTGTCCAGCGTTGAAGCAGCGTCACAGGCACACTGCATCAGCCAGTGAACTCTTCATACACCATTAGCAAAGCAAGGCTGAGCCTGGCTTTTCCACTGGAGATAAAATTAAAGTGCTTTAGATGGTGTTTATTCCACAGGTCTTGACTCTGTGGTGCTGGCTGCCTTCCGTTTTGGTCTGTTTGACCCACTGCATGTTTTTAGCCCATTGAGCAGCAGAATGATTCTTGTCTTCTGGCTGAGATGTAAAACAGAAGTCCTGCCTATCTGTAATCCATCAGAGATTTTGTGATGCTGTTTGCAGGAGTAAGAGTGTCTTAAGGCTTTGGTTGTTCAGGAAACAACACTGCTTTGCTCAGTTACATGTCATAATTCAGTCAAGTCTTCTATCCTCTGCCGCATCTTTTTAAAGCCTAATTCATGTGGATTAATACATATTCTAGATCTTCTTCCTCCACAGTATATGAGAGCTTCACAATAATGAGTGGTTTTATGCCCGTGGTGCTTCTTGTAAGGTACAAGTTGCTATAATGCCCATATTATAGCTGGCTTTGAGGAGCACAGAGGCAAAGTGAATAGCCCAAAGTCAAGAGAGAAGACTTTGGCACAAGAAGGAATTATGCCTTTGTCATCTGAGTGAACATAACAGGAAAGGAAGAAAACCTTCTGAAGAAAGCAAAAAGGAGACCTTGTTTCTCAAATGGAATGAGAATACAAATATATTGTTGATGGAAAAATAAAAACTGTATTACTTCTTCTGACTTTCCCCTCTCCAGTCTTAGTCTTCTCTTTTTGTCTTCTGAGTATAACTGGCCGGTGCGAGCGTGACCAGTCTCCTTAACCCCCCAAAAATGTGAACCAGCACTTTGAACAGCACTCCTTAGCCAAGGGAAGTTAGAGAGTTTGGAAGAGGTCTTGTTGCTGATGACTGTGGTTCCTTAGGTCTTTGGCTGCTTTACTGCCTGATAAGATTGGACAGGGGTCTCCTTAGCAGTTTTTGCTGGCTCACCTCCTTGCACTGCTTGGGTTCAGATTGCACAGTAGCCCCCAAATTCATGCACCCGTGTTGGGAGTCACATGGTGTAATCCCAGTCTATGCGTAGCAGAATTATTTGTGTGCTTCTCAAGGGCTTGTTACCCCTGCTGTGTCATACACCACTGGGCAGCCTAAGGGCTGACATTGAACTGTTCCTACTTTTCTTTTCTCATTTATTCCATTGCTTTTGACAGTATAACTTATTATTTTAGGCTTTCTTTATCAGGACATTGATGAGCTCTGTTTCTGATTCTGCTCTTTTCAAACTCCCGAATTAGATCTTGTTTTAGGAGCTGGAAACAGGGGAAGTACTAGAAGCAAGGTTGGTTTTATATTTTTGAAGATGCTTGGGAGTCTGCCAGAGAGCTGTCAGGTTAGTGGCTTGTGACATATCAAAGCAGACGGGTGAGGGTTCATAGCAAATCAGGATCTGTTGAAAACCAGATTGAAACATAGCTCGCAGTGAGGGATTTTTAAAAAGAAAATTTTTATTGTGGATGATCAGACTTGTAGGTGTATTTCAGCCCTTGCTGTGGGAAGAACCTGTCACTTTCTAATAGCTCCACATGCTTCCTTTTTATTTTGCCTCTCTTACTCGAATTTTCTGTGTTTTTATCCCAGTTCATCTGTCACATCCCTTGCCAGGGTGCCTGGAGGGGATGCAGCCCTTATGTGCCTGCACACGTGGGCTTCTGGTTTCCCTGCTACCTGTGCACATGGAGCCTTTCTTTCAGGCATCAGTAGTCCAGTTCCCTGTCTCTGTAGGCTTTTGTTGCTCCACAAAAAGGCATGGTTGCATCTTCTCCCAGACCAGCAGCGTAAGAAGTAGCAAGAAACTTCTTGGCAGAGAGCCTAGAAAAAAAAAATCATTTAGGTTCCACAGGCTGACCTTCAAAATTTCTCACAGTGTCTTAAGAGATTTTGGGCAAAGATGTCAGGAAGAAATGAGAACTCTGCTTTCAAAATGGCTATGAAATGAGAAAGCCAAAGAAAAAAGCAGGTTTTCCTCTTGCGCTGTGTAAAGGGCCTCCATGCTGAAGACATCACCAGCTGAACGCATGTAAGTCTCCAGCAATCATTAAGCTCTATTAATCTTATTCTTGAGCCCATGGTAACATCTGTGGTGTATTTAAACAAAGCAATGGTGGGCAAGCAGGAGAGGAAAATTAAAGAGAAGAGTTTCTGCTGTGAACACTCGTACCACCATCACCCAAGTGACACTGTAATATAGAAAGTGGGTCAGAGACACCCTTCCCCCACCCTGCTGTCAAAGTTACTTGAGTGTCTATTGAAACCCTCACAATAAAAGAGTTTGGCTCAGGCATTCGCTAAGCAAAACTGATTCGTGTTTCTTGGTTCAGAAAAAAAACTGCTGGGTAATTTTCCATGTGAGTGTAATGTGGCAATTCAGCTGATCCCTGAAAGCTGATTTCTTGGTGATTTGCTTTTCATTTAATAAGGCACTACTGCTTTTATTTACCATTTCTAAATTACCACGCTGAACCTGTGTTTAGAAGCCTTAAACCTCCCTCTTGCCTGTGTTACGTTTAGGAGCTGCACTGATAGTCTTCGTTCAAAGTTCAAACGATTGCTGTAAGTCTCTTCAGATGTCGCTTGCTCTGTTGTCTTACTGATGATATAAATCTAAGCTAATTAGTTTATTTGCTTCTAGAATAATTGAATTAAAATACATTAGTTTGGAAGTATGACCTGGATAGATTCAAACACAGCTTTTCTGGACTCTTCCCAGTGCCCTTTTAAACCCTGTGTTTGAGTCTTTCTTCCTTGTTTACAGCTGTCCTATTAGCAGTCTCAGCCTTCTGCTGTGCCCTGTCTGCTTTGGGTTTCTCTGTCTTGTTTTTTCTGGCTTCTTCCAAGGAGTTCCAGTGGCTCCACCTTGTCCTGAAAAGACGATTTCATACTCATAATGACAGTCTGCACAGGTTGTCAGTGAGCACAGAACCTGGGAGTTAAGCCATTAGGAGCAACACTGTTTGGCAGGGGTTGCAAGCACTCATTCCAAAGGAGGCACGGGTGAAGTGAAACAGCAGGGTCCAAAGTTTGAACCTGTTTTCCAATATTGAATTAGCACATTCTCTAATTCCAGTTCCCCTCCCTGCACTCTCACAGCCCTCTCACACTTTTTTCTCCTTACATAAAATCTCATTTGTCTCTTGAAAATTGCCTGTCTTGTTGGGCAGTGTTGCCTGGAGGTGTCTGGGGGACCTACTTGTCCACAGAGACAAGAAGGCTGTTTGGGCCATGGCTGCTGGGAGTTGCACACCCAAAGTACTTGTAGCATAGTGTGCTAAGGAAGCATGCTTGGAGGTGACAGAGGAGGAGAAGGGACATCGTTCCCTTGCTTCCTCAGTTCTGATCCTTCTTATTGTGTGTTTAAAAAAAAAAAAAGGTAAACAAATACCCCAGTTTGTGTGTTAGTTTCAACACCGAACATCTCTTGAGCTACCTTGAACAGGCACGCAACTATCTATGTTAACGTGTCATCCTTGCATCCTCACTACCAAGAAGAAGTAGAAATTCTTGCCATTCCACCCAGTTGCCCAAGTTTTGTGACAAATTTAAGAAGGGAAGCCATTTATACACTGAAGTTTGATGGCAGAACGACTTCTCTTGTTATCAAGGCTAATCACTGTCCAGCCTCTGTCTCTGGCAAATACTCTATCTGTAATAATCAAGTCAGTTTTTTGACAGGACAACATTTCTCAATAATTTAGTAGCATCGTGCACACACAAAAACAGAGTTATAATTAGCTCTCATCCCTGAAGTTGGAGGAGCTCTTCAGTTTGTTGGAGGCTGCTGGCCAATTCTCTTATCTAATTGGATAAAGTTCCTACTTTCTCCCATTTGTATGATGTCTGCTTTTACACAAACTCATTAAGTGCAGCTGTACTCAAAGTTTATAACAACAGCCCCAGTGAAGACAAGGCAGAAGTTTAATAGCTGTTCTGTTCTCCCTTTTTCATCTCAATCCATTTTGGTGGTTGATGTGTGCCCAGACATCTTTCCCTAGCACCTAATTCTGCCCCCTCCAGCTTTTTATTATGAATTATCTTAATATTAACCAGACAAATTGCATAAGATACATCTCTCTGTTTTGAAATTGGAGAGTTTACAGCTTGCTTTCAAGGAAGATGGATTTAAAACAATTACTTGTTTCTGTGAGGCATGCACAAGTGGTTTTTCCCTTCATTTTAAAGCTGACATTAACATGGGAACACATAATTACTACACTATTCTTTAAATCTTCAGAAGTATTAAGCTGATTATACAGGTAGAATAGCAGCACCATAGTTAACATTATAATAAGCTTTTGCAGCTAGATGGCATTTTCAGCAAAATAAATACATCTGGAAAAAAAACCCACACTTTTTTTCAGGATGACTGCTTTTCTCTCATATTCTACTGTGTAATTTTGAATTTCTGCTTAGTAGAGTATATAGAGTAATAGAAAGTCTTCATGTGCTAGAACTTGAATTTGTCTTGCTGTATTGCCTACATGTATTCAAATCACATTTACGAAGAAAGATTCACCACATACTTCCTGCAATACAGATATACCAGTTTTAGAAGTGATTTCATAACTTCCAGGGATGTTTTTCTTCCACCATAGAGCTATTCCAAGGTTTCCTGGGGAACTTCCAGCTGTACTATTTCCTTCCCTTACCATGTTCCATCTTCCCATCAAACAAGGTCAGGGAGGCTGGAGGAGAGAGGGAAACTCAGGGAAAAAGTTGTCTCACCACATCAATTGTTTCATAAGGGCACTTACCTGTGACACTAAATGCTCTCTGTGTGGCCCAGTGGACTATAGGGACAATCACAAGGAGAGTCATCAGTGCTGGGGTCTTAATTACAGCTCTGTATGTGCATACATCTGCAGTACAAAAGAGGGGAGACAGCAAAGGAGCAGAGAGAGACAGTAGCAGAGATATTCAAAGGAACTCCCTTCTAAGCCAAATTCCAACATAGAGGGCAGTTTCCTTGTGCTGGTGCCCCACATCCTAGCATCGATATTCCCTTCAGGTTGTGGTCCTCTCCTGACTCGGAAAGTCACCAAAGGCTTGACCCTTATGAGGTTCACAACACCCTTAGCTACATCTAGGATTTAAAGATGCAAATGTCTTACAAAATCCAAAGCCCGATATGAGTAGGGAGGACTCATGAGTAGGAAGGACCTACTTAATCCTACTGGAACTTGCTCTGCCTTATAGTTGTCCCTCAGTTCAAGTTGAACATTTTGTTTTTGTTCCCATGAAGGTATGAAAAATAAGCGGTGTTGTAACCAAGTCCCTGGTTATTGGTGTCAATAGACCTTTATGGCAAAGTTCACATGTGCAGGTTGATTATCAGTCTTCTCAATGATGACACAAACAGGTCATTTAATTGAGCATTCTAATATAAAACTTTGTCTCAGCATGACTCACAAGTAGTTTTGACTGATAAATGTCTTGAAAAGCAAAATCTGCTAACATCTCTTGTTTTCAGATAGTTGCCTTCACCTGTAGACATGTTTTATCATGTGCTCAGCTCCTGTTCGGACAGATAGGAAATACGGACATTTTTCTTGTTTAGAGTCCCATAGGGGTTTTTTTTGTTTCCATTTGGGGCTGCCACCCTGCGTGTGCATAAGATAAGCTTTCCTGATGTTTGTGAGAGAGAACATTTAGATCTCTTCTATCCAGTAAAAATAATTTTTATAATTGACCTCTACCACACTGTTGTCTTCTAAGTATGCAAGCTTATTTTTATAGAAAATATTTTGTGCATTAAAAGGGCTCATGTAACACTGAAGTATTTGTTTTGCCAGTGATAGTCATCATGGGCACATCATTAAAATGACAACGGTAGCTGCTCTGTGCTGTCTAATTTTGTAATGTTTTGACACAATTTAAGACATGAATGTGTGTTTGTGCTACTAGTCATTGATGAATCATACCACTTAATTGGATCGGTCAACAAGATAAATAGATGTGCTCTTTGGGAAATGAAAATGGCTTCTTTCATTTGTGACTCCGAGTTTGTTTGTACACTGCTTTTGTTGGAAGTAGTGTTAGTTTATGGAGATTACGGAAAAAGCAGTGACCTATTTTCCCAACACTTGAGCGAGCGGTGATAGTTGTTGGGGGATGTGATGACAGAAGAAAAGCGGGTTTTAATTTTGGTTTTGAAGTGGATGGGAGTGGGCAAATGGATACTCAAGACACATTAATGAAGTTATGTTGACAACAGTTAAGTGTGAAGTCTTGTCATGAATCTCATTGCAATGAATGTGTCTTTATGAGCACGCTGCCTCAGAGACAGCTGTGCAATTGTCAGCTGTAATTAAAGAAAAGGATGATTCGGCAGTGGGCACACAGTTGAAAATGAAGGACAGGGTTGTTTTTGTGTGCGGTTTTATTTTTGGTTTTGTGTTTTTGTGGGGGTTTTTTGTTTGTTTTGTTTTTAGGTGCGTGTGTACACTCGTTTGCCAAAAGTGATATATTTTTTGACTAGCTAATTCTTTCCAAGTAGCTACTACATCAAAAAAGTGAATTGAACCAGGGACTCTTTTTTTTAACATTTTTTTTCCTATAGGAGAGAATTTTAGTGTTTCAAGGCAAGAGAATGGAGACTTTTTCATCATGACCTTGTTGGTGGCATTCTGGCGATGCACTAAAAATTCCAGAAAGACTTGGGAAAGCATGCAGTAAAATGTGCCTTGTCAAGCATGCAAAATAAGCAAAGAAACCGATACAACTTAGACCAGGGTACATCTGTGTTTGCGTGTGTTTTCCTCACTTGTGATACATGTCACCGCTGTGTGTCATGTTCCATTTCCCTAATACCTTTCTGACTGTTTTGGTGTTGCTTTCAAAGGGGCATGCAAGTATTGTAAAGGGACAGCTGGGGTTTTGTCCTCATAAGGGATGAGCAGTACTTGGGATGGCTCTCTGTTTTTTTTCCAGCCACAGAGCTTCCCACCATAATCAACTTGAACTTAAGGCAAGTAAAGATACTTGAAGAAAGATCCATGATTTTCTCAAATAGTTGAATAGCCTTGTGTAAGCAGTTAAAGCTGTTCCGCAGCCATCAATGGCTCCCCTTTCAGTGCAAGCAGGACAATCTCTTTCCCTGGCTCCAGCTAATATTAATGAGGGTTTCGCAGTAGATGGTGATGGGAGTAGTTCTTGAGTTGGTAGCACACTTTAAAAAGCGTGTGATGTGGAGAGGAGCCTAGACCCATCTGAACCGTGGATGCTGGCTCATCTCTTGTTGGAGGTAGCTGTATAGTTTTTTTTTTCCCCTTTTATACTTGTTGAATATCTTTTGTGACCTCTGGACCGACCTTCCTTTCCCCCTTCATCTTGGCAGAAAACAAGGAAGCAGCCGTAATGTAACAGGGTTGACATCTAATTCCAGAACTGGAAGCTGTGACTTGGATGTAACTGGAAGTAGTGCTATTTGTCCTTGGTTAAAGATGGATTTTACGTCCCTAATGAAAACACTGGGACAATTCATCATGCTGATTTAGGTGGTCAGCGGCTAGAGTGAAGGGTTTATTAGATACCCTGCGAGGCGGAGGAGTAAGGAGGAGCTGAAAGGGAGCACCTTTGTTTAAAATACATCTGTTTCTTTTCCGTGGCCACATTTTTGAAGTGTAAAACGTACCAGCTTCTTTAGAGCTGTGTGTTGGAGGAATCTGTGCCTGCTGCTAGCAGCAAATGAGTTGCTTAATGGGAGGAATTTTTGCAAAGCCTGGAGAGAAATAACAGCTGCTTTTTTAGTGCAAGAAAACCCTATAACATTTCAAAACTGTAGCAAGATCAGGGAATTTTTTTTTAAGGCTTGGATGAAAGGAAATACTAATGCAGAGGGGGTGCTGAGTGGCCCAGGCACCTCACCTGTTTTATTCCAAGGTGCAGAGGGAATTCAAAGTTTGACACCAGATGGAAAGCAAACCCAGAGCCGCACGAACTACTCACCAGCTTCCTTCAGCAACATTAATTTACAGTCTCATGAGACAAGACCTTGGTTTGCTGCCAGTTTTGGCTTCAAGCAAAACTATCGGAGGACAGGGCCATGCAGACAGCGGTCCCTTCCAGGCCACGCCATCTGGGCGGTGGACAAGGTGGCACAGGACTCTGAAAAGAAAAGCAACATTAATTGTACTGCAGCACTGTGGCTTCTCCTCCACCTGCTGGGCATATTGCAGGGTGCTGGCATCTTTACGCTACACAAGCTTGCCAAAACTCATGTTTGAGGCTGTCTGATGTGTTTTGCATTGCTGGGTCCTGCCAGTGGGGTCCTCCACTGTTCAGAGGGAGTATGGTCCAGGTCAGGAAGAGGAGCTGTTTAGTCAAAGTCACTTTGATTTGCCATTTGCAGTGCTATGGGGTCATGTAGTAGCAGGTACTGAGGGGTGATGCCTCTCAGCATTTTGCTGTGACGCTGTCTTGAAGGAAGTGCATTTCCAAACTGCCTTGTTGCCTGTTGCACCATTTCACGTGGCACTTGGGTTCATTTTCCAGCCTCCCACTGTTTTCTTTCCAAACTATCCAGGGGTCACAGTGTCAATTTATTTATGCTTAATAGTTCTGATGTGCTGTTAAGATTTGAAATGTATAAGTTGTGATAGAACAAGGGGCAACGGTTCAAACTGAAGGAGGGTAGCTTTAGATTGGACACAAGCATTTTTTTTACAGTGACAGTGCTAAAACACTGGAACAGATTGCCCAGAGAAGCTGTGGATGCCCCATCCCTGAAAGTGTTCAAGGTCAGGCTGGATGGGGCTTTGTGCAGCCTGATGTAGTGGAAGATGTCTCTGCCCGTGGCAGGGGGGTTGGACTAGGTGATCTTCAATGGTCCCTCCCAACCCAAACCATTCTCTGAATCTATGAAGTGCTGTACAGTTTGAGTGTTGCTAAGCACACTCAACCAACCGTAGGTACATGCTGTTACACACGTGAGTTGTTTCAATTTTTTTGTGCAAGCTTGTAGTAAATTATTTCCACTGCAGCAATAGTGTACAGTGCAGCTCTTTGTTTTGTTTTAGTGCTGAATGTACATTTTATCCTTTCACAATTTCTGATGTAGTTGCCCCAGCCAAGATTGAGGGTCTGTCAAAGCTGTTACCATGCCAGTGTGAATGAATACGTTTGTGGCCTCAGTCAGTGGTCAGTAACAGACTGCATGCATTGACCTTTTATATGTTTGCATCAGATATGCTTGTCAGTTCCTGTATATAAGACATGAAGCTCTATGCATGGAGAGATTTCTTATGGTATCTCAGTGGTACAATAAATCAAATTTTGGGGTCCATGATACTTGACAGAAAGAGCAGTTTTTGAAGGAATATGAAGTAGTTGCATGGCATACATTTACATTAATGCATCACACAAAGTGCTGCTCCCAGTGTAACCCCTGCTGGGTCAAGCTAACTAAATTATTTTTTTCCCCCTCCTGTAAGTTAACTTTCTGCCATACAGCTTTATGGTGAATGGAATAAAGCCTGTTTGTGCCATTCTAGCCAGATGATGCTGGATCAGGTGTCATTCATCCCCCTACAGCCAGACTAAACACCTTATTGTGGGTTGTGGCTGCTTTGACAGAAATGGCATCAGGTGTCTCTTCTTCATCTGGATAAAACCAGCACAGCTCAGTGGTCTAGCAATGCAGACATCACCATGGTGCTTATGATCACAGTAGCATAGCCTGAGATATACACATTATTGTTAATAATCCACTAATAGTATCATCCACATCTATTACACCTTTTCTGGCAAAGGGTTTTAATGTTCCCAGACAGGTGAGGACAGTGATATTCTGGAAGGCACAGGCAGGAACAGGAAAAACTTAGTTACTGGTTAGATTGAGGATCAGTAATTTTTTTAAAGTGGGAATGTACAGCTGGAGAGAGATTTACATCTGCATGAAACTCCAGATGACCTCAAGAAAATGCCTAACTAGGGCACTGGATAGCATCTCTGACCAGGTAGACAGGTGTCTGTAGCTTTTCAGGTGGACGAAGGGAAGTAGGTTCCTTTTCCATTTTATCTCCAAATAAATAGATTGGCTGGCTTTTATTTCTGTCACCTGTGGCTTTATAAAGCTTTGTGTTGATACAGTCTGCTCCAGATGCACATTTTTATCTGCATCACCAGGACCTTGTTTGAGTTAGTGCTGATTGCAGAGCTTCTTGCTATAATCAAAGCGTTGGATTCCCACTGTTGTGGCCATGCTTGTAATGGGAGTTCTGGAGGACACATGCAGAAGACAGCACACTGATGCATTTATCTAGTGTATCCAAGAAGCAACTTTATACTTTTTAAATGAGTTGCACACGTTAATACCAGAACAGAAATCCCCATTGGAAATGAAGAGGCATCTTCTAGCCAAACTCAGACAGAAAAACTTTTGAGTTTATGGCAGGATAGCAAGGAGTGTGCCTGAACCTTGAGGAGTCTTCAAAAAAATTTGATGCTGACAGTTTTTACTGACTTGTGTTTTTAGCCTTTGAGGTTTTAGAGAGCCATTCTGAACGTTTTCACTACTCATGCGCGGAGGTAGTGAGGTGCGGTAAACTATGTTGGGATGCTTCAAGAACTGCTTTGTTGTTTGTTTGCCTGTACAAGTCAGTTCCTTGCAGTGTACAATTCTTGACTACTTGGTCTTTCGCCCCGAGTAAGACCTCCTCAGAAACAGTTCTTAATACCAAAAAAGTTAGTCACGAGCAGAAGGCTAACTTGTCTTAGGTGCAGGAGTTACGTGAAACTTAAATGGCATGCAGTTGTTATCTGGCCAGTCATACTAGAATAAATTTTGCTTCGCATCATTTGCAGTCTCTCATTAAATATTTAATAAGCTAGGGGGACAAAAGCAGGAGCTATGGGTACTAGAGGACCGAGAGCCTGCTGCTGCAGAGGAACTGCAGCACTCTGCCAGCAGTGGAACTTCTATGGAGACTTACAGAGCTTGAAAACTTTTGAATATATTTTGAGAAGGAAGCTTTCTGGTTTTGACCCAGCAAAACTTGTTTTAAAGGTACTCCTACCTAATTTTCAGATAGCCAAATCCCACTTTATTTGTCAGATCTAATGTTCATTCTGTCTTTATCCAGACCTCTTCTGTTCCCATCTGTTCACTGTGCTTTGTCCCAGTGGTAAGGTAGGCATTTAATCACGGGTGCTAAGCTGTTAGCTTTTTAGAGAAACTGGAGTCATCTGACCAGGCAGAAAGAGGGGAATCAGTGAAGTAATTTTCCTGAACTCAGTTTGCCTCCCTAGAGAAATTTAATCCCATCTTCTTTTGTTAGGTCTTAGCTAGAAAAAAAAGACAGTGCTGAGGCTACTTCCCTCTAAATCCTTTTCTTCTTTTTTCAGTCTCACAGAATAATTGGGGGGCGGGGGGGATGGCAGTACTTGGGGAACTGCAGATCTGCTTACCTTCTGTCTTGCAAGGATTTAATAACCTTGTTCTCTGCTGGACTGTTCAGTCCGAGCACAGGACAGAGTCTGTAAGTTGTGTTCTGCTGCTATAGCTGTGTCTTTCAGTTTCAGGCTGACTTTCCTCCACATTCTCTGTCTCCAGGAACACAGACATAGGGGTAGATGTTTCGTACATGTGCCTCAATTGTCCTTGAAAGTCATTACTCTACTAATTTGAGGCACTCATGAGTGCATATATGACAGCACACAGCACACGCTAGGCTGCAAAACCCACTCAAGAAGTTGCATAAATTCTTAGGGCAGTTAAATACTCATTACCTGAGCTAATTTAGCTGTGTTCTACATGAAATAAAAGCCGCAGAAGGTATGTGGCAACAACTGTAATTTGAGAGCCTGTTTATATGAGTCTTTAAGAAGCAAAATACCTAAATACTTGCTGGAAACCAATGGTAACCTTGAGCAGTAACAACAATATTTTACTTCTTTTTCTCCTGTTGAAACTTGCTAATATGCTTTTCCAGCTCCTTTCTACGTGGACAAAAAGTGGTTTTAGCAAATAAATAGAAGAGTTCCACTGCACTTTCCACAAGTCATCAGACGTATGGGACAGCAGAACTGGTGACACTGTCCCTAGGTCCCAAGGTGTACAGGACACCCGTGGCCTGGATTTCACACAGCAGCAGCTTGTCAAACCTGGGTTATTGCACCTCGATGCACAGAGACCTTTGAGGAACTCTGGCTCTTTGATTGCAGCCTTTGCTGGAGGTTTCCACCCTAGGGAATCAGCCCAGTGCAGCTCTTTGGGGTCGTGTCCATAGACGTGGTTCTGGCTGCTCTTTTTGGAGGATCTGGAGAAGGAAGAAATGCAGTAAGTGTTTGAATGTAAGTTATGTGCCGACCTCTGTCAACTGCTGGCAGCACACGTACTTCTTATGCACAGCTTTAGTATGTAATTGACATTGTATTTATAGGTCCTCTTCCAAGTACTGGATGTATGAAGTCCTGCTTAGAAATGATTTTTTCCCATCTGCAGATCACAGTACTCAGTGAACCTACCAGAAAAAGTGACACATGAGTTGATAGACTTACTAAATCTGTGACCCTAGCCAGTGAGAACAGTGATAAAACAGATGCTTAGACTAAACCAAGGTCTTTAAACAACCTCACTTGACGTGTTGTCCTGCAGACCTACAGCTCTGAATGTTGTAGTGAGCGTGATGGGATGCTGTGAAAGATAGTTACACTACGAAATGTTAACCACCTGATTAACCAGTCTCCAAACAGTCAAAGCAAGGAGAGAACTCCTTCATCCTCTGTCATGATGGTCCAGACAGACCAAGAACCCACCTCAGCTACTCTATCACCTCTCCACTGACCTGATGGGCAGCATGTGGACTCCAGTCAGTTACACCATCAAAGGTGAATTTTATAAATATGTTCTTGCACAAGAGCCCCTTTGGTTTAATACAAAAGTGGTATGAGTGAAAGTCACCGCCCATATCTTTTAAGCATGCTGATGTAAGCTTGAAAAACATCACAGCCTTAAAAAAAAAATCGTACATTTAAAACTTTGTGTCTCTGTTGCATAAGCCTCAAAGATGTGAGGGTTGTTTTAAAGCACCTCTGCTACCATGAAATATATAAAAGTTCGGGTGTGGGTTTTTTTGGTTTGTTTTTGTTTTTCAGGTAAGTTGCATTCCCATAGTTTCAGGGTGTATGCTTTACAAAAAACTTCAAAGATTTGGGGTTCAGAGAAAAAAATCAATCACATGGCTAAGTAACATTTCTACAGTGTCATTGGGGCTTGAAGATATTAATATTGAGCAGAACATGTCAACACAACTATCAGGAAGGAGATATTACGTTTCTTTTATGGAATTACACTCAAAATGTTTGAGTAGTTTTTTTATCAATAAATCCTAAACAATGCAAATGCAAAATGAGTAACTCACAGTGTGCTTTATTATTTTTTCACAATATTAACTAGACAGACATGGAAAGTTTAATGGCAGCATGTTCTTATAACATTTTAAAGACAAAGAACAACATAATCATATTAAATGATGATAAACTGACAAACTACATTACCATACATACATCATCCAAAGGTACTGGATAAACGATATCTGTTTATGTACATTTATGCTGGTGATAATTAAAATTCAAATATTCAGAAGAAAAAGAAAAAAATATGCTATTTAAATTATAAAAATATACAGGTTTTGTGTGGAATTCTTAATGCTGTATAACTTTTTGAAAAATATTTCATTGTGTGATGAAGCTGCATTAACACAGTATAGGAATGTGATTTAGAACAAATACAGATTAAACTGAATCTTTTATCTTCCTTGTATTTAGCCTTGTTTGAAAGAGAGATAGGAATGAAGAACAAAGCTGGGCTTTTGCAGTGAGAATGGATTTTTATATGCATAAATCAAAAGATGTTTAATTTTTCATATAGTACTGAGCGATTAACTCGTAATACAAATGAACTGTTTTGCTAGCTTGTTTAAAGATAGAGGAAAATAATAAAAATATAGGCTTTAAACATGCTACTTCACTATACTTTTAATCAACAGGACTTGTAGGTGTTTGGGGTGCAGGTGCACAGGTGAGCACAGTGACATGCTTCAGGGTCAAAGCTGGGGGACCTGTGCACATGCAAGGATTGGGGGGACTGGGTTCCTAATCTTCAAACTGCATCACCTCAGTGTTTCCTTTGCACATCTGGTTTCAAAGAAACATATTTTTTCACAATTGTTCCTTATTAGTTCAACCCTGCTCAGGCTGTGTAATCCTCAGTCACGACAGCACACCAATGATCTTTTCTAGTGATTGGATAATTTTATAATAATTCACAAATAATTTTGTAATTGAGGATTTTTAGTAATTGTAGTCATGCAGTGCTCACATTTGTCACTGGGTTTAGTGAAAAGTTATTTTCAGACCATCTAGGGTGAACTCCTACATCATATGAAACTCGAGATTTTCTTGCATACCAATGTCATTCCACGTATCCTCCAGCCCCCTTCCTTATCTGTTTACTCTCTGTTACCTCGACAGCCCCATTACTCCTTTGGTGGATCCAGTGCTTGTTCTATTAAGAAACGTCTTCTGTGTCAGCTCTGATTTCAGAATACTCAACTTGCAGAATTTTTTTCCTGTTTTTCCATCTATTCCTAAGTTACTGATCTGTAACAGATCTTAGGTAACCTTACAGATTTGTTTTTTTTCAGAAGCAAAATATTTGCCTTTGTTATTATCTTAATAAATGGAGTGAAAAAGAATTAATGATAAATAAACTGAATACAACAAAATCAAGTATTTCTCTTAAATTCCTACAGATTTCCTGTTTGGAAAACGACTACCTTCAGAATTAACCAAGTTTTATAGTGAAGAATAATTGTGGGATCTCTGTAATCTGTTACTCCGCCCTTATATCATCATTTTTCAAGGGAAAGGATGAGAGATGAACAAATTCCACGTAACAGTCCTCTCTAACCAGGGAGCTATTTTAGTGGTCTCTTTGTTTCCCTCTACTGCTTGACCTCCTCCTTTGTTGCCCTCTGATCTTCCACACCTAACTTACTTCAGAAGTGTCCCTCTTTTTTAGGTTCTTGCTTTTACAATTTGGTTATGCAGGTAGTGGTCAGCTGTATGTGCGTATATAGTGACAGAGGACGGATTTTCACTGAAGTGTAGTCTTGGAAGTCTATAAGGCATTTTTTGGGGAAAAAAAGTCTTACGCGAAAGTGTAATGAGGAATAGGAAAGACAGGAATTACTGCAAAAGAAATGCAGGAGTGAGAGGCTTTTATTAAAGAAGTTCAAGCTTTTATATACATTCAATGTTTCTAATATGTTTCTTAATAAATGTATTATCAACTATCATTATACCTAATGCAGCCACAATACTGTACTATTCTGCAGTCAGGATGGGAAAACTCCATTAGCTCTTTAATAAAATAAAATCATCAACAGTCATCACAACTCTTTGCTTGGCATTAACTAATACACTGGGAAGTCCAGTGAGTAGACACAACAGAACACAACATCCTCAGTATTTATTTAAATGTGTATCATGTGTCTTCTTCATATTATTTCTAAAGCAGCTTTAAAACACTTTTGCCATTGGAAGGTATTAAAAAATAAAACCCATTCGAATTATCCTGGTAATATAGCAGCACTGGAATTGATAGTTAATTTTTTACTACTTTTGTCAATGTAAACCTTTAATAAAATAAACAATATTGAAACAATTTGAGGTCTAATAGTTTGTGAACTTTAATGGGCATATGGGCACAAACTGAAACGAAGACTAGATTGTGAAATGAAACATTAGCTCAATACCAGCCAACTCCAGTTTTGAAACTGGCTGCAGACAAAATTCAGCTTGGAAGCTGAAAACAAAGCAAGCCCACACTCAATCCACAATATTCGCTTGCTCCCATTTCGAGTATTTTTCAGATGAATCTGCCCACTTCTGACAGAAGCACTCTAAAAACACTGCAGGTGCTTTTTGTTTGATGGTGAGATATTTCATTTTTCTTTAATCAAGCATAGTTTAGATCACATTATTTGTGTTTTTAGAAACATTTCCTTTCTATCTTTCCATAAAATTAAAAGTAATTTCAAATTTGAAATGTAAGCTCGCCCCATCTTTGCTCATACAAAGTGTTGGTGCCACAACTAAATAGCAGTAAAAATGCTGAGATGTACAACTCTTAAAAACAAACAAACAAACAAAAAAGCAGCTTTGAAGACACAACATCAACTACAGCCTTAACATTGAACATATTACATTCCCAAGTTAATGGAGATATTTTGCATATAATGCCACAAAGTTATTCAACTGAAATCTTGAGGTTGAATCTACAGTTTATTCACTGTATTTTTGTCACCCTTAGAGCACTTACGTATAGTACGGTATATTTCAACCAGAGCTTTGCAACCTTTTCGTTTTATGTCTGGATGCCCAGATTTCGAAAGTTTCATAGAAAAAATAGCTATGCTTGACTTAAACATTTGACGCTGGACATCTCCACGCCTCGGAGCAACCTGTGGTACGCACTTCAGGTTCTTCGGCTTCATCGGGACTCCTGGCCCCCTCCGAGCGGACGGAAAGCCCAGCTTTAAAATGCATTGACACATCTGGTTTCAGAACACAGGTCTGTGTATAAAACTGTATACTGAGTATTACGGCATTGATTTTACTGGAGTTGCATTTTGTAACATGAGCAGACGACTTCGCCCCCACCCCTTTTCCTCCACCCTGTTTTCGCTCAAAACAGCAAGAGGCACCCGCGCGATGGAGGTGTCAGAGAGTCTCTGTCCAGAGAGAGGATCTGGAGTTTCTTCATCATCTTTACTTCTGTAGACAGTCTTAGGAAATTATTAGCGTGAAACAATTTTGAGGGCAAGGGGCAGGAGGATAAAGCTCACTTTCTTTTCCTGTTATGAAAATGAACTTGATTTTGGTGTCCAGTTTGATAAACAAGGATAGTCAGAGCTAATCTGTAACTCAGCTGAGGTCTGCTTCTTGCCAAATAAAATTAAGATCTTTTTCAACTTTCAGGGATTTAGAGACCACATCTAATTGGTTTCAAACCCCTGGAGGAACTCAGTAAGTAAACAGGATTAGTTGCAGATATGAGCCCACTAAAGTGGGACACAGGTCAGGTCTTCAGACTCCAGCTCTGCTCTGTCGAAGCAGGCACTTAAGGTCTCCTGATGTTTCTGTGTCAGTAGCCGCAAAAAAACCAAAACCAAACCCAAAACCACAACGTTTTACTGCTGAGAAAATCATGGTAATGGCAATTTCCTGCAAGCCCCAAAGATTTAACTTCACAATTCTGCTAAAAAAAAAAAAAAAAAAAAGAAGTATTTGAAGTATTTGAGTTGACATGTATTATGATATTGTGACTATGACGTGATGGCACAACTGGTAACTTGAAAACGCATGTTTACAAGGCATAGGCAATCGTATTTCCAACTGCTCTCCTGTAGGGATAGACAGGTGTCCTTCAAGAAGTTGCCATCTTGACTCCACGTATGTACCATGTTGAATCATTTACTCTGTCAGTTCTTGCCAGCAGGACAGGGTGAGAACTTTGTTCACGCTGACCTTGTCTTTCAGATCCCTTCCAGCCATCCAGAAGATATAAGGAAAATCAACACAATTACGCAGCCTTTAGCAGCTCAAGTAACTGCCCTCGTAAGTGTAAGCAGGTAGGTCTTTGTCAGTATATTTGCTTTTCAGAGATAAAATAATCCAGCCAGCTGTATTAATTAAAAAAAGAACCTAAAATACTTTGGGGCTCATTAAAGTTAAGAATAACAACATGACGTGATGACAGATACAACTTGCAGAGTTTCTGAAACTAGCAGGTTAAAATGTAAATATCTTTTAATAAATAATTTTCCGGCAATGTAAAAATAAATGATATTTCCTTTGGCAGTAATAGCTGATTTAATCTTTAGCTGGGAAGTTGATTTGCTCATAAAATATCATTGTTCTACAGAAAAAAAAATATTATTTTGTTGTTTTGAAAGACTTCTGTAATCCATGACAATCTGAGTGACTCTACTTATGTCCGAGATAAGCGCCAAGAGTGATGCAAGCTCCCACCAGAACCAGACTCAGGATAGTCTTCAGAGAGATCCAGGAGAAATCGAACAAAGGCCTCATACTGTTGCCATACAACTCCACGAAGGCATCCTAGAAAGGGAAATAATGGAATATCAGACTTGCAGTAACTGTTACAGAGAGGGAGGGCAGCTTCTTCACACTCAATGGTCATCCAGCAATCATGCAGCACAAAAAGAAACTCCACACAAACCTATTAAAATAGTGATTTGGGAGATATGTTCTTGTGCAGTGCTTAGCACAAAGTTCTCCTGCTTACTTCTTTGCACATATTGCCGTAATTACTTACAGTCGTGACTTCTGCTTTAGGCATGCCCAACCTAACAGAAAATATAGGAGCAGCATTTTTAAATACGAGCACCACCATTTTGCCTCCTGAATGCTATATATACAAGCATACATGAAAGAGGTAAATGTACCTTCATTCTCCAAACCTTTAATTTCCACTGTACATGGGGGAACTATATTGTTGGTTGGCTTCACTAAGACAGTATTTATTTGGTTCTCTTGGGATGGGTTCAGAAGACCACGTGTAGTAGCCACAGATGTTTCTTACATATGAACCAAAGCTGTTGGGGTTGTGTTACACCTTTGATGGTCTTTTCCAGCTGTCACTGAACGGGTGACACCGTGGTCCTTTGCTCCTGTAATCATGCCTTGGATGTGGCAGTGGTCTGGCTGTAGGGTCTGTCAGGCCAGCCAGTTGATCTGACAGAAGAGTAACCCAGCCCTGCCTAAAAAAGAGCTGGCTTTCCAGGGGATGGTCTTGTCAGTCTGACTTGCCCTCCAGCCTCCCGCCAAAACATTTGGCTCAAGGAAGAGAGGAGAAGCATAGAGTGATGCCACTACTCCTGGCCACCCACAAGTCACCAGGGTAAGTCCCTTCCCTCAGCCCAGCCCAAACCACCCTGGCTTTCTCCTTTGAGCTGCATTCCTCCATGTACTGAGAGCTGTATTGTAGAGCTGCTCTGGAAAAGTCTGGAGGTTGTGTGTAGGCACCAAATGGAAAGACTATGTAAGCAGTAAAGTTTTTGTGACTAAAAATACAGTGGGATTTGACTGGACTAGTGATCAGGTTGGTGATACTCGGTGCATAACGCCTTTCTTTCAAGCTGCAGTTCCTAACAAACTTGAAGTTTCAGAGCATTCCTGAGAGATAAATCATACCCTATGGCATAAAACAGTAAATAACAAAGCTGAATGACTTTAAAAATATGACAAAAATGTGACAAAACATCATTTAGGACAACTCTTTTACTGTGCAGCCAATGGAGGCCTGCTCCAAAACTACTGAGATACACCCATGAAATAGCTATCCAACCTGGGGGTTTCTATCTCTACCTCTCTTATTCTAGGCTTCTCTTTTTTTGTATAAGTAAACATTCTCTATGTATGTTATAGTGTCTTTAGCTGTTTTGTAATGTTACTATGCTAGGAGGTAACCTGCCTTCTAAAAATGTATGTATGTCATGGATTACAGAAGGAATTAAGGAGACAAAGGTCTCCTCTATTATATAAATCTTCCAGCCAAGCTAATTTTCCATAAATTATGTATTTAAATGAGCCACCATCATTAGTCATCTGTAGTTGTCAAAATAAGAGCGTTTGTGGTTTTACCACGAGAGGGCGTGTAAGGTTTTATAATATTTTGCCATTTTGACTCCTGTTCACTAGACACTGAGGGAGACTCAAATAAATAACAGATATTTACTTCCAAAATATGTCATTGCATTAAGTAATATTGGTGCATGTTGTAGGTAAGAGCAAATGTGTCAGTAACAGGATAGCTATAGGCTTGGGCCAACAGATTGACCTGAAAATACATCCTCCTCCTGCTGTTTCTCAATGCTTGTTCCTCCAGGCAATCGTTTTCAAACTTGTGTTTCCAAAGGTTTATTATTAAGTGAAAGCAGCTTAACCTTTTTGGGGAATGTCTTAATGCAAACTCTTCATTCTGGAGAAAATTTGGCAAGTTTTGCTTAGCTGCCTGGTTTCTGAAATTTGCAAACTCTGACCTTAATATTCTCCTGTGCTGTTGCAGAGCTGAAAAAGCAACACTCAGTTTGCTGTGCAGCAGTTTGGAAAGCTGCTTTTATTTCTCCTTAAGGCTATGAAGTAACACAATATCCTAAAATGTTACAGACTGGGCTAAATCCTGTTGTCGCCAGTGCAGGCTCACTGACTTCCACAGGAGCTTTGTCTGTGTGAGGAGTTCAAGATCAGGCCTTATAAAAATACAACAAGGGTAAAGTTGTTATGGGTGGAAAAGAGAGGAAATGAAAAAAAAAAAAAAAACAACAACAAAAAAAAACAAACCCAAAAAACCCAAACCAAAACACACATGGAAATGCAAGTCATGTGAAAACACTTTAACATTAATATTTCCATCGTTTCGTTCTGCAGGGAAGGTCTCACTTCTGTATATTCATGATAGCCGATGCATACACAGTATCAATACAAAAATGGTCATATTTTGTGCCTTCCTTCTATCCCAGTTTAGGAACATTCCTCCCAGTTTGTCAGGGAGGCCGTTTCTAATGATTCAGTAGAGCTCCAGGTATCGGGTATGAAAATGGGTTCCAGTAAAACTTGAAGACAAAGCAAAAATATGGCATAACCTATGGCTCAAAAGAGGAATGTTAACAAAAAATGTGCAGCATGCAGTACTTTTTTGTCTGAGATTATTACAACAATAACATGAACCCAACCTAATGGTGTCTGCACTATATATTACAAGTAGCTCTTTATGATCGTTCCCCCTCCCCTTCTCAAACATCCTGATTAGGCCTATTTCCGAAGCTTGTTTGAACAGCCTGTCACTATTTGTTTAAGTTTCAAACCTGTTTTAAATAAACACATGTCCATTTTATGTACTAAAACAAGGAGGGGGGGAGGGAAGTATGACCCGTTGCTGAAAACTATTTTAGCACAAAGAGAACCCTAAACAGAATCTCAGCTGTTTCATAAGGTTTGTCTCCATCTGTAAACCCATGTATTCGTCACTGGATTTTTGTCACCTAAAGTGGTCTGTTTAAAATGAGAGAATCTCTGTTAAAACAAATAAAATGAGGGAAAATTGCTTGAAACACTTGATGTTCTCTGAAAAGCACTCTTTATAATAAAAGCAAGGGTCCTCTTGGCACATAGACTGAGGAAAATTCTGGCTTGGTCAACCTCTCTGGAAGTCTTACACAATTGGAAAGAAAATGGTCGCAGGTCTTGCTTTTAAGACGTACCTATTCAACATTTAATGGAAAGTTATATCCTGGATGTAAAATTATATCAGAGCAGTTAAAAATTATACGGAAAAGAACTCTTCATTCAGCTCTGTACCTTTTAAAAAAGGAATTCCTTAAGAAGCTTTTATTAAGTCAAATCGGTCCATTGCTGGTTTACTATGCATCTTTATGTTCCCTGCTTCTGTGAGGCACGAAAGGTGGCAGTGAGGAAGGGAAAGATGCTCTGCCTAAGCTCCTTTTAGCACCAAAGCACCCGAGGTGCCTGCCTCACAGACCTGGGCTTGATTGGCAAGCCAGGAAAATTGCCCCAGGGGCACCCCTCGCTGCCCTCTTGCCTGTTGAACTCCACGCAGGGGAGACACACCATGTTCCTGGCTGCGGTTCATGGGATTTGCAGGGAGCCCAGGGCAGAAGTGGAGCTTGTCACCCTCGGAGGATTAGGAGGGGTAACAGCACAGTGAGTCAGGGCAGTTTCAAAACAAAGCATCCAGATCACACTACCCCGGCTCTTCCGCTGGCCCAAATTCGGCAGCTCTGGTCCAAGAAGCAAATGTCATCTTTAATTACACAGGCGTTCTTTGCTTGCGGATCGAGCCGAGTTTGTTCCGTCTCGGTCCTTTTGCAGCTCAGCCTTCGCCCCTGCTTGAGAGGCAAGGCGCAGCTTCTCGGCCGCAGAGAAGCACATACTTCCCATAGGCTGAGCCCAGCGAAGCGTTATGGATCTGATGGCTCCTAACTGAAAATACAGAGGGAAAAGGCAGTTTCAGCCTGGCATTTCTGACTGAGGGGCTGGTGGGGAGAGCAAACACGAGGAAGTAAAGACTTCCTTTTTCTACCTGAATCAAACAGCTGGTGAGGAAGTGACTTTATTTCCCTCGTTATCATTGGGTTGGCAGGATATCCTCTTGAGCCACATTGTATTGAATGAAGAGCTGGTGAGACTTCCATTTTACTGAGGGGGAATTGCCTTGCGGCTATTTTACGCTGCCCTCTCCGTGACTCCAAAACAAACAAACACACACCAGCTCTTGGCTTTTGAAGAAACTTGTACAGGTCTGGACAAGGCAGCTTTGCCACCCAGTGCAGGGCAGGAGAGGGAATGGCATAAGCTCTGATTCCAAGGTTTAGCAGCTGAATGACTTTTCCCTCACCCCAGCCTCCATACAAATGACATAAATTCTCATAAAAGCTTTCGTTCCCGAATGGTAACTCATTTCAGAAAGAGTTTGGGGAAGGAGGGAGGAGAAAGAGCTGGTTAAATCATCCCATGTTTTCTATGCAGTGAAACCTCATTAAAATGTCATCTTGAAGCTAACGAGAAAAGTTCTTGGAACATAAGAAGTAGGCAAATCTGTAGCTGTTCTTTTCCCAAAGAGTTTATGGGTCTTTTATGCAAGCCTAAGTCGTGAGTGCATGCAAATAAGGACAGCTCAGACCTTGACTGTGTTGTGCTGAGGTGTGGTGTTTCATGAGGTCGGTATCTTTAGAGAGGCCGCTATCTTTTTACTCCTGGGAGTGCCAACATGCTGGCAGTCCAGCCAGGTGCATGTTATCGAATTATACTGGAAAGGAAAAGAAGGTGTCACTACACAAGCCCTGCTGACTGTGGGCAGAGAACCTGCCTGGGAGCGGCTATGGCACATGCATCCCTGACCAAATCCACAGCCAGCTGCTTCTTTTCCTCCCCTCACCTGTGCCTGTGATAGAAATGGGTCTGTTTTGAATTCCTTGTTTCCACGATGCTCAGCATAGTGTTAGGTCTGCAGCTGATGTGGTAGTTGCTGGCTGTATACCCTTTTGTTTGTCCAGTGATATCCCAGGTTTCCAACTACGGACAAAACTGGTTGTCATCACAGTGGTCTTGACTAACTTCTTTGTTCCTTGTCCTTGCTATCTATCATCTGCATAGATTCTTGCATCAGTGAGCCTGTGATCTTGGGGGCATATCTTGCAGGTCCTAGTCTGGCCAGGCTCTCACTGAAGTCTGTGTGAATTGAAATTAGTGGAAATATTATTTGCATAAGGCTGACTAAATATGGCACTCAGATGGAGACATCTAAGGAGCAAGGGCTAATTGTGGTTAGGTTTGTTCATCAAAACTGACGCATGTGCTTAGAAATACATAAACGTGCGTGGTTATAATATTGGGGATGACTATTCCTCCTGTCCACGCTTCCCGCCGGTGACCCTGGTGGCATGCAGGTTTCCTCCAGACCCCTGGAAGATGAAGGACAAATCCAGGCTCTGGGGAACGGCGAAGCCATCTCTTTAAACACAGGATTTGTAACGCATTGATCATTCAGCTTGCATGGAAACCCATGCCATGTTCAGACTAGGCTGCATTCTTGTTAAACCAAGTCAGCATGAGAAATGTTTAAGTAATTTAGTCCTGGCGTCTCTACTTAATTCAGTTAGACGTGGCTCTGTGATATGCAAAAGCTCAGACCTAGTGGAGGCTGCCTTGTTTTCTTATTCCTGGAAAGGCCCACACTAAAATGAGGTATTTCTGGCATCAGCGTAACAGCTGTAATGGCACTACAGCAGCTAGCCAGTTGTATTTAATGGCTGCCACTTTTGAGGGAACAATATTAGCAGTAATGAGAGAAAGAAGGCGAGAAGGCCTTCTACACAAAATCCTCCATGTTCAAACAACATAGTCAAAGCTGCTCTACTCAATCCTTTGCAGTTTTCTTTTCAGATCTTTTGTGGGTTTATAATCCTATTCAACGAATTTGCTGTTTGTTTGCATCAATAGTTAGCAGTCTTAGTTTTATTTTCTGAAGGTAACCTACTTGGGCAGAGTGCAAGAAGCTGTGTAACTCCTACCTAGAAAACAAATGTGGCCTTGCACATATTTTCATGAATCTCAATTGCACTGAGAACTGTTCAGTTTGAGGCCACCTTCTTCTTCTCCATCTACTCAAATTTATCAAACCCATTCTAAAGAGTTTACATTCATATACAACAGTAAACTTATCAAACACCCATTTATGGATTTATGGATCACTTTGGCGGAGAGACTAAGTGTCATAGAGTTGTTAGGGGACTAATCCCAAAACATTGCTCTTAAACATACACCCTCTGAAAAGAAGCTAGATGCATGAGGACCCCATAAAATCTTCAGAATGACTTCAGAATGAAAATAATGACAAAACATGTCTGAATGACAATGCAGGCCTGTTTCTCTTAAAATCTAGATTTTCCATCTTGCTTGTATCTTACTTTCAGTATGAGAGCCCTTACACTGGAAATAGCCTACCTAATTTAAAAGCCCCAGTTTGAAGACCTGGCTGCAGGGGGTATGTTGGTAGTAGAAGGAAATGTGAACACACCCCCCATCATGTTCCCTGCCTGCTCCAGCTGCCTGTGCCGCTCTTGGGCCACCACAAAAGAGTTAAATCACGTAACCGCCTGAGAAATGGGAACCGAAAGCAGCTGCTTGTAGAAACGCTCGGAGTGCTGTGGCACAACGTTTGTCATCAAGGCCGCGGAGGGTTTTATTTAACAAACCCGTCCAGCTGTGCCAGGCTCGAGGCACAGGTATGAGCAGAGGTAGAGAGGGGAAAGCAAGAGAGCAAGGCTGTGAGCCTGGTGAGGAGGGCTTGTGTTGGGGCAGTCTCGGCCAGCAAAGGCAGAGCGTGCATGTGAATGCGAACGGGAGGGTGAGACTGGACCAGCCTGAGCAGGTTATCCGATCAGCTGAACCACGAGGGACCAGTCATGCATTTTTCTGCTTCTTGTTTTAACATCCCTCAGGGAAACACTCCATCCTGTGTTTGTTGCCTCAACACCCAGTTTTGATCCAAGTCCCTCTGGCTTGACTGACTCGTGCTTGGCATTGAGCAAGAGTAACACTGAGCTGGAGCATTGGCCTTGGCTCTCCTTGGCAACAGGTCATGCAGAGCCATCGGCACCTTCTGCAGAAGTGCCACCAGCTCCTCACATGACTTGAAGCAGACGCTCCATTTTTTCAACTGATTTACAAGGCCAATGAGACAACACAGCTAACATCATGATAAAGTAACCTCACGATAAATCTGCAATTTAACGAGTAAGTGCAAAAAAAAGCTTATGCTGTAGACTTCAATGGACAGCTACACTTCTACCAGCAGCCACCTGGAAAATATGAATTTGCGCATGAGTTTTCTTTGGCAGCCTGCACCTCGTTAGCAGCCCAAACCATCTCTGCTCACCTGGGAAAGCCTTATTTGAGGCAGAGAAGAGGTGGCATTTTTTGGTCATTACTTTCTCTTGCCCTTTCCTAAGTCAGCCCTTGGGTGCTGTACTCCACCGGGTTCTGTGTGTCAGTATTAGCTGTAAGGGAGGCAGACGTGTCCTGGCAGTCAGGGAGCCCTGCAGAGCAAGTTGCAGGTCCTTCCTCCCAACACAGTGCATGCAAAAGTGGAGGCCCCTCCATGGCTTGCTCCATGTTTTCCTCATTTCACAGCTAACTGATAATGAGAAATTAAATGAAGGGGAAGTTCCTGCCCTGCATCTGCTCAGAAGAGGTTGGTTTTTGTTTGTGTGCCTCCCCTTCACTCTTCCTTCTTGTCCTTTCTGTCCCGTTAACTGCTTGTGGAAAAGCACAAGACTTGCAAGACAAATGGAGGGTGAGGGAGCAGGGAAAGGAATGAAGAGAGTCTGCATAAACTGAAGCGAGTGGGAATTTAGACAAAATTAACTGTCTGAAGAGGACAGGTGAAAACTGTCTGATGCCACAATGAGCTGAATCCTACTTTTAAGCTAAAGCTTTACAAGATGATTTAGGGAGTAGAGCATCTCCCTTATGAGAAAAGGCTGAGGGAGCTGGGTCTCTTTAGCTTGGAGGAGACTGAGGGGTGACCTCATTAATGTTTATAAATATATAAAGGGTGAGTGTCACGAGGATGGAGCCAGGCTCTTCTCAGTGACAACCAATGATAGGACAAGGGGTAATGGGTTCAAACTGGAACACAAGAGGTTCCACTTAAATTTGAGAAAAAACTTCTTCTCAGTGAGGGTGCCAGAGCACTGGAACAGGCTGCCCAGGGGGGTTGTGGAGTCTCCTTCTCTGGAGACATTCAAAACCCGCCTGGACACATTCCTGTGTAACCTCATCTGGGTGTTCCTGCTCCAGCAGGGGGATTGGTCTGAATGATCTTTTGAGGTCCCTTCCAATCCCTGACATTCTGTGATTCTGTGTGATTCTGTGAAGTTGCCTTACTTTATGACGTGCTCATGGGTTAGGATTTGGTGCTAAATCCTGAATGTTTGGGTTCATCCAGAAAGTCCTTTGGCAAATGTTATTAGGTAAGAACTAACAGGGACCATATGAAAAAAAAAACCAAACAGGAAGTATCAGAGTGTAAGAATACAATTCACAAGCATATTAAAAAACTTTGTTTTGTTATTCAAAACAGCTCAAATTAATTTGCATACACAGTTGTAATCCATTAACTATGACCAATAGATTTATTCAAATGCCACCAAGCAAAACCAAAATATGAAGACTTAAGGAAATGCAAACTACCTCTGCCCCTCCACCTCCAAAACCAACACCAAAACAAACAACAGGCATCCTACAGGACAAGTAGGATCTTCCATCGAGAAGCAAGTACCAGTGGGATGTCTGAAAGCAACACACCTCCTACCTATATGTATACCTTAATTCCTCCGTAAAAAACAAATAATGTCTTGCTGATACAAGAAAGGGCACAAATTCTGCGTGTTTCCTTTTATCAGGAAGCTTTAAAAATGAAAAATGTTAGAGACGGGTAACAGGAGAAAAAGGGTTATTCTGTACTTCAGGGGCTTTGCTGGTGACACCGTTCTGGCCAAATCCCTCAGAGAAGACATGGCTTATACCAGCTGCAGGAGTCTGCCAGCGTGGTTGAAGTACCTCCCAAACAACGTGAGCTACACTGGCAAAAGAACTCCTCTGTTTGGTGTACATCTATGTAAGTCTACATAGTGGGGAAAGGAATCATGCCAAAATAGTTATCTTTGTAGGCTAGGGATGTGATTTTTTCCCCATGAGATAGTTGTGCTGGCCAGACTTTGTCATGTAGATCCTAGGAACTTTTATTTGCAAAATAAGACTGTAATTTATTTTAACCAGATGTTCAGCACTGATCTGTGTCTGTGTATTCACAGTGCACTCCAAGTAATTTTCACTGTGAAAGACATATACCTTGGACACCGGTAAGATTTTAAAAACATAACGCTGAAACTTTAAGGCCGTGATGGGCTTTTCTTTCCTTTTAGTGGTAATGGGTAGTTTCCAATGAAGTAAGCTGGTGTTCAGTGTATTGAGTGTTGCTCCTACCAGTCAGATCCCCCACAGGTCCTCTAAGGCAGAGGTCCCAGCTCTCCTGGGTATCAGACATTCACAGCCATTTCTGGAGCAGGTCATGCAGTTCCTTACAACCTAATGGTTGCTGGGAGCATAGGGTGGGAGCTGAAGGGACCAAGGCTCTCTCTATTTTCGGCAAAGAGCAGGAGGTAGGAGTGCCAGTCCTCTGAAAAAACAGATCCCTCTTTGTTTTCTGTTATTCCTGGTGTTCTTGAGAGGAGACGGGGGCTGGTTCTGCTACAGGACAATGATCATCAGAGTGGTCACATTGCTGTCACTGGAGCCTGAAGTACCTACCACTATCAACAAGTTACACATACACATCCTTGGGAACAGCTGAAATACAGCTTAGCCTGTATTCCTATGGCCAGTCATTCAAAACAGAAACTAAAGGATTTGGTTAACTGCTGCCTTTTTTTTTTAATAAGCTTGCATGTCCTTGCAGATCATTCACAAAGGGCTGAGCATTTTTATTTCCTGTTGACATCCTTTGAAAGGGAGAATGCCAATAGAAATTGGATTGTTTAATGAACAGTTTATGTGGACAGCAAGTCAGATGAAAACTCATGAAGGATTTAAATTTATCACTGTGACCTTGAACAAACAGCACGAGGAAGGAGAAGGCCATTAACTTAGGCAGGAAAGACTGGTAATTACTTCATGTGTTGGTGTTTCCAAGTGAGTAGAAATTTCATGTAAAATTTTGGATACTCAAAGAATAAAAAACAAAACCAGGAATATGAGCCAAGAAAAAAACAAATGCATTGCCTATGAAATCAGTGCTTTAAAGCTTTCGCACTTTCTGAAATAAATAAGACCCTGCAGATCGGAAACTGCAGATCAAAACTGATATAAGGTCCTAAAATTTATAATTCACTTTAAAAAATACTTCTAAGTGCAGGCGGGTCCACAGGGCTGAGTGCAGATCGATGGAGAGGAAGAGAGATCTGACCTTGCACTGAAGAAGCCAACTCAGTGGCAAGCACAGGGGTGCAAGTCCTATAGGTGTATTAGGGTAGTTCTCCAGGTGGGCCATCCCTGCTGTGAATCCAGCACAACCGCTGTGCAGCGCTGCGCTGTGTCATGTAGACATGCCCTGAGGCACTACCGGAGAAAGAATGATGGATCCTGCTGCTCACAGAGAGTCTTACGGCAACGCCTTCCCTATACAGCAACACGCCAGCAGCTGCTGCTGAAAGGCCAGTCTCTCTTGCCCAGCCACTTCAAAGTAGCCTCAAGAATTTGATTAAAGCATTAACCTGCAATTAAAGAGCTGCCCTTACTTAAGAGCCATAGGAAGTGATTATAGGAGCTGAGGGATTCACGCGTGGTAGAAAGAGAGGGACTAGATCTGGAAGTCAGTACAGCGATCATCTGGAGGATGACCACAAATAACTGCTGTGTGCAACCACCTCCTGTGTCTGTCTCTCTTTAGGTGATGACCTGTGCCCATCTTGATGCTCTTTTCATTGGAGCTCTGCCATTACTGTCAAACTGCTTCTTCGCCCCCCGATCTTCCATCACTAACGTCTGCTGCTCCTATCCCTGAGCTTTGCATCAATAGGGGCTTCCTGCCACAGGGGTAGCTCTCAGCTGGCAATTTATGGCTGAAATCTAATGTATAAGTGACATAACCCACCCAGGAGCTGCCTGCAGAACCTCCTATAATTAACTGTTGCTGCTATAAGTTTAGACAAACCCAGGAAATCACATGCAAAATTCTGTCTGATTTGCTATCTAATCTCCTTCTATCTAGGTTCTTATACCACACACATTGCTGAGGTATCTCAGCATCTCAGTGCCTCGATGCAATTCAGTTAAACCCTTTCCAAGCCAGCAGTCTAAACTGCAGTCCTGACACTTCTCCTACACACAGCCAACTGTTTTGCTATGAGAAAACTGTGAAGAAGCTTCTTCAAAGACTCCCTGAACATACCAGCCTCTCTTGTCGTCTTTTCCCAGATAATGTAAGGTTGGGAACCTTGCCAAACATCACGCTAAACCGAAAGAGATGTTCAAACTGCAGCGAGTACAGGAGCCAAGGGGTACACAGCCTGCCAGAATGTTATTGTAGCATTCTCAAGAAGCTCACCGCATTAAGACTTCATTTTGCTGTGTGCCTGTCTGTCTGTCTGTCTAGGAGATGCTTCACTGGAGGCCAGAAAGTCATTGCTTCCTCAATATTAAACACAAGCGTCTCAGCCAACTACAAATCATTTGTTAGCTTCAAGCTTTCGAGTCACTTTTTCTTTTAAGATTGGAGATGTTTGATCCTGTGGTTGCTGTTGCTTGAAACAGAACTTCTGCTTTCAAGAGGATTTTAGATATACCCTTTTCTGATGATCGAAGCAAGAACACAGGAAGGGACCAGCAGTCAAAAATGTGATGAAAGGAAGCTGTATTATTTCTGGATAAGAAATACTAGATATGGGTTTGATTTATTTAAGCCCCAGTAAGGGAAGAGAAAAGTTCAGAACTTATCTACACTTTAACAGTAAAGAAGCAATCCTCCCCCCAGGAGGAACCATTTGCACTGATATCAAAGTGTATTCTGACTCATTAACTGAAATACGTTGTACTGGTGGAAAACAGTTATATCAGCAAGATTTTGCCTACACAAGAGTTTACACCAGCATAATTTATAGCCATGAAAAAAGCCAGATGCGTAACTAACATGGGCATACAGTAGAGTGCAAACAAGGGATGAAACATGGGGGAAAATTTGCAGGCCAATATTTTGGGCTATGTGTTTGATTTTTACAACTTTGTGTTTAAAAGTTCCTGTAAGTCTATAATGAGAGCAGTTAAAATTAAAAAAAACAAATAAACAAACCAAACCAAACCCCAAACCAAACCCAAACAATCTAGAGCAACACAAGCAACAAGAAACTAAAAGAAAACCAAAACCAAAGCCTCTCTTTTATTTTCTTTTTTCTTTTTTTTTTTTTGGCTTTTTATTCCCATAGCTTTAGCCATAAAGCTGGGGAGGGAAAGGAAGAAGATGAACTGAGCCTGTGATCACGGCATTAAGTTGATTTGACTATTAGAAATTTTTAATTTAAATGTTCCCCACGGGGTTTCTGGTATTTATTTCCCTATTTATTTCTTGAGCCTATTTAATACTTTGACCTGAAGGAAGAAGACTTTGCACAAGCACGAGGATTAAAGGTCCAAATTAGTTAAAGATGAAACAAATCTATTGATTCATTAAAGCCCAGTGTTCTCAGTGTCACCAGCAATACTATCATACATTAAAGTGTTAATATGCTTGAAGAGCAGAAAAAGGAAATTTTCAGCATAAGTTACAGATGGCTTTTGGTTGGGAAAAATACACTGCTCCTTCTTATCCTTTTTGCCTAATGTTTTCTGTCCCACCCAAACAGTATGTATGTACGTAACAACCATGGGATGGTTAGTGAGTCTCTTCTCACGCCTGCTTGACCCTGTACATTGGTTTTAATCTAATTTTGTCATCTTTGTCCACTCCCAAATTGTACCTCTTAACTTGCACCCCTTTCACTCCTTGGGGTTTTTTGCATGCTTTGTTCATGTACTCACTTTCCTTCTTATGTGTGTTTCTCCAGCTACTCCTTGTGGAATTCCTTCTTTCTATGGCTGTGTAACTTTCTTTCATTCATCACCTCTTTTTTTACGACTCATTTTCATGCCTCCAGTACTACTGTGCACACTTGCCACAAAGCATTTGTACATACACAAGTTACGCCTTTTCTTGCCAATATATTGCTTATTCCTGTCTATAGAGTTGAAGTTAGCAGAGACAAATACATGACTGTCATCATGACAGCTAATTGTGCCCGAGCGGTGGTCCCAGCAGGTTTTAATGACAGCTGGCTGCCACAATGCTGAGTGCAGCCTAGGTGGACGCAATTGCCAAGTCACTGTGGGCGTCATGCCAAGGGGACTCTTTGAGGTTGTATTGTGACACAGTGGTGGCTTGCAGTGAAGACAGCCCTGCCAAGTCCTCGCTGAGCCTCCAATACCCAGTTTGTGTCTCAAATAAACCTCAGCTGAGGTGGTGTTCCTCTAGAAGCAAGCAGAGTTGGTTAAGTGTTTGAAACAAGGCTTGGTACAAAACACCCTTGTGTCTGGATTGTTGTGAAGCCACCATGCTCAGAAAGCAAGAGTACCTGGGCACTCTATAGCTGCAGTTCAGCCGTGCTCGGTTAGTCCTGATATGTGGAAGGTGCAGCGTGTCTATGCATTTTATCAGGAACCTGGTAGCTGCTGAGCCATACGAGAAGCTCTCTGAAGGCTTTCACACTCCGGGGAGGAGAGGCAGCTCGTAAAGCTGTGTTTAGTACTTCTCCTCTGGCCAATTTTTAAGGGAAGATCTAGGAGGACAGAGATGAAGCTGCTCTTTGCTGAATTTCTCAGATACTAAAACACGTACTTATGTCACAGTTTTTAAAGAAAACAAAATAGCATCACCTCGAAGAGATGAAAGTAAGACCCATGAACACAGGAGCTGCTGTACTGAATTAGCCTTGTAGTCCACCTGAATGTTAAGACTCACTGAGTCAACTACAATCAGTCTGTGATTAATACCCAAGTTAAAACTAGTTTCTCCCTTTTGTGTGTCAATTTTTCAAGATTTTTTTGCTTCAGGTGTCAAGAGATCTTTCTTCTTATCTGTGTGCCTCCTGATCTATTTGGCCAAACATAGGGGAGTAGCCAAAGTCACTATTACTACAATTTTCTTAGCAGTTCTTTTGAGTTCAACATTGGTCACTCCACTTCCTTTTCTTAAGCTGGATATCAGGAACAATGACCTGCTAATTTCCAAAAGTTGTTAAAATGCTTTGGAATTTCTAGTTTCGCATTTATTTATCTGTTTTCAGAGATTCAGTTCCATAGTCCTTCCCACTTAAAGTTCAGCTAAATAACATTCAAGTTATCCTTCTATACAGCGGTATTTCCTCTGCCTCAGTGGCCCAGTTTTACTATACCGAACAGTTTATAGGTAGATAATGATGTTGTTGCACTACATTTCCCTACCACCCCTTATTATTGAAATCATCCTCCATAGCAAAATACTCCGATTGTTCTTTTGCTTATAAGCTTGTTAAGTTTGTCTAAATACTTAGGCTTATTAAACTCCTTCTTCTGATACCTTCCCAGTTTTACTGGATTCCCTAAAATTACGACTCTCCGATGGTCGTAATTGGCATCGTGTTCTCTGAATTCACAAGACACTGCCATATATACAGATGTCTTTAATAGACATATCTGACTAATATGTTCCCCAGGTCCCCATAACTTCTGGCTTATTTGCAAGACCTACTTCTGTTCTGGTCCTCTCCATTTTCTAGGCTCTCCTGTCCCCAGAGGGTTTCCTCATTCTCAAGCAAATTAAAACGCCTTCTTGCACAGTCTTTTCTGGCCACACTTAGAACTGGCATAGATCTCACTGCATCATCAGGCTTGCGTATGAAACTGGGAACAACTGAGTCAAAGCCATTAGCCTTTTCTTGGACCCCGAGTTTTCTACCTAGCCAACTGGTGTTATTTCCCAGACCATCTCTCTCACTTACTGGTAAGAAAAACTCATCCAGTGTCTCATGATATCCATTGTTTTGGCTGAAATTAAGAAGCTTGCCTAGTTAGTGTTCCTTGTGACCATGCTCCCGGGGCGACCAGGGCCGTTTGTCTCACCAGTTTCATTCTGACCAGTGGTTCAGTTGCAAAGACTCACATCTTCTGCCAGAAAAGGGTGATCTGACCTTCTGCTCTGTAGCCAAGCTTCTCTTCCATCAGGAGACTGGCTTCTTAAAACAAAGCATTGGCTAGCTTGTGCCTAAGAGCCACCCTTCCTCCCTCCGAGATGACCTTTCAGCTTCTGAGATTCCCCAATTTCTCACAGGCATTTGCAGGATTTCAGAACACTTGAAAGTAAAGAAGCAGAAACTTTGCAAGATCAAGGGTCCTTAAGAGAAGGTAAGATATTTTAACCAGTTCCCAAGTCAAAAAAAAGAGTTACTACCTTCTTATCTACTTGCTTAAGTTTTAATGAAATGGTGGGCTTTTGGTTGGGCAAATAACTGCCAGTGCTGTGTTGCCCAAGGGAGTTCTTTCTGATTCTCACTATCATGTATCCCATTTCCCTAAATCTTAAAAAAAAACCCCAAACTTTAAAGTTAGATTCCTAAACACATGAGTAGGTGTCTAAATGAATAGACTGAGTTTCACAGTGGAGACCTCCTGTCTTGGTTGTCTGAAGTTAGGCAGATGCCAAGCACTGAGAGTCATGGGCCAAGTAATACATTACAAAGTATTATTGGGTGGGGACAGGGGAAGTTAAATTCCTGATCTCATTTCTAAAATTTTAATATTACGCATTAATAATAATTGCATGGATAATAATGTAATTAAAATTGTTGGGATTTTAAAAATATTGTCTGAAAATTCTGTTTGCATTTTATGCACTATTTCTTTGACAGGGATCAGAGTGGAGCAATGAGGCTATAAGCATAGAAAAATCTTTTCGATAGGGAGGACACTGGATAACCACAATAGTAGGTAACCAACCAACTGAATGAGGAACCCATTGAAAAATGAGTGACAGGGAGAGAGAATGTAGGTATGGAGAGTGAGCGCTCGCAGTCTTCATCATGCAAGAAATACAAAGCTTTCAATTATATGAGGACTGACAGGAAATTCACAGCTGGTAAGGGGATGTTCTTTTGCACAGGATCCAAAATTAGAACGTGTTATTATCTATTTTTTTAAAAATTAGATGATTGCTACAGGATGCTGAGAAGTGAGTTTAGCAAGCTTCAAATAATAATAAAATATTTGTATAGTAAACAAAACCTGTTAACAGTTATTCCAAACAACAGTAATAGTAGGAGGAGGAGGAGGAGGAGGAGGAAGAGGAGGAGGAGGAGGAGTAACGGAGGTGGAGGTAATTAATAATAATGCAAGTCTTTTGCTTGAAGGATTAAATCAATCTCTGAATTCTTGGGATTAGCATGAGGTCTTCATGGGAACTACGCAGGACAGGGGAAAGGATGGGAGAGAAAAAAGATTATCCTAAATCTGCCTCTTGTGGCATTTCTTCATCTGAAACAAGTGGTGCCGAGCACAGGCACAGTCTGTGCTGCATGACGATGATTTTAGTGAAGAAGAGCAATTTTTGACACTTATGTATTAGCTGAGCAGAGGAGTTTTGTGTCCTTCGTTGTTTTACAAAGACTTTTTTCTAAATTTTTTAGTGTTCATCTGACTAAAACAGACTTTGATTGAGATAAGCCCAAAATAATGAGACAATCCCCAAAATAAGTTTTGTATAGAATTTTTAAAAAATGAACAACATAATATCTTTAACTTAAGAATAAAATAAAATATGTATTTTTATCTGGAAAACTAATGTGACTATTTAGTATTTTAAAAATTGCTGGAAGTTAAATGCTAGTATTAATTAAAGGTTAAGAAAAACAGTTCAAGATGGATTTCTTAAATGGGCAAATTCTTTAATCTTATAAGGAATATTTTCATAAAATATATAATGAAAACTAAAAAGTAAACAGAATAAAAATTTGGTTTTGCCCACCTGCTTTATTCAAATGGAAGGAATAGTAATTAAACATACAATGACAGCAACATAAAGGGAAGAGGCTGTATTTAAAAAAAAAAGATAGCCATGTTCCTTATTTAACAAAAAAAAAGCTAAACAACCTGCTGATGATACTGAATTTAAATCTGTGCCAGGCTATACAATGCTATGTTCATGTACGGCTTCCTCTGCCCCTTTGTCCAGCCACCAATGGCTGTGATGGTTAGTTGTGTTTTTTTTAATTTAATTAATTACATTTGGGGAGCAGGCTCTCCCATGCTGCTCTGAGGACCATCCTTTGCCACCCAGAGAGGTGTCCCTGCACCACGCGAGTCTGGGGTGGACGCTGGAAGAGGCCAAAGAGGTACGGCTGATGGTGCTGGGGCAGATCAAGTCTCCACCGAGCCTCAGATGGGCAGCTGGATCCTGTTGGCTGGATCCAGGGGCAGAGGGGCAGCCTGAGCGCAGGTGTCCTCATGCAGGACCAGCTGCAGGAGCAGGGCCCCAGACTGTCTCCCTGCATGTGATGGTGCTGCAGAAGACAACGAAGCTGCGTTGGAGTCCGCAAGGCTGTGTCGGTCTTTGCTGCTTCTCTACTCTCCCTAGAGGACTCCTCAGTTTATTTTTATTTTTCAGCCTTCCTTGAACCTCTTTCATTTCCTCCTCTCCTTAATTATACATCTCTATATTATCTATCTTCAGATAGAAGTGCATGAATATTTTTAATGACATCAAATCTTTTAAAATTGCATTCACAGAAGAGAATACAGCATTTATGCCTGTAGTGTGCCACGGGTAATGTAGCGGTGTCTTTCTCACGGTCAGCCGTGCTTCCCAAACTCCCCTCCCCCCGACCCGAGTACTTTCACTCACCTCTTTTCAGACCACTAAGCAACCACTGCCAATCACCCTTCGCACCCCATCCCACCACTTTCACTCTCAGTCATTTGCCCACTGCCATGACTCTGTCAGGATGCACCTCACCAAACCATTGCAGACGCCCACCCTTTCTTACTCACCTCCTGAACCCTTTCATGCGGGCAGAGATATTCAACAGTAGCTCAGCTAGAGCTGTCGGTACTGTGGTAAATGCTGAAAATTCAAAGCAGGAGAGAAAGAGATAGGAGGTAACTGAGTGATATGGGAACTAGGTGGGAAATTCCTTACTCAGAAGATTCAGGAGGTATGAGTGTCTCGGAGGGATCGAGGAGTGCAGGAAACTCATCTGCCTGAAGCACTTCTGCAATGCAACAACTACACCCAGAGGCAGGTCCCCTTAGGTTCAGTAAATACAATGATCGAGAGAGAGCAAGAAAATGTTCCAGAAGGTGATTCAGAGAAGCAGCAGCTACTTGGGCATAGCAACATGGCTATCCCCAAGTTGCCCTCTGGAGAAACTCCTCTTCCCCTCTGTTGAGTGTGTAGGGAAAGTCTCTGCCTTCATACCCGAGCGAGAAAGCCTCAATCTATCTCCGTGCATCATCTGTGGATGGTGGTAATGAAGAGCTCGACTGGGACATGCGGAGGAGTGTTCCTGGAAGGTGAGTGCTAGAGCAGCTGTGGAGGATCGCCCGCAGCAGGAAATTATGAGTGGCTCTGCACATGCACAGGGCTGGAAAGTCCCACACAAAGAGGGACATGCTTGCTCAGATCAAGGATAGATACTCTTCTCTCGGTTACTCTTGTAGAAAGGGTTATGGTATTTCCCTTTGGGAACTGCGTATCGTGGGAAGTAAATTTTAGCTGTGTTTATCTTAAGTGGTTTTATATTCCTGCATTAGTTTGCTGCTGTAAAAGAAAGACTGCCATTTGCATATCTCCTCAGGTTTTGAGTGGACAATGATAACAAGAAGAAATTTCTCAACTACTCTTCAACCTGAACATTGCTTGTCTTTTCTTTCAGCCTTCTGTTGAATGAAATATCATTTCAAGCTAAGGGAGGCACTATTTGACAGAACAATAGATATCTCTCCATACCTGTCAAGTTAAAGAGTAACAGGAAGGTGCTATACTTGGATCTATTATCTTACTTAAGTATTATGCACAATCCAAACATACTTTTCTCTGGAAATAAGTATAACTGTTAAGCATTGGTGACATATGCCTATGTATTAGTATATTATATACATGTATATATTTATAAATATGCATATGGTGAATAGATTGAACAACTAAGGGAGAAAACAAGACCCACATAAAGAAGTTAAGTTTAGTATTCCGTTACTGTTCTCCTAGCTAATGACTGTCCTCTAAAATGGTCTCGTTCATGTGCAGCATCCTCCATCAAGTGGTTACAGATGCAATATATCCATTTGAGACATTGCAAAGGCTGAGCGCCAGAGCTTGCACTTCCCTTAAGCACCTGTTTCATCCACAGCTTTGAGGTCAGCAGAAAGTGTTGCCCTGTTTTCATTTGACTTTGGTCAGTTTCTCAATGTGCTAAATGCAATTTTTTTCCACAGTTCAGAGGAGAATCTCCCATCTGCAAAAAGGACCTCAGAGCTAAGCTTGTTGTGTTACCTGGGGTATGAGGGTAGTATCTGCACAGAGACCAGGCAGACCTGGCAAGACAATGGTCTGGACCACGGGCTGGGGTTTTCAGTTACAAGGTTCACTTAACCCAAAAAGCCTGCTGCTGCAGAAGGCTACAGATGTTTCATTACTCTTCCTTGGTTCTTCCTGTCCTTACAGAGACACCGCACATCCTACGAGTTTATTTGAGCTTTCTGTTCGAGACTGTGACTTGACCCCAGACCACTGAAGAGCCGATCTCATCCCACACAGCAGGTGCTTGTGTGAGATCTTACAGTTCTTGTCCTTCACAAATACTTCTTAGCCCTGTCAACTGCCAATTAAATCTCCTTATTGTGATACAAAGAATGATAGCAGCATTTTCTATGCCCAAACGTTCCCTAGACTGGTAACATGCTCAGTATATATTAAGAATATAAGTGCGCTCAGTCCATTCACAACACACAATAAGTGCACAATTCAATTAACTAATGCAATTCATATTTCATTAGGACAGAAGCTGCTTGTGACCTTAAACGGACAACAATTTCATGACAGCATCGCGGAATTTTAATTAGATAGGAAAATAACAAAGACAAATGAAACAGAGGGAAAACGCGCTGCCTGGCAGAATTGTTCCAAAGAACTTAAAACAAAAGATGCAGTTGTGCTGGCATGTCCTTCTCCTCCTTCCCCCTTCCTAATGATGCAGAGAACAAAACATTATTGCCTTTTTTGCCTCTGATTAACCACTTGTAGACAAGGCTATGTCAGCATTTATGGTATGCACCTGCTATGGTACCTAAAAGCACAGGAAAGAGAAACATAAGGGCCCGGTTTACCTCTTGCTTATGGGTATCTAAGTGAAGAGCAGCTCCTGTAAGAAGAATAATTTTTATACCAATTTTCCAAATTTGTTTCAAAGGTCCAAATATTGGATCCTGTAATAATTTGTGAAGGAAAGTGGTAAACCAGCAGCAACAACAGATATGATTAATAAAGTTAATTGTTAGTATGATTAGTACAAAATAACACACAAAATCACAGTATCTAAAGGACTGATTAAAGTAGAGAGGGATTCCAATGTTAAGCTGCGATTGCTGTAATATTTCTTTTGGTGATACTCTTAAGAAAATGAGAAGAGATTAATAAGGTTAGTTATTAAGGTCCTGTAGTAATTTCATCCTTAATCCAAAGTATTACCATGTATGCTGACCTCTATGTGAAAAAAATGGCTCCCTACAGTCTGTAATTCAGTTTCATTATTTTACTAAATATTGTCAAAACTATGTCTTCTATTACAGAAACATAAAAGGATAAGATCCTCTAGTTTTAAATAGTACATTTAAAGAGACAGCAGAAGGACGAAACTACCAGATCAGAGCTCACAGTCCGCAAAACATGTTCCCTTCCCCCTGACCCCTCTCTCAGACTATGACTTCTGTTTTGAAGATAAAATCAGCAAATACGTTTCGTACAAAGCTGGCCAGATTTTGTATTAAAGGCAAGATACTGTGTAGGAAGCAATTGGATGTGTAGCAAGATGTGTCTGTTTAATCAGGATATTTGTTGATCTGGGTCAGTAACAGGATGGTTATTTGTCCCTGGCCAGTGGGTGGCAATGGCAGCAAATGGCTTATAGTAGACAAGGATTGATTTTGATAAACATGTCCAGATGGGTATGATTTAAATCAGTAAATATATTGCTTTGTATAAAGAGATATTTTTACATTAATTTTAAACAAATGTTTACATCTAGCAGTCACTAGATGCTACATATACACTTAAAATAATATTTGAACTAGTATGATCAGTAAAGAAAAAGGAAAATAGCTTTGCCTTCTTCGATCTTAACGCCTCTGATGTTTTTCTTCTTTATGAGGTATTAGATCAAAGCCCTGTTGTCTGTATATTAATATTATTTAGTAGTGCTTTTCTCAAACTTAATATGAACTGAAGTTAATTTTACGGGAACAGATGAAGTTACTTTATTGGCAGTATTGTCAAATAACTTCTGTAATGCAATGAAAGCATCAAAACAGTACAGCTGCTAAACAGAGAGATCATAAAAAGGGAGTTTCCAGAACTCACTGATATTAGCTACTCACCCATACATTCCCTTCCTCTCAAGTTTCAAGATGAGATTATTATAAAAAAAGGCTGATATGTCAAAAAAAAAAAAGAGAAAAAAAAGAAAAAAAATAAAGAAACTGTCTGAACAAATCTGCAAATAAACCAACTTGGGGGAATTCCCACGTCTGTGTTTGACCTCCACGATCAAAATAAGGCATCCTCACCCCGATAAGAGATTCTGCTAGTTTTTTAGCACTGAACTCTTCCCCCGATCGGGCATCTGGCTGTCGCAGCTCACGCTTCAGGAAGGCTGTGCTGTAACTGTGGTCGGCCCAGCCTGTGCCAGCCCCTCCGGCAGGTCAGAGAGGTGACAGATGGGGCACGGGCAGTGCTGTGGGGACCAGAGTGGTGGCCGCCACTGGTCACGGTGGCAGCGTCTCACCTGGCCCCCGAGCACCGCGCTGAGTCCCCGCACCACGGAGGAGCCGGGCCCAGGCTATTTATTTGTAATGAGGACCGTCATGCAGCCAAATTGCTCTGTACGGCTTCCTTTGTATTTTTTTTTTCCTGTTAAGTTTTTGGCTTGGTTGATGGAGGACGGGGAGGAAATGCATCCCAGCAAAACTGCCTCTCTTTGGACTTGCAGGGGCCTCATTCCAGTCTGCTCACTGGCCTTGGCCTTAACATGTTAGACATAATGTGTTGTGATTTTTTTTTTTTCTACACTTAAATTTAAAAATTTGATGCCAGATATCTTTCTTTCTCTTACAACACTGGAAAACTGGAGTCACTCTGCAGCTGTGCTGGGACCTGCTCTGCACAGCCAGTGATGCCACTGACGGCTTTTAGATAGAAGGAAACGGAGGCTAAAGAGCAAAGAAAATTTCTTGCTCCGCATTGTTTTTGGAGACTATTTCTGGCAGACAGGAAGGACTCGTAAAATCACCATCAAACTTATTTTAGCTAATTCCATACGTGAGTCGAAGTATTCCAGAGGTGTGCATCAAGCCTCAGAGACCTGATGGCAAATTTTGTTCCCTGATTAGACACAGAAACAAGAGTATGACACTCTAGGGGCCGCCTGGAAGTGCTTTCCTACAAATAGTGGGGAAAACAGCTTTCAGATGATACACAAGAATATTAACGGGAGTGGGTCCAAATATTGTATTCTAAAATGAATACTTTGATAATCATAACAATGTGCTTTGAAAAGTATCACTTTAAAAGGTCAGCTATACCACCCTCTGACTGCACATTGAAAGCATAGCGGATACATTGAGTCATACATATTGTTCATTGTCATTTGCATTTGGTGAAATCCCTGCATTTTACCCAATTTAGTAAGCCAGCACCGCCTTGGGCTCCCTTGGCAATACTCACCTCTAAATGCAGTTACTGTTTGTTGTGCTAAAACAGCATCTCATCCCATCCCACACCACTAAATCACTCTTCGGGCTTTTGATCAATGTTTTCAAGCCTGTGAGTCATTTTGCATTAACGGAAAGAGAGGGAGCGGCACACTACAGCAATGCGGGTATTTTGAGATTCACATCTGAGATACTTTTGTGTGTGTTGCTCTGAACAAAATGACCATCTGTATTGGTTTGCAGACAGCCACTGGTGCATCGCAAGACCTAACTTCGTATTTGTGTGGATAAAGACCGGCTTAATTCAACAAACACGATGTAGCATCATCAGGCTACGTGTCATAAAAAAGGCCTTACAAAAGTCAAATACACTTTTTGCATTCCAGCCTTTATTTTTAAAATCATCCTCGGAATTCGACCTCATGGCCTTTTCCTTACTTTTTGCACATCACCGAGTTAGGGACTGTTCGACTTTCCAATAGTCATGTGAGTGATATTTCCAACCAGAATACAGTGGAAGCTGTCCTCACCCTTCCGGGGGCTACACCTGAAGAGTACGCAAATTTTGTGGGTGTTTAAACCTTCTTTTATTTTCTATGAGCAATGTAAAAATGACTCATTCGTGCTTCAGCTGGAACGTATAGTTTGTAAACACCAGCAGGGAGCAATCATATTTCTAGCTTTGTAAATAAAACCAGTCCAAACTGCGCTGAGCGTTCGCTCCTGTTAGTGATTTGAGTTTTTTGTGGGAAGGGCAGGTCTGGCAGCCACAGCTGCCAGCGGTCGGAAGGGGAACCCAGAGCTGTCCAGCAACTGGGAGATGGGGAGGAGGTGGAGGGAAGGAACAGATGCACCTTCCCATCATAGTGCTGACAGTGGCCTTTCAAACCATTTTGAATAGGAAAAAATAATAAAATAAAATCCCCCTCACAGAGATGCACAGATAGGGAAAGCAATGTGGAGCCTAATTCAAAAACCACTGAAAGCAAAGGAAGACTCTTGTCGTGGATGCTCTGGACTGAGCTCTGCTTGGAGGACAGTCAAAACACGTGCCCCTGCCACACACACACTATTTTAAAACTAGTTGGTTTGCTGCCTGAATAATTTAGGCTGAATTGTATAAAAGCATATACATACCTTGCAGAAACTGCTCAGGAGAGAAGTCACCTCAAAGTGCATTTATAAAACCTAACACTTTATTGTGCTCTGGAAACCATAATTTGTTTGTAAGGATGCAATGAATACTCTCCTCCCCAAAAGGTAGGCACATCATTTGCCTTCTCCCTGATATGGACAGAAAGATCAGCGCTCAGAGGATTTACTTAACACCCCTAACCCAAGCTGCACAAGTACGTCAGAAGGAAACTTTGGCATAGGAACCTGCTGACTTGCTGCCTCTCTCCATTGTCTACCAGAAGGAGCACATGGCAGTCCTACTACATGGCAGTCCTAGGGCAAAATGCCGAGTGCCATCTGCAGATCCTGTTTTCCTATTTGTGTTGGACTGAGCCACCTGGGCTTCCATTCCCAGCTCTCTCGTCCCCACAGTTGTTTGGCCCTTGACTCCCCAGTACCCACTGAGGCTGCAGCTCTTGAAGCTCTGCTTTGCTCCAATGCTGATGTTTCCAACGCAAAGTTTCTTTGAGATTCAACACATCCCTCCAGTGACGCCTGTTCGGAGTTAACCACTGATGAGTAATAGTGTGTAAAAGTCAATTACATTCATATTCATAGTTGCTTGCTACTTTAAATGTTAGCAATGGGGGAACTTGCCCTACAGGAATGAGGAGATGGGGGCAAACTTTTATTAGCCCCACATGAGCTTTTATCTGTTTTAAATGTTGCATTGTCCCAGGGAAAGAAGTGCCATTGTTAACAGCATTGGAGGTAGTCAGCTGCACTCAATTTAAAATTAAAAGGGGAAGGAAAAATAAATGAAAAGCGAAAAAGAAAAGGGTCTGCCTGATGCACTGCAGTATGGCAGGCTATGGTAACTTGCCCCAGAACAGTTTTATTGAATCCAGCCCTTCAGTACAAAAGAATTTGTTAACCGCTTCATGATCTAAAGTCTGCTAAAGACATTACCCTCACTGGCCAGCATGAGGCTGTTCCCACATGCTGTAAGCACTGGGTTCACTCATCAGTACTGAGTCCAGGGTTGCATCTACAAGTCAATCTTATCAAGTCAAGTGCACAAATTGTGCGTCTCTGGTTCTGCCTCAGGCCCATGCTACATCCCTACCCAAGGTAACGCCGCTGAAGTCGGGACTGGCAGAGCTCAGCTCAGGCAAAGGCACAGGCTGGGAATGTTAAGTGCAAAGCTGCTGTTTAAAACCAGCTGGTGTTGAGGCTCTTGTGGGCTGAGCTTCTCCTGCCTCTGCACAAGGACAAGTGGCAGTACAAGAGACCCCTTCTCCTGCCTTGCCCGGCACATCGCCTGTGACAGACGTGCAGTGCAGGGACGGCACAGAAACCACTCTGTGACTGTCTGCACCAGCCCGATCCGGCATGCCTGGGGACACCTACCCTTGGGGTGGTGCAGGATCCGCTCCAATAAAGTTATCCCAGTGTGAAAAACAGCAGAAGCAGACGTCTTCTGCATGAAAAATAAAACTGCACGAACGTAATCTCTGTGTTACTGGGGGAACCTCACCTTTGAAAATGTTATTTTATTGGGCTCATAAAGGCTGGGGGCAAGAGAGGCCGGTGTGACTCTGGGAACTGCTAGTATCTTCACATCGATTTAAGATTTCCATTCAGTATCATACATTTTCCAGTTTGCACTTCACTGACGCACACGATCCCGAAAGAGACGCAGTAGTGCATGTTTATTATATTTATTGACCAGGTGGCCGTAACTGCCCAAATTACACTCGCTGCCTTCCATTCATCACACCGACTTAATGAACAGAGGAGCCGGCGGATGTCAAACAACCAGCCAGGAGAAATAAAAGAGAAGCCAGGCTCGGTGTCACCCAGCTTGAACCAGCCCACAGGTACCTCTTACCCGGCCGTATCCATTCAGCTCCCCTGCAATCCCGGTGTGAATGAACCAGAGCCACTGCCAAGCAAACAGATAAGAGTCTGGAGGAACTGATCAATATATTTAGATAAGGTGTAACAAGAATACGTAGCAACCCACGCCTTTGTCCGTGCTTGGCAAAGAGGAGAGGAAAATAAAAATCCCTGTATTGGCTGCTTCCGGCTGAATTCTTCTCTTTGACGCTATGGTTAATCGACACCACCGTAACCATGGAGTTAGCCTAAGTTCAGGATAATGCACTGGCTTTAATAAGAAACTCAAGCATAGAAATACAGTCGGAAAGTCCTCAGCAAATTCATCTTTTGAACTCGTTCAAGCCACCTGCACCTTCATGTACACTGCTGTTAGAGAGAAGATGTTGGAAGTTTAAAAATAATTCAAAATATATTAGTCATGCTTGAAATGGCCAAATGAAGATTAGAAAAAAGCTACGAAAAAAATCCCACAGCTTAACTGAACATGAGGTGACATTAAAGGGTATGTAAATATTTATATGTAATTTTATAGCAGTATGCTATATACTGTAACTTCTTTGCTCACACACCGACTCCAGTGCTCACTAATTGGAATTTCTTCAGCTCTGAAAAGAACCTTTATGGGACTGAGAAAAGAAAAACTAGGACGGCATCGAATACGAACTAGCTTTTTAGACAAGAGCCATTTACGTGACCAAGGCTGTATTCAATTGCCTTTGCTGTTTTCTTGCAGAGAAGCAGCTGAGCAGTTTTAAATAATGGAAGAAAAGAGTCTGTTTATAGAACAAACTGGAAATGAGACTCTACCTGCAGAGGCTGAATACATAGCCAAAGTTTTCCTCTGGCTTCACTTGAGTTTATTACAAAGTTAAGGAAGGCATATTTCATCTTTTTTCTTCTCTAAACTATATATGTGTGTATATATATATATATCTATATATATAGATAGATAAATACATATGTAGACACACACAGGATGGACAGAGCAGGTCAATCTGTATAAAATCCCCTCTATCTTTAGCTGAAAATTTTTCTGATGTGTCAAATTCAGACTACAGTGCAAAACTAAAGTCTAGAGAAAAGTATTTTGAGACCTGATTAGTTTTCAGGGGATTTTTTTCTTATACATAAAATTAATACTATAAGCTTACCTGTGTCTTGTGTAAGAATCTCTTAACCTTCTTTCACTATATTTTTGTAAGACAATATGTTTAGCACAGGAAATTCACCAATGACACATTATGAGAAGGATATTGCTAATCAAATTTTACAGAAAATCTCATCAAATTATGAGGGGAAAAAAACCCATCAGCTTTGTGTAGCATCCTTGTTTGTCCAAATGTATTTGTTGTAAGCACACACTGTATTACCCACCAGAAAAAAAGCTCAGCCAAGCCACGTTCTAACACTGAAGTGCGACGCGTGTTGACAGGTCCCTCCATCTACTGGGCTCCTCTAAAAACATTTTATCCTCAGTTTACTTAGGTATTTTATTTATAGCCTGGCCCAAACTTTCAGCTGTGGTTTTAGCCTCACTTTACATCCACTGAGTCCAGTAGATTTCAAGCCTTATTTTGGCCTGGGAGGTGTTGATCGCCCATCCCTTAGGAAAGCTCACCGTTTGGCAGCTGGCAATGCCAAACCCTTCAACAGCAACAGCAGACACCAACTATATTTCTTTTCCACCAGTAATATTTTCCTAGGTCTCTAGATGTTGGCTGCCTACCTGGCTTTGCTCTGGCTTGATCCGGTATGTGCCTACGCAGATCAGGATGAGGCCTTACAAAAAGAGGACTTGTATTATTCTCATGCTACTGCTCCTCTTTTTGGGAGAATCAAGGTTTTTCCTTCCCTTGCTCACTACAAGGACCACAAGATGACCCGCAAGAGTGCTCTATGAGAGTGTCCCTTTTTAAGTGGGTCTCTCCCCCATGGAAGCTTTTCCCTTTTGTTTTTAGTATTTAAAATTAGTCACTGGAAGATGATGAATCCCACATCTTACGCCTGGGCCAACTCTAACACAGTTATTGCAGGCAAAATGAAACAGCATCGAGAGAAGACGACATCGATGAGGGATTGCTAAATAACTCAGGGCCGTGGGAAGATTCCACAGGCATGACCACTGCAGCCCTCAGCAAGTTCTTTGTGAAGACCAACCCAATGCATGTTGAGATTATGCTTCCAGATTGCAGGATGCAATATTCACAGTAATTATAACCCTAGCATTTGGACTCTTATCAAAAGGAAGAAGTTCATGGCCAAGCACAATTGTAAACACCACTTACATTTTAGCAAAACCTAAGCCAACAGATAGATCCCTACAATCCAGAAAATGCTGAGCTACAACGTTCCTGATTTGCCTGCTAGAGCCAGAGATGCTGTAAGAACCACGATCTTAAACTTTTCCCCCAACATTTCCTTTAAAGAATCTTAAATTAACTGCAGACATAATAATGATACAAACTGCCTTGTGATCACCTAGGACAGGCACATTATCACCTGTACGAGCATAGCAGTGTGCACTGTTTTGATTTGGTTTGTTTTTTCCCAGGTTAAAAAGAAAACAATATTCTCTAGCAGGAAGTATGCACACTGACCAACAGCTGTGACAGGGGTGGTAGCAACACCGTCCAGTTAGCAAAGAGCAATGCTCAGCTTTATAAACAGTGTTTCCAGCGAGCTGGAGATTTCTGGGGCAGTCCCCACACTGACTTGGCGATATTGGCTCCTTAGAAAGGAAAAAGCAGCATCACACTAGTGAGATGTCAGAGGCACCCAAGAGCAAAGTTCTTGCAGAAAGGACAAAGTCAACCACTAGTCACTCTGTGTCCGAGCCACCTGAAATCCTGATAGTATCCTCCAACAGCTGTTTCGCAGCACGAATGCTTGAGAAAATTGAAGAACGAGAGCCTGGGAGCATCCGTAGCTGCATCTTCAGAGTTAGAAGGGCATATCCTACTCAGAGACCCCCAGAGCAGCCTGCCTTATGCAGAGGCAGCCCCTCTCTCCTGCCCACACTGCGGAGCAATTTCCAGCGCGGCTGCCCAGGTGGTTATGTGTTACAACCTGCAGATAAAGAAACACCATGCGAAAGCGTATTTGAATTTCATATCCAAAATGTGCTACATCTGTTCAGCTTGGATGGGTTCAGTGGTTCAGTATACCAGGCTAATCTGAACCTGTTAAGTGCTTAATTAGGCCCCGATTCACCGCACCTCTTGCTTTACTTTCTGCATAGCAGAATTCTATTTTTTCCATGACAAAAGCATTTCCCTAGCCCTTTGGAAAAGGCATTTCACTGAAAGGCATGGAGTAGTAGGAAATGGTTTGCTCTCGGTGTGATAGAAATAAAGTCAACGTGATAGATTAATACGGACTGGAAGTTATTTTTTTCCCAGATGTCACACTTGTGCTTCAGAAATGAGTGATCTCAAGCAGCAAATAAATTACCAGCAAAAACACCAAAATAAACATCATTTATAGCAAAATAAGTGCCATAAGGAAATGTGTTATAAGCAAGATCATGCTGAGCCATACAAAGAATAACAAGCATTTGCTTGTCACAGTGCAGAGCAATGGTTACAGCACGCACAGGAAATTATGTCTATACCACAAGAGTGTGCGTCTGGACTTAAAACTAGGTGAATGGATCAGATCTTCATCTGGTGTAAGGCAGAAAAGCTACAGAGATTTCAGTCAGGTTTTAGATGATTATTGCTAATGAGCTCTCGTTCCCTGAACTCTGCAGAGACGCTTGGTTTACAAGGCCATGGCTTTGAAAATTCATAATCTTCCTTTTAGGCTTCTCCATCAGGAATTCCTTATACAGATTTGTTGTTTGATCCTCCACAGAAGGAAAAAAAAAATGAATAAATCTGGTCTTGTATGGGTACTGCCAACAAATTGACAGAAGCACCAAAATTAAAACTCTGCTCAGTTGAATTTGGGAATGAAAGAAGAACCTGCTCAGGTGGTGGGGGGTCCAAAATGAAGCCCACACAGCATATTGCACGCAGAAACTTTCAGAGGTCCTATGAGCTGCTATGACACAGATAAACTGCACCCCCTGAAGCAGGGACGATGGGGATTTTCCCTCAAGGGCTCTAGCATGAACGTGCAACTTCATTAGCAGCCAGTGACCCCATTAGGTGAGACTCTTCACTTCTTGGCTTGGACAAAACTTTCCAGGGACCGTCACAGCTGTATGCCACGCACACAGATCTTATTGCTGGGGTGAAGGAGATGGCTTTGAAAGTCACATTGAGGAAAGCATCGCTAATTTAAAGATCATCCTTTGGGCTTGAAGAAAACAAAGCATTTTGTTTCAGGTTTTGCCAAATTTGTCTGCTGTAACTTGTAGAGACACCTATTCTGCAGTACAGAAACCTGCTCATACTCCCAGGTGAGGCGCTGACAGTGAAAACCACACGTAGCCTAAAAAGGCTTCTCTTCTATAATTAGGGGAGAAGTACATGAGACTATTTATTTCTAACATGACTCCATACTGTGGTTTTTTTAAAAGAAAAAAACTGAAAAACAAAAAAAAGGAAAACTCACAAGCAGCTGATGACCTGCTCCATGGAGATCAGTTACAGACAAGCAACTGTGCTCTTCACAAAGGACTTTTGATGTAGGCAGCAGGCAAACAGTGATTTAAGATGGGCTGGGCTTGTGGGGTGGTGATGGCAGGGGACATTTGCGGCAGGCCTGAACTCTTTTGCCGATGAGCTCAAACCATGACAGACCTCAGAGTCCTGTTCTCTGGGGATGAGGGTGTTCGGGAAGCCCGTGACAGTGTCTGGCGAGCTGGAGGATGCTGCTGAGACTCAGCACAGTCTTCTTGTCCTTTTACAAAACAGAGGAGAGGAAATAAATGACCCTGCAACCAGTGGTCCTGGTGGGATGGATGCAGTGAACTAAGCGTAGCAGGCACTGAGACTAGGAAGGTGGTAGAGATTCAAACATCTACTGCGAAGAAGGGAGCTGTGAGAGCAGCGAGGAAGGAAAGGTCATGCTGAATGTCACGTTTTTCACTATTCAAATCTGTCGGGTCACAGATGCTTTTAAACAGCGCGTAATGCCTTAAATTGTTTCGTTCAATTAAGCATTGCTAAAGCTTTGACCTGAGTTTAAATTCTGGCCCAAAACATAAGCAACAACGTTCACCAAAAGTCTGCTGTGACAAAAAGATACGGCAGACTCTATTATCTGTACCAGTAGAATTTCAACAGTGGGCTCTGGCTGCTCCTGTAAGGTTCTTATACGTATTTTGGAGAGAAAGGGGATATATATGTTGTCATCTGTACACGCCGTATCAGCTGCTGTTCCTAATGCGTTCGTCTGGCATGATTTTCTGTTCCTTTCCTTAAAATTTCCTTTTATGGCTGCCATGCAGTAGATCTGTTATTTTTAAACTACCGCATTTTTTTTCTCTTAATACTCATCTGATTGTTCAAAGCTCGACCATGGATTCTCAAAGTATACATCTGCATTTTTCCACAGCTTCATAGCGAGTTCATTCTAGATTTTTATCAGCAGAAGGATTTCAGCCTCACAAGTTTTCGTGGCTTCAGCATCAGTGACTACAGGTGGGAAGTGTTGATTCATCAGCAAGCAAGTTCGAAGACTGCAAAACAAACTTCTGCCATGTCACCAAGGCTGAGCAATAAGCTATCTGGTGTACCGGAGTTTCCAATGAAAGGCGTTTTTCAAGAAGTACCAGCAGTTCTGAACTGCTGGTATGAGTGAAGGGTATTTTTTTAAACTGTCCCGAACTCTCCCTCTTCCCACTTTTGCATTGCCGTTCTACTCTGGAAACTTCTTTTTGCTGTTGATTTCGTAATGCCAACGCTTTCATTTAAGAGAGCTACTCTTCAAGGCAGGGCCTTGGCTGATGTGAAGTGGTTCGGCTCTGCTGACTTGTCACTGGAGCGATGCCAGCTTGCACCACCTGAGACAGAGCCCTCCCTGCATTTTCAGAATCAGATCTGCTGTATTTAGAAACAAAAATCAATTTCGACAGTTTCTTAATCTCGTTAGCTCCATAAAATCACGCAGCAGGGCAGGGAATGGCAGCTGGCAGGCATCTGTTACAGAACAAATTTTACCAGTGAATGGAATATCTCCTCAACCATCTGCTTGTAATGTGTAGAAGGAGAAATTACCATCACTGGTGACTTCAGCCTCAGGGATATTTGCTGGAGAACTAAGTTGGTCATTCAAAAAATACCTTAGACGGTCATGCATCCAGCGCACTTGAGATGAGCAGTGACCTCATTCAAACAGACAAGAAAAAGAGTTTACAGATTGAAGAATTAGCAGGTGGTTGTGCATAACGATGACCATATTAGGATCAAGTAGAATAAAGAATCAGCCAAGGAAGTGTATGACAGAAATTTAAATACGTCAGTATCCCCAGACTTGACGTATTAGCATAACTGACTGGCTACAAAAATTAGCAATAGAAAGAACTGCCAAAAACATGGTTTTATAAAAAGATAACCACAACTCAAGCCAAAAAAGTGCCTAAAACTATTAGTCTAGATAGAAGGGCATTTCTACTAAAGAAGGAGACACAGATGCAATGATAAAACATGCAGATACATAAATTCAGTTAGTAAAGGATTTAAAAATCAGAATACAAGCCTGGTGTGAAAAGCCTACTGCCTGTTTCCATGGTCCCTACCCAGTGAAAGGAGGGTGAGGCTTAGCCAGAGGGGAAGCAGTACTTTTGGGAACCACGTGTGAGACTGCTGTGGGCAACACGGCATGGTGCAGCACCATGCTGGTGATGGTGCTGTCCTCCACAACCAGAAGCGGTTAAACTGTGGCTCAACTAGTTTGTCTCTGTCCTGACTTGCTCTCATGTTTCTGGACTCATAGCTAGCTGGAGCCTGCATATCATTGCCCCACACAGTAGTGGCACAGCATGGATTGGAAAGGTCTCACAGCTCGGAGAGACATAGGAAAACTCAAGAGAGAATCACAAAAATGACCTGGCATCAAGATACAAGCCTACTATGTGCTCAATCCATCTATGTGCTCCAGGCATCCGACCTGTTCTTCTGGGCCCACTTGGTGACACTTCATTTTCTCTTCTCTTTGTGGTCCAAAACACTGCAACATGGAATCTTTCAGGCTTTGCAAATGAACACGTGGGCTAAGTTTATGCATGACACAGGGGTAAGTAAGCTAGACAAGTTAATAGCTGCTATGTCCCTAGCCTCTACAAACCTAAGGAGGCTCTTACTCTTTCCCACAGATCAGAAACACATTTAACTACCCTCCAGCTAGCTCCGTCTCAGTCAGTTTGAGGTGGCAATACAAGATCTGCTCTTCGCCTCAAAGCAAAAGACACACAAAGGTGCACTGGGGTCTGTCTGGTAGCAGAGGAACTGCACCTAATAAATGAAGGCCAGAAGGTATCTGGACACGTCTGTAGGTATCATTTAAGTTTTACTTGGCTGTTTTGCAAAAAGAAAGTGCAGTATTTACAAAGCTCTGTGTGAAGGTACACGAGCGCTCCAACGAGTGTTGCTGACTCACAGAGCCTTTGCAGTGAAAGGAGATCACGAGCTCTTAAGGAGAAGCATATGCGTGGCAGGGGAGCTCTTGGGAGAGCAGAGGAGGATGCGTCCAAACATCAGAGCTTCTGTCATTAGACTTGAGCCCCTTTTCACTCACAGGGAAACAAATTAAGATCAAGAGGGTTTGGCCATTGACCAGCAGGAGTCAGGAGGGAGAGCCTGGTGGATGCTGTAGGAGGAATGGTAGTGCTACTGCGTTGCCGAAATTTTGGGGTGGGGAGTGGTAAAGAGTTGTATATTTTGGAATCTGAACACTGAAAGGTTTTGCAAGAAACTTGAAGGTTCGTCAGCTGTAGAGATGGCATGTGTTTACTGGGCCTGCAGCTAGAAAAACTAAATCCTGTGGCATGGAGATCTTTAGACAATTTTCTTATAACGAAGGACATCTTCACGTACCCAAGCAGAGGGTGCCAAAGCCACAGGGTTTCTAATCAGCCCCCAGCACTACACATGCCCACACACCTTTCCCAGGGAGAGGCTTGCCCATGACAGCCCCAAGCCTTGCAAGCACCTCACCATTAGGTTTGAGCTCAGCCAACCTCACATATGGTGCCGGGGCTTCCCTGCTCAGAGTAAAAGGAGTCTTAAACGTTTAAGAAAGGCCGTAGTGAAAATCAGCTGGCTGAGCAAAGAGCTAGCCCAGAGAAAATGCAGGAGACAAACATGCCCTCACCCCAAGGCCAAAGTGTGGGGTTAACTCGGGATTGCAGAGCGATGCCTCTGTCCTCTGGGAGTTTAGATGCTTACATTTGGAACCACTTACTTTCCTTCAAAGAAAAAAAAATAACCCAGAGGGCTGTACATTCCTCTTCCTTCCAAAATCACTTATCTGGTCTAACCCAAGGGGGTCTGGGCTCACCCTACTCTGCAGGGATGTGGGAAGACCTGGGATCATTCCTCTCCCAGCCCGAAGGGACTGCAGCCCACTATTTCATTTCATTTCAAACACAACATTGTGGGTTCTCCCACAAGCAGCAATCCCCTCCTGCTGTAGCTTTTCCACAGCTCATAGCTAATTTATTGAGACAGAGGGAAGAACAAGCCCTGTGACGGAACAGCAGATGCCCTCACCCAGGAACAATCATGACATCCAGCATGTACAGCACCAAAGAAGGGCTGCGTGCCCAAAAGTGCATCTGTTTCCACCACCACCCACTAGACCAGGCACGTTATAAAGACATCACCTCTGCTTACAAACTCTGACTCCTCTAGCATTAGTGTTCACTGGGGTGGGCAGCAAACCACAGAGCCCTGCACTCTGTGTGCACTACCTTAGGCTATAGAAATGCTGTATTATCACTGAAGCAGTTCCTTTAGAGGCATGCACACTGTGCTTTCCTTTCTTTCTTTGAAAGCCAGCAGGAGTATTTAAAGGAAAATAACTCCATTATCCTTTGCTTTTCCAAGTAGGATTTACCTTGTGTATCTGTGTATCTGTAGAATAAATGTATGTCCTGATTCCTAAAGCTGGGAACCAAGAGAGAAAGGTAAAGGAAATAAGGGGTATGAAAACCTCTTGTAAAAATTAATAATTTTCATGTGTCTTTGAGAAAGATCATTCTATGTATTCCTTTCTTTATGCAATCACAAATATGTTACAAGTCAGTAGAAACAAGAAACAGGGTTTACTTTTTTTTAACAATTGTTCTGGATTTGTTTGGTCTCGTGCTCTATACCTCCTATCGCTTCACTTGGCTTGAAATTGGAATTATTGCTCTTTGACCTCAGACAGATTAGTTTTTCTAGACTCTTGCCTTAGATGTTTGTAACACAACAACCCAGGTTATCCAATATCTAATTAAACACAGGTGGAGCTTGGATTTCTGATGGGAAGACAGCAGAAACCATTTTGAGCAGCCTTCACTGGCAGAGAAGTGAAACTAAGATGGTGGGGAAAGCATATTGCCTTTCCATTAAAGTCAGTAACAGTGGGTTTAGCCTCTTCCAGAGTGGTATTTGGTAGAATAACTTTGTCTTCTACTAGCAAATATATTCCTAAACATTAAAACTGATCTGTATGTGAAATGGTTGGGGTCTTTTGCTAGTACCTGTTGCATTGAGAACTTCTTTAGGGCTAAACAGTTTTATCTATAACCTGGAAGCATCCCTACAGCCCTCACTTAGAAGACAGAGCTAGCTAATTCTTACTCATACCTGTCCTTTCTGAACCTTGAATGTATTTTGTATTAGGCTACTGCTCCCTGTAAAAACATTACATTTCCCACCTTCTCCTGCCTTCAACTTTGCCATCAACAAAGTAAATTTTTAGGCTTGTAGTGCAGAAAATACAAAAGCAATGAGTTTAGTTCCACTTAAATAAGCAGCTACTTCTAAATAAACAGAGCTGTCTTAACAAGCCTGTTCCAAGTGAACAGTTTCATACTCTGATTCCAAACGTGCCATCAACTCCACCACTGTGACCTTTCCTCAGAAAGCTGTGCTCCAAAAAATATCTCCAACTCTGCTCCAGATTAATACCTCAGGCCTCAGTTCTGTCCCCAGCTCTTGCATTTACTAGTTATGTAATAGCCTTAAAGACAATTGATTAAAGATGTGATGCTTTCCTGCCACTGGAGCATGGAGCTGGACACCAAATGGGTGATTCCAGCACCATGGTGTGGGCCATCCTCCCTGCTTCCTCATCAAAAAGGTACGGACTTATACAGAGATTATCATCGCAGGTAAGCAAGGCAGGGGAACGTCCATGTCTGTTTGCTGTCAGTGGATAGTGGGTGCCTAACACACCCCAAGTCCCTTGACAATGTTATCCCAGTTACAGGCACACACTTGCCCATGCTACAAAACTGAAATCCCTCTGCACCATCTTGGATTGCCTCCTCAGCACTCTCCTCTTGAGCATAAGGAAGCAGCAGAAGGACCTTGGAGACAGCTAGGTGAAGGCACTACTGGTGGCCTGTCTTTAGCCGGCTGATGACTGCAAAGGTGACACATGAGATGAGCTGAGGCATGGAGCTCACCACATCACTGCCAAGTCTCTCCAGCACATCTGGTTTCAGGAGTCAACCCAGCCAATGCCCTTGAGAGAGGGGGAGGCCAGAGTGGCATCAGCCTTCTTACAGTGGCAGGATGCTGGTGTCTGAGCCTCTGTGCGGTCATTGTAATTTGCTATTGCATTGGGAACATGGAAAACACTGGTGGTGAGAGGCTGTATATCTATCAGGAGGAAGTTCAACACCCATGGCCATGAGTAGGCGCATCCAGTATGGATACAAAGCCTGCCCACATTACCCTGCCAGTGGCCGGGAGCCACGAAGCTCCCATGAAAACATGCCACTGCAGCTCCATCTGTCAGCCTTGTGAGACCTACCCCGCTCTGCGGGCTGGCCAGGGCACAAGGGTGCCTGTCTGGGTCCGAGGGTACCGGTGGCAGTGCTGATGCTCAGGGTGCAGAGGCGAGGGTGAACCCCTTCTGCAGTCAGGGGCAAGGTCACCCTTGCTGCAGAGGTTTTTCCTTCCACACTCTCCTCCGTCCGCAGGAAGCCTCTCCGATGTGATGAGGTGATGCGGCGCGGCGCCAGCCCGCACCTCCTCCGCTTCTGAGAACCCCGGCTCTCACCACTACCGGCCTTCCGCGAGGCCGGGCGCCGCAGCCAGCACAGCACGGCACCCGCCTGCTCTTTTCACTGGAATCCCCGGCTTTTGGCTATTTACATCCTTTTCTTAGAGAGAGACAGGAAGTCAAATGAATCAGAGCCATCTATGGTTACCTCTGCCACAGCCCTTACCAGGCTCCCAGCAGCACCCCATGCCTTGAGGGAGATACCTACACTTGGGCTCATGCTCTGCCCACCACCAAGATGAGGCGGGAATGGGCCACAGGCACCCCAGCCAGCACCATCCCTCCTGGGGTGGCAGGTAGGGACCAGGAAGGCAAGCAGGGATCCCCCTGGCCCCATTAGTCACAATGCCATTGCTCAGTGTTTCCCAAAGGAGGGAAAAGCAGGGCTGTCCTCACAGAGGCACCTGCAGAAGGAGGAGAGGACAGGTTCTCAGGCAAGCCCGCAGCATCCCTGCCACTGCAGCCAGAACCCTAATCCCGGTTGTGCAGGGGTGTATGCCAAAGGGAGGGAGGATGCAGGTGAAGCGTTTCAGAGTAAAGGGACTGGTTCCACAGAAAACTAAAACACAAGTCGTTCCTCTGAATGAGCACATGGTGTACAAAAACACCCCACCAAAGGAAGTATACCCTTTGCTCTTCTCTCACAACACGTGGCACACACACACAGAGTGTTAAATTCTAGTGAGCTCTGCTGCGCATATTCTCTGGAAAGGTTTTCTTCCCTCCGAAACAAAAAGCAAAGGCAAAGAGCAAGGCAGCAGCTTTAACTGACTCTTCTCCAGCGAGGAAGCAGACCCTCCAAGCAAGGACTGGGCTCTGCGTTTGTGTGAGCGAATTCGAGTTACAGTCTCTTCTGCCCATCAGCTGTAGGAGGCTGCCTCTGAACCCAAGTGATGCATCCGTGCGCTCACCACTGCCTGTTTCAAAGGACACCTCTTGCTTCAGGGAATGATTCTGGCTGCCAGAAAACACTGCAAGGAGAAAACTAACACAGTATTTGGGCTGCCTTTTTCCTATCCTCCTGTCCTAGGCCTTGCTAGCCGAGGGTCAGTGCTGTGAGGGAGCTCACCCCTGCTGCCCTGAGCACAGCTGAGCTCAGCTGCTGGGACTCCCCAAAGCTGCTGGGATTCCTGGCCTCGAGGAACGTTTCCCACTGGCTCACTGAGGTAGCTCTCTGCTGCACTAAACTCACTTGTGAAACATGTGTGGAGTATGGGACACTAAAGCAGAACCAGGCATCTTCCCAGCAGCTTTAGGGCCAGACCTTGGAAGCACCATGCCTAACGCTGCAGCACGCGAGCTGAAGCGGACAGCTTGCCATGGGTACACAGGATACCGCGGGGAAAGTCAGATCCGTGTGAATGGCTCTTGCAGAGCCTCAAATATTTCCTTTAGATGTCTATCCAATGCCCAACAGGCAGCAGCGTTCAGCTCAGTGGGTAAGTGATGCTTACCCACTGAGCTGCCACCCCGGGAAACGCTCTGTCCCCCAGGCTGCTGGCTCCTGCTGTCTCTGCTGGACACAGGTTCCACACTGTGTGCTGGCTCATGCTGCAGGCCCCAGCCCTTGCACGGGAAATCAGAAGTGCTCAAGGCTCCTGAGGTCCAAGTCCCTTTCGCCAACATAAAAAATTTACCGGCATGCTGGGAGCGCCAGAACAACGCACCCTTTGTGTCGCAGCTGAATCCACAAAACAAAGCGTATGTCTTCTTTTCATTAAGGGAAAAAAGTATCCATAAGTTATAGAGACAGGACATCCAAAAAAACCCTTTCCAATCAAAGGAACCCTAAATTTGCAACAGCAAGCATTCAAAAGGTCAGAGATGCCAGAACTGAGACTGCCTGCTCAACACCCAGAAGCAGCGGGCGGCTGAAATAAAGGACAGACGTCCTGCCCCTCTCGCAGAGGGGTGACTACATTCCCTGGCCACGTCGCACTGCCATAAAGTACCTGGAGAGAACAAATGGAAATATTTTCTTCAGCGGCAGGGGAGTGACAGGGAGAGGCGAAGCCAAGCAGCTCCGAGCCAGGGAGCTCTAGCCTGGCCGCAGTCCCTCCCGCACCCAAGCTTTGTCCCAGCGGAGAAAAAGTGAAGCTCCAAGTTCCAGTTTTATACCAGTTCAACTCCCATTATTTGAAAACAAGGAAGGCCTTAGCTATAAAAGTCAGATTTTTTTCTTTTAAAGGAGGAGAAGAGGAGAGGAGACGAGAGGAGGGGAGAGGGGAGGAGAGGAGAGGAGAGGAGAGGAGAGGAGAGGAGAGGAGAGGACAAAGGACTCTCTAGAATAATCCATTATATGGAGACGTTTCACTTGGAGTTGCATTGCATGAAACCCCGCAACAAAGCGATGGTTTTGGTTTTTCCTGAACAGACACAGCAGAAGATGCTTTTTTATCAGCATCACAAATATCAAGCTATATTTTTTGGAACTTGCACTCATATATTTCTGCATTGTGAATGTAGTCATAGCAGCTTGGGTTGTCAACTATTCGGCCCCTATACTAATTCTGAAACTAAATATCTGTGCTTACAAACAAACCAAAGGGTTCTGGCAGCCCAAGCTCACACAACTATACAGAGTGCACACCCTTTATTTTCTTAATCTAGGCTGCCTCCCAAAAATCAATTACTTCATTAAAAAGGTACCTTGTTTGGAAATTCAGACAAACTCTATGATCCATATGTGTGCCAAAGGAAAGGTTTTGTTTTGAAGTTTCAGTTGCTCCGTGGTTTCAGTCATTCACTTTATCAGCGAGTGTGATTTATTAGAAAAATACAAACAGCGAACAGAAATTAAAAATCCAGTGACCTTTCACTGCAAGGAACAGCAGTTTCACAATGCATTCCTGATTAGAAAAGAACATAAAATGACCCACATGCTGGTAGCTGAGCAACTGCAAAGTTGACTCTTTGCAATCTACAAAATCAGTAGATTTTTAATTTTTTTCTTTAAAAAACATAAACAGTCAGTGTTCCTGTTCCCAAGTGGAAAAAGTGTCTGAGGACCTTATTTACAGACTTGGAAGGACAGGCTAATCCCTTGTCCTTGTAGCCAGTTTTAGGAACTTTCAGGTTTTTCTTGGCAAATACTCAAATGCAACATTGATGTCTTGCTCAGGGTAGCTTTAGTCAACAAGATTTCTGTTAAACTCACCTGTGGTATGAATTGGGCAATTGTTTGGCCTTATTACTACCAAACAGTTATTTTAAAGAGTAATCCTTACATTTAACGAAATGACAGCAGAGGCCTTGGCTTAGATATGCACCAGGAAGAGAGCATTTTCTTAGAAAAGCATAGTTCTCAGTAAATGATAAACCACAGAGCTACTGCTGTGCACATTAAACCACAAAGCTATATTTATATAGAATTAAGGGTCTTAAATCCCACCTCCACCCCCCAGCTTCTGACATCCAAAAGCAAGGATTTTCAGATGCACGTCTTGCATTTTGACTCCCAGCACAACCTCCTGACCCACCCTATGAGGTATCCGTGTTACAGCCATTGGGAATACAAACTCTTTTTCCATATGACTGTTTAATTTAAGGCATCTGAAATGTCTCCACCACTTATTATTATTGATCTTCTGGTTTACAGTGATGCCAAGAGGCCCTACTGTGCCAGCTGCATAGCAAAGTACGAGTCCTTCCCTCACCGAGCTGCAGTCCAAAGAGACTAGAGAGGCACCAGGAGCCAGAGGAAGCAAGTGCTCTGATCCCAAACACGTACAGAGGAAATAAATCAGTCTCCAAAACAAGCAAGCATCCCGATTCAGAAACACAATTTAAAAATGCCCACACTTAACCCTTCGTGGAGACATGTGGGACCAGCAAATTCCACCAGCTCCTGCACACCTGGGCTATGTGCTATGGCCCAGCCTCGGACAGCGCTGCCACCAGTACTGTCTCAATGGCAGGGCCACCTCAAGCCCTCTCGATTTTTCCAGTGGAGAAGCATGAACATCCTTTATAACATGCTGGTACCTGAATTTGGGTCCACATGAGCTGCACAGTTACAAAAAGTATTTGGCAAAGCAGCTTCTGTCCTGGGGTAAAGGAGGGCAAGGTCTGTGGAATGGGACAGCAAAACAACCGATGAAGATGTTTTCCTATTCCTAATGCAAAAAACCGCCGGTAACATTACTTTTGCAGGCTTTTCTTTCCGTATTTCAGATAGGCAAGAAAAAAAAGAGAATTAATAGCACTATACTTGCACAGTGCAACCCAAATCCAAGTTCCAGCCACACCGACCATGCTCAGGAAAAAGAGACTCATGGGGCACATCTGCACTCCTCCAGGTTCACGCATGTCTGTCCCCTTCCCAAGGAAACCAGAGGAGGAGGAAAAGGGTGCGCAGGTCTTGCCCAGCACAGCCTTCAGCCATTGCTGAAGCATCCCCTTGAAGGTGGGGACAGAAGGCAGATAGACTCACCTGAGGCTCTGTTAGCATATCATAGCATTTTAAGAGCAACACAGAGCTTTCTAGGTGACTTGAAAAGCCTTCTATTCAGTCTAGGTTTAACCTGGCTGTCGTGTAGGTAAGGAAGCTGAAAGAAAGGAACATCTTTCAATAAAGCATTTAGTGCAGGGCTTCCCAGGAGTCTAGGAGTCATGTTAATAAAAACAAACTCAACTCTCAGTCCAAGTTTGCAAGGACTTTGTTCTCCAGCCGACAAAGGGAAGTCTAACAAGCCCTATCTGGCAGAATAGGCTCCTTGTGACCACAGTCACAGAGTTTCTGGCCTTCACTGTATGGATTCAGTAAACAGTAAGAAACAAGATGCTTTTCATGGGGTGTGTTGGCCACTGGTTACACCAAAGCTTCAGAGCAATTGTTGACATTTTCCCTGAATGTACTTACAATTTTGGGCAGTATTTGCTGTAAAATGACAACTACCTGCATCATATTGGTACAGAGTAATGCAGGACATCCAAATATCAGTGGAGGAGAGCCTGCGAAAAGCAGTAAGTAACAGAAAAATCAGTTTCCCAACTCCTTGAGCCATGATCACAGAGGACAGAAATTAAAATGCAGCTACAGGCAGGACACGGGCCATGTAAAAGTGGTACGTGTCAGCTCAGCCTGGCAGTGCCTGCCTATGGCCCATGGGCAGAGCTGGCTCAAGGCACAGTCCTGACGAGCTCTGCAGTAGTTTGTGCAATAATCTAAATAGGCTCTGGGCATCACTGAACTGAGTAGTTACTAATTACTACCCTTGTTGGCTCAAGTTGGGCAAAGATTTCATGCACCCCTGCTCTGACCCCATAAGGCTGACAGCTCTGTGAAGAAAGTGGAGAGACTCCAGCGATTCCTAGGAAAAAACCCAAAACCATTGGGTGACTCACTTTTCCGTATCAAATCTGATTATTTTGTATCTGTAAAGATATTTAAACCCACAGAGACTCCTACATCAAGTCCACTCACTTCACAAAGCAAATAATTTCCCTCCTCTTAAGCCAGCTGATTTGGTGGGGCACGCGTTATCAAGGAGAGCCAAAACACGTGGGGCTGGGCCGAAGGTACAACTGGTTGTTTGACCAACGCTGACCAAGCCAAAACACTATGTACTGCAATTTCCAGGCTGCTGAGGAAAGAGGCAAGTGTGGGTTAAAAGTACTCAAATGACCAGTATGGAAATACAAATATAATTTTGGTACCAATGAACTCTGTTTTAACAACGTATTCACTGGCGGGAGGAGAGGAACATTTCTGTCACATCTTGAAGGCAAGTGGGAAAGCAGCATTATGATGGAAATATAAATACTGCTTCAATAACCCTTTCTATATCTAAAGGGGTTTCTGTTTGGGGATAATTAACTTTCCCTCTAGGCACTACCTTATGCAAGTGCTTTGAATAACAAATAAAACAATGACTGAAATAGTCATTGTGCTCTGTGAGCTCACCATGCCCCACAACCTCCTAACGGGAGATACTTCGCACAAGTTTTATTCTCTGATCCGCACATGTAGCTCCCTCACTGAAGCCAGTGAGAGCCCCTTTTATGCTTCTCCAAGAAGAATTTCACTCATTATGTTTAACTACAATGAGCATGAAACAAATCCTTCTTATTAGATACCGAGTGACTGGAAAAATGCCCTAAGAATTTTCAGACGGCAACCTGGAGGACGCTCCATATCCCTGGGTTTACCATGGCTCAGCTCTAATTTATGAAGCAAGAGTCTGGCGAGAAGAACAAAAGCACGTGGACGCAGCTATTGCACATCTCATGATCAGTTCTTAAGTGGAAAAATGGATGAGATACCTGAGCTTGGAATAATTTTTTTGTAGTCAAGGGAATACACAAACTGAGTGGGTCTTGAAATGTTTCAAGGCAGTAAGATAACACAAAGGTACCACTCTAACACTACATCACTATATATTACATAATTATTATTTTAAGAAGGAAAAAGCGCTTTTTTTGGTATGTGTTAGTTTACTGAATCCTTGTTTCATTTATTCTAAACAAATTAGAAGGGGAAAAAAACAACCAAAGAGACCAGCAATTAAGAGGTGGTGAGAGGAAGAACAAAACCTCCCACTCATGGACCCATTGGATAGAACACAGCACGGAACAGACTCAGATGAGAGACAAACTGGTTTGTGCTTGCCACTCAGATTATCCAGCACCTGACATGAAAAGCGTAATTGCTGCATAAAATTAAGGGGGGGACGTGGGGCGTATTCTAGTTTATGTCTCTAGATTAGTTGATGATACACTCTTGGCATTTCTATCACCTCAGAAAGTTGCAGATATAAATTTAAAAGAGTGGCTTAGATCTGTAGAAACTTTGAAATGTAAGTGTCTGGGCAGGTGAGGAATCACTTTTTAAAAATAAAGGGATTAAGCAGAAGAAACGCGAAGAACTGTGAAAGGGAAAATATCGATGGAAAGATAACAAAAGCTTTCCTGATGAGATCAATTTAGCTACAGAAGGAGTAAAAACACTACCACTGGCTGGACATAAAATTTTACTAGGCTGTAGATGTCTTGCATCCTCACTCACAAACTCTTCTAGGTAGGGCTTTCTTTCTAACAGATGGGTAGGCACAAGGGAGCAAAGAACTGGTTCCCAAACACTTCTACTACCAAAAAAGTTAAGGCATAAGACAGCAGGAAAACTTTTCACTCTCGAAAGAGGTGAGTTGAACAAAATCCACAACACCACACGCCTTTTCAGCAAACCGTACCAGTTTTGCACAGAGCAGAGGAGGTAATTTTACCTCTTTGTTCGGGTAATAATAGATGGGAAGACTGGGAGGAAAAAAGCTACCCAGCCGTATCCAGAAATCTTACTGACATCAACAAATGTTCAGTTTGATTCCTCCCAATATCCCCATCTCTGAATAATCCTTCCTTAACCATGCCACTGGAGGTTCGAAGAAAGCAACTGTGGCAATCGAAAGGACCTTTTTTGGATTCCTCCCCCCGGCTCCACTTCGCACTGAGAATACAAGGCTTCAAGAGCATTCACGAAGGGATTTTTTTCCTCCTCTGGCTTAAACAGTGAATGGCAGAGCTCCGAGTCTGAATAAACAGTGTGGGTGGTGACTGCTCTGTGAGGCCCATGTAAAGGATGCAATCATTTTCTGACTCTGTTCAGCATTAAATCATGTGAAACTAGCTTGATTACCACACATAACACTGACTCCGTTGCAGACTATAACGTACCGTGTATCCTTTCCTAACTTTGCAGGGAAAAAAAATAACAATTAATTTTCCTAGCTTCAAGTGTTTAATTGTGTATAAAGTTCATTGACCTCACTAGTTGCTGTCAGATGATCTTGCTAAGGCCTGTGAAAAACATCCCAGGAATGCAGTGATGTGGGCAGAAACAAAGTGAGTTCATGCCACAAAATGCTTTAAATGGAACAAAATCAGCAACCATCCAGAGAGCCTGCACTGAAAACAGGACTTCGGAATAATCGCTAGTTTAACCTCACCTAAGCACGGCTAGTCCTTGAAAGGGGGCTATTATAAATCATAGCCTTTAAAAAAATAAATCCTTTAGGGATCCTACATGTGACTACATGAAGTAACTTTGTTTACTGGGAAATCTCTGCAGCTGACTCGGAGTCAATGTTTTGGAATGACTGGAGAAACTGGGACACGTAGGAGATAAGCTGGGAACAAGGGAACCTGTTTTTGTGCCCTGTCCAGTTCCCATTAAAGGCGACCATAGATAAGTCATTTTGCCACCGTGTGGCTTGATTTCTTCCTCTATAAAAATGGAAATGGGACTGCTTATCTACACGCAGACAAGAGATGCTTTTTTTCTAGGCAAGGAAGCCACTGTTAACAGGAGGAATTATCACGTATTTGACACATGCGTGAGTACTTGTGCCACATCATTTTTAATGTCTCCTTGAAATGCAGCTTCTGAGCTGTGTTATACGAAATCTTTCCCCGAACGACTCCGAAGAAGCACGCTGCATTGCCTGTCCCATACACTGCTACCAAAGGAAGAAAATCAGCGTGAATTCTGCTGGTAGTGCCCATTAAAAGAGAAGATTCTCCTCTTAGGTACGTTTCACAATTGACCTATGCAATTTCAGAGGGCTCTCACAGCCTAATTTTCTAGGGAAGCAGCGCACAAACCACTGATTAGACGGCAGCTTTCATTAAGCCTTAAATCTTAGCACAAGTTGAAAGCACATCTGCTGAATCTCTGGCAGACCGTGAAGCCCTTGGGACGGAGACCAAGACCGCCTATGGCCATGGACGGCACTTTGACCATCCCCACTGTGGCCTCGGGGCGATGCAGTCGGATGAGCCCCATATCTCACCAGGGTTGCCGCAGAGCTCGTGGGTGACCACGTCCATAAAGTGTGACCAGGCAAGCATCACTGCAGGGCACTTCTTCATAAGCATTTATTTCCCATTCTCTCCTGTGCTGCTCTCACTGCTCCTTCCCTACTCTTCTCCAAGGGCTGATGTACAAGAGGAGGGAGCATGTGGCTCACAGACAATAACAAGGTGACTGAAAAGCCGAAGTTATGACCTAGGAAATAGGCTTTCATCGCATCCAGTATGTTGGCTGACAGTTTGCTGGGGGGCACCCTTGTCCAAATCCTTTCCAATATATTTTTGATATTTTGCATTACTTATGGTGGCTGCAGCAGATAAGCTCCTGAACAAATAATTCTGGTGAGACCATTTTCCATTTGGTTATTTGGTTCATTTTGGTGATCATAACAGGCTTGGATTATAACTTCTACCATCTGGAATTTAATCTTTTTCACAGACAGATAAAACCAGATAATAGCCATATTAAATTGTGGATTATGATTTCTCTTGGTATTAAGTTCTCAAGTCTTACCCCAGAAGGGTATGGGATTAAGACAACCTATACTATTAAGTGCACTAGAAAGGATGAAGTTCGTAATTTCTCATATCTACTTTATCGACTCATTATCAATGATAATAGTGGCCTTAATCTTCAAAGAAAATGCTCCAATCAAACTCTGTAACCAAAATAAAGTGTATGCAGGAGTTTAATTAATTTTTGCTTTCCATTGCCCAGTTGCAAGTGTTTGGGTGGGAGGGGAGGGGGATGGAGGAGAGGGAAAGAACACAGAAAATGTGATGCAACTTCATGTTTATGGAAAAATATTCAGAGGACAAGATATCTATGAAATCAATGGGTTCCAGGCTGCAGCCAGCATTTCATGCTTTTCACAGATGGTGACATTCTGAATGTTTTCCCAAACAGCAAGAAGCCAAAATGGGGTTTCTGCAGCTGCAAATAGGTAAGAAAACTCTAACCCAGTTCCTCAAAAAGCTACAAAATATGAAGTGATTTTAAGGTACTTTTGAAAGAAAACTGCAATATACAGCGACATACCATCCTTCTGGATTGTATTTTTGCCAATAATAGAGCAAAATACCTAAGCAGTAATAATAAGAAATAGGTTTCTGAGCAACACCCACACGTTTAAATGTACCACGAAGACTTGGGTTTAGTTCAATCATTTCCAAAGTTCAAGATAAATAATCTGTAACAAAGGACTTAACATAAGTGCGACCCTATTTTATTACCCAGAAAACTATGCTCCACCAGAATAAACCAAGAGCGAATTCATAGGGTTTGCAGTTTGTGAAAAACGGAGAAGACATTAAACTTGCCTCAGGGGAAATAGACTTATATATTATACACTATGCAATACCTGGGCATTAAGATTTCCTCTTACCTGAAAATGCCATTCTTTTTTGTTAGGACCTCAAAAATACAACACTAGTAATCCAAGAACAGCTAGTGAAAACCAAATAAACCTAGGAAACTGTCTGCATATTGATTCAGAAATTATTGACCATCACAGCCTTTCTTCAATTTTATTTCAGGAAAACTAACCCATCCTGGAAGCAGGAGTTTTATCTGAAGAAATTGTGTACTTCAGTCATGTTTGATACTAAATAGCACCTTGAAACATATCCTCCCACGTCCTACCTGCTGTTTAACTCCAAAATGATTTTAGCAGCCCACTAGCTAAAATTTCCTCAGACTAGCACGCTCTGCTTTGTACCAATCTGAATGCTGCATTTCTGGACTGGATGAAGAAGGGGGTGCTATGTCTAATAGCTCCTGACACAACGGACAGCAAAAGCATGTTGAAATTTGAATTAAGATGACAAGTATTATCTATATACACATGAATTAAGACTTTTATTTATATAAGGTTAGTATCCTCAGATAGTATAGAGCTAGAACATTGTTTGGATACTGTTGCAACAGTATAATCCTGGCATTCCCGTGGGATACGGCATGTGTTTCTATCCCCCGTGATTTATGAGCTATTAGACCTTAAAACTCTTGCTGCTTCTCTCCTCTAGCAACATTGTGCTGGCATGGCTCCAGCTCTGAATATAGCCACTCCACAGCCCTCGGCTATTAAAAATATTTGGTGCCTGTTCATTTGGAGGTGAGGGTCCCCACAAGGTGTGGGACGAGGCCAACTGCTGGGCTTGGGAGGTCTTGATAGAACTCCACTGGGTTCAGCAGCGCTGTCCTGGTTTACACCCCTTCAGTATATCATCCACGATCCCACATCCATACGTTAAAAGAAACACCAAAAACTGAAAGCCAAACAAACAAATCGACCCCGCATTCTCATTAAGATAAAAGTGTGAAATGAACATAAAATGAAGGGAGATAGTGCTGTCACTTGAAGAAGTGAGGATTAAAGGACTCCAGCCTCATCAGATAAGACTCTGGATTTTCTTGTCTAGCACTCTCGCTTTAATCCATTTTCCAGTTCTATATGAAATGAATTATAGCTAGATCTGCACAGCGTTTAAGGACATAAATCTATCCTACAGTGTATTTGAATTTAAAATATACACAGTCTAATATCTTTCATGCCTGAAAAAAAATGGAAAAGAACTCTCAGGGGGAACAGAGCAATTACCTATTTCAGTCAACGTGTGAAGATTAGTCAAATAAATGGGCTAACAGGCCCACCAGCTGGAAAAATTAAACTGAAAGCCTACTTCTGAATATATGCATTATATCACCCTCAGCCAGAATGGCTTTAATTATTCTTAAATATAGCAGTGGATTGAGAAATAGGAAAATCTTACAGCCCACAATGGAGAAAGGGATGAAAAATGCCACCATTATAATTTTTATTGCCTTTAGATAGATGGGCAGTCTTCCGGGTCATGGTAATCCTTCCTGGCTTTTTATATCATCTATCTAGCCTGAGGAGCTAAAGATTTTTTTTTTCCAAGTGTTTGTGAATTCTGTCACTCATCTGTCATCTGCTGGGTATGGAAATAGCATTGGGCCCATTTTGCAGGCGGAGGTAAGCACAGCTGCATTGGTGACAAAGCACGACCGCTGGCTGAGCCTTGCCATCAGCTCCCTGCCCGGACTGTAAGGCCACCCAGAGGAGCCAGAAAACGTAAGGTGGGATTCTTTTTACCTAGCTTGAGCTGTCTTAAAACTGCAAGGCTAGACTAAGCTAATCACGTAGATTTTCTCCCTGGATGAATCATCTCACTTCACTCTACCTATTTTAGGATGAGATGAATCACCTTCTGAAAGCATCTGTCGGCTGGATGCCTAATTTTTAGATATCTCAAATGCATCCTATGCAGAAAACCACAATAATCTCTAAATACTAAATAGTTAATAAACTTTATAATTAATCTATCTAAGGCTAGTAACACAAGCGTTTTACCTAGTATTCTTTCACAGTAATTACAAAAATGCCAAATTCTTAACTTTAATAATCCCAACAATTTCTCCTGACAGAAAACCAACAAAAGAGCCACTACATTTCAACAGAAAAAGCTTGAAGAAACTATTACTTCATTAGGCACACTACACAATTGAAATAAAGTGTCTCAGTTGAGATGGTGAGGAAGAGAATACAAACACATCATCAAACTTTGCAGCAAACTTGCCTTTTTCTGTAGTTCTACCTTTTTATATGTTTCAGGAAGGAGTGAATTTACATTTGTGTTTTCTCTCCAGTCACCTGCCAGATGGGCTCCTTCTTGAATAAGTGCTGTTGTGAGACCCAATTTTGCCTAAAACAACAGACAGCTCCTGGGTCAACCCAATTTTGGTGCTACAGTTGGACATAAATCTCTGCTGCCTATATAAATCTGTGTCTGTTGCTCACTCTTCTGTTGGCACCCAATCCCAAAGAAGATGGTGGAGCTCAGTACAGCTCTAGATGTAGGAATTAATTGCTTTAGGATGACAGAGAGTTTCCCCTCTCGATAGAACTCCCCAGTGAATTCCCATGTGAGAGACAAACCCCTTCCAAGCCATGAGCTTAAAAATAACACATTGGGTTTTGGAAAAAATGTAATTCTGGGGGGGTTTGTGTAGCCTCTGTTTTTGACTCTTTAAGGCTGTACTGGTGCTGAGTTTTCAGAGGACTTCTCAACCAAGAAGCTTCCCTGCAACCAGCTCCAGAAATGGAGACCTTAAGAACATCAGTCAGGGTGAGACTTGGCCCTGTAAGATTTGGCAATGCTGCCAATGTACGTGGCAGCCCTAAAGGCCTCCAAAACTCAAGAGGCCAATCTAAGCAAAACTACAGACAAAGGCATCTCCGCTCCCACAGTGACAAGTGCCTTAGAGCCACCAAAAGGCACTAAGAACAGCAAGTCAACAGATTGCCTGCCTCAAATTCAAACCGATGAGTCTCCAGTTCATGATTGATTTCACTCTTCTGGGTAATACCCAGAGTAAAAACTTCTCCCTGTTTCATGCCAAACTGCTACCCACAGGTTTTAGAAAGGTTCTGCATAGCTTAGGGACTTTTCTTCAAGTGTTTTAAAGCCTACATGATGAAGAACATGGTGACTAAAACTGAAAGCCTGGGTATTCTGCACCATATATTACTGCTTTGCTATAGAAAACTTCAGGTTTTTAAGGTTAGTAACTGGGAAATGATGATCTCCTGCCCATGAAGTTGCATGTATTCAGCACACTCCCACTACTGCCATTAGAATCATCAGTTCTTCGATTTCATAGGCAGAAGGAATAGAGGTGTTTTTTTCCTTAAAACTTTTTCTCTAAAAAACATCTTTTAAAACCTCTCAGCAGAAATGGACTTAGTGGATGCACAGAGATCACAGAAGGACTCTTCCTTTAGTCTCGAAGTGCAGCTTCCCTGCTTTAAGCAGTCAGCTCTTACATTGTCCAGTTGCAAAACAAAGCTTCTGAATGTGACCTGACGTGATGCTAATATTCTCAAGCCAACCAGCCTACTGGCAGAAAAAAGATCAAAGCTCTGGGAACTGCTTCCATGGAGCTATACGGACAGCTTAAATTATAATAGTATCAAATCACGCCATTGCTGATAATATTAATGGAGAAACTCCCTCCCCAGGTATAAGGGCAGAGCCAGTGGTTATGGGTGGGCATGAATATACCTCTACTTCTTTCCACCAATCTCTAACTCAGTAATATCTTATCTATATGAATAGCTGAAAAAAATACAGAGGCTCTTGAATGTTCCTCTACTTAAGCACTGAAACCTAAGAAAGAGATTGTATTACATTCTACCTTACGATGAACTAACTCCTTCTCAGCCTGTCCATTCCAACGCCAGGTTTGTGAACTATGCCACAACAGTTAGAAAAACTGGCAGTAAGCATAACTTACTGCTAAGGAAGTTATTTATCTAAAAACCAGAAAAACTCCAAAATATTATAATGCAAGTTCTACTAAAATATGTATGTAAGTAAAAAGTGAATAAAGGGTGGTAAAACTGAAGGCACTTTCCCTGTTCTGGGTGACAAGATTATTTGGGATTAACTTCTGTATTGGATGGATGACTCTGAGTACACTGTGGGTAAGAAGGAAATAATACACATTTTTGTGGCTACAAACACTAAACCAAAAAACTAAACTGTCTGTCTTTATATTGCTAAAACACATAGTTGTGGAAACACTGCTAAAGTTTTGTTGGTACAGACCACGGTACTAATCTTGTCTCTTCCTCAGTTTCTTTATCTCATGCTTTATCTTCCCTTTATTTTCAACTTTTTCCTCTTTCTTTCCTCTTTCCCTTTTCTCCCCCTCTTCCTCTCCCACTCAGCATTCAGTTTCCTTCTGTCAGGTAGAGCAAGGTTGGTTAGCAAGGAAATCCTGATGTTTTCCTGTCACCATTACTCACTAAGGCCATAAAACCATAATGAATGATATCATTATTACTAAATAATTTCTGCACAGATTAGATTTCAATGGGTTAATCTTCCCCTTTTTGTTTCATTAAAAACAACAACAACAACAACAACCAATAAAAACCAACAAAAACCAAAAACAAACCACTTCCTTTTTTTTGGTACAGCACATGGAGGGCACCAGAACATCTACAGCTGATCTCTGGACATGCTCTTTTTTTTTGCACTGCTCAGGCTGTGGTGGTGGCACCCTATGAGGCCACCTTGGCAGTGTAGGGTCCTCTTGGGGTACACCAGTGGGGCAGCCCACCCTCTCATGCCCCATCAGTGCCATTCCCTCTGGTGGAACACTGGCCATTGAGACGGGTGGCTCCTTCCATGGAGGTCCTTGAGTTGAAGAACCGTGTCCCCCTGCCTCCCTGCACCCACGGAGGGTGTGGGAACCACAGCTTTGCTGCCAGCAAAGTGCTGCTGCACCCAGCAGGAGGGCGGTGATGTCCCCACCCCGGGATGTAGACAGAGATGGGGTTACCACGTTTCTCTGGGGTACTCGGCAAATAACCCAGACCTAAATAACCCAGACCTTAGGGGGAGCTGTGGGTGGAGAGGACTTTGAAACTCCATCCTAGGCTTGAAAAAGCACGTCCTAACATCCCTTCTCCATTTGCCCCCTGCCTAAAGCTGTAGCCACAGTGAGGTCGGCGAGATAGAAGAAGATAGACGTACATACTGCACCTAATGCTTCCCCCTTGGCACTCTCCTGTCCCCTCCATACTCATTTCCATCTGTTCAAAGTGCATGTAAAACAACTTAACCCCTTGCCAGCCAGACACTGGACCATAAGATCTCAGTTGTTCTTGGTTCCTGGGCCGCCTTAGGTACATAAAAGCCGCGTCCGCTGAATTGCAGCCTTGGTGTGCTGGGCACAGGTGAAACCGAGCCTGGTTGTGGGCGTGTGCTGGACCCTGCCAGGTAAGAGCCGGCATTGTAAGCCCAACAGAGCGTTGACATTTCTACCAAGCTCACTTGAGTAAGTTTTCAATGGCATAATCAGGCTGTACGTAGCAAAATAAACAAGTCAAAATTTCCTAAAAGCAGGAAAGCCTGCAATCAAAACACATGGCGGAAAGACCTGGATTTCCTAGCCTGGGAAAAGAGCAGAGAGGGGAAAACTTTCAGAGCATCCTTGAACACTGAGTTTTAGAGCATCCTCAGCTGCAGCATCCAGGGCCCATGGAGGAGGCACTGCGGCATGGGTGCAAAGGATGCTCAGTGCTGCAAGATATCACCCAGGGGTGCTCCAGGGGGATGTGCCAGGCAAGTGGATGTTTTTGAACACAGCAGCTCTATGTAAAAAAGTCATTGCTGTGTCTTGTTTCCATCAGGCATATGTGTCCCCCTGTCACGCAGTAGCGAGTAGCACTGATCATACATGACATGGCAAAACAGAAGCAGAGGAGCCTTACAATGCAGCAGTAATTCAATTACACAGCTTTGAAAGAAAGGAAGAAAATATTTGCAGTCTGCTGTGTAAAAAGGTCTTTCAGCAAAGTTTTTCCAGCTACACTGAGATGCATATAGCTATATATTTACAGTTAGAACACCAGGGAGATAATCCATGTACATATACTTCCAAAGTACGTTTGGACAAGAACTGGAATTTTCCTCTGCAAGTAGCATAACGACTAAATATTTAAATGGTTAGAAGGCCAAACAATTGCAAGCAAGTCAGTAACAATCATATTTCTCTCAGTTCTTGGTATCATCCACTAAAGGACAGCTGTAAAACAAGGCCTGAGTAAACCCAAAATTATTCCTTAAAACTGAGCATAATAATTAATAAACAGCTATATGGAACGGAAGTATGTATAGTTCCCCCAAAAAGCCTACAAAAAGACAAGGCCGCTGTACTAGAGAGCTCATCATTTTTTCATGTACCAATCACCAGACACTTCTTTGACAAATTGTTATGCAAACTGATGCTTGATGGAATTCTGGCTAATTAAATAGTATTATGTCAGAGACAGACTCGTAGAAGAGCCTTATATGGGTACCCAGCGTCCCAGTAAACGCACCAAGTTCTGCCTGCTCAACTGATGCTGCGTCCTGCAGACAATTTGTCTTGCGCCTTAACGAGTCCACACTTCGCAAATAATGACTGACGGGGCTGATTAGAAACAGACAGCGATTTTTTGTGGTGAAAGGCTCCTGTCCCCCCCACTGCGGGGGTATGGAGAAGGACATGATGTGAAGGAAGAAATGAAGCACTACAGATGTCCTGCCGGGACAACGTCGTAGTGTTCCCGCTGTATCTCGGCAAAGAGGAACACAAGCACGAGAGCAAAGAGGGTTTGTGTGCATTCAATGAAATTGTTTTTGTATACAAAGCGGATTCCAGCTGCTGTGAGGCAGACGGAAGGCGCTTTTGGCCACACTGAAATGTCTGGTACTGCCTGCGTTCGGAAGCATGCGTGGGGCAAGAACAAAATACACTACTGTGCAATGTAAGTTGTCAGATAAAAAATTAATTCAGCACAGAGCTAGCTGAGCTACATGAAAACAAGGAGTGGATGGCTTACCCAGCCGCTCTTCTTCTAGAAGAAAGAGAGCTGCTTACACTGTTGGTCATGAACCTGGGCAGCTCAAAGGAAGGTGAGGGGACAGCAAGAGTCAAGAGTGCAGCATCAACCACGAGAAACTTCTTTTTCAGAGCAGAGGAGGGTGAACGGTGAGCAGCTCCAAGCAGAGAGCCTTTACCTTCAGCAGGGCACCGCTCACCTCCTCTAGTCGCCGTTCTCCAGGCTGGCTGGAGGTGTGAGCAGCTCCAGCCAGCGGCCACAGCTCACCCTCCCTTGCTCCCCTCTCCCCCAGGAGCTGCTTCTGCAGGGCTTTCAGGGTGGCATGGAAACAGCCAAGCCAAAAGGCAGTCCCACCTTCAGAAAGTTTGAGAAGCTCATTACTAGACCAGCCAGTTCATCCTACCAGGGTGACTACATCACTTAAATATCTGGTTTGCTAAACTCTCAAATTGGGCAAATGTTTTTCTATTGAAATTTGCGGGTCTCTGTAGATCATTTACCTTCCAGTACCCCACGTCTGTTAAAAATCTTTCTCCCAGCCTGGTTTTGTGTGGTGCTAATGTCAATCCACATCAAAGTCCACAGGAATTCTACACATGTGAATCCAAGTTTAAGCAAGGAAAAAAAAAAGGGCTCAGATTTTTATTATGTGAATTTTATTGGAACATTCCCTTCATGTCCCTACATACAGAAGAGCGTCTGGATTCAGTTACAGCTGCATTTACTCCCACACATCTGCTCCCTTATTGTTATAGTTACCTTTTCTCAGGAGATTTAAGAAACTACCAAAAAAAAAAAATATATAAAAGCCCTTCACCTTTAAGTCCATGACAACAAAAATCAAAAAGCCTCTGGCATTCCTGCACTGTGATATGAATTACGCTTTGAAGCTGTTTTAAAATTGCTCTTCTAATTTGAACACTGCCTTTTGACCACTGGGTTTCTAACACCGGCGTGTAGCAGGGCCAGTGCTCTTCCTCTCCATGTAGGTGTCCAGCTTTCGTGTATAACACACAACCTGTCAGTGAGTGGCATTTCACTGGGAGCGATGTAAGGCAAGATATAGCAAATATTCCTAGCAACAAACACAGAAACAGAAAAATAAACTTTGGATGTGAGGGGGTCAACTGATTACACAAGATGCTGGGCTGGCTGCATGATGGAAAGCAGTAGGATAGCCTCAAATGGAGATGAGTCGGTCAATAGCGGATGTCACCAGGATTAAAAGTACCCAGAACATTGAAACATAAGGTCCGAATTGTGTCAAAAATCTTATTTTAATAGAGTAATACAGTATGAGGTGAGATACTTCCCTGCTTCCCAATTACGTCCATGTGCAGAGCCTCTGTGAGGCTGTCAAGACCAGATCTTACCATGGTCTCACTGCAAAGACAAATCCCGCTCTGGCTGAAGGCAGCAGCAAAGTTCTGGTTTCTTTCAGTGCTAACGAGGGTGGGCACTAAATGTGTATGTTGATGAACCTCAATGCAGGAAGGCAGACGAGGATGCCAAGGCCGTCAGGGATGAAGCACTGCAGCAGCACACCGAAATATACACCCGGGAAGGGGGAGACTTGGGAAAAGCGGGGGGAAAGGAGGAAGAACCACTGAGCTCCTGTGGCAGCTACAACCAACATGGTTGTTATTGACATGAACAACAAAAACATGGTTCACTTTGGATTGTTCTCACTAGCTGGTTAAGGTCAGCTAGTGTGTATTTGGGCCTGAGGCTTGAGCTGATTCAAAGACAGACACCGGCTGCATTTTCTATGCAAGCAAACATGAGCTAGGTTCCAGAAGCAATCATCTTCCCGCGAGACAGTCTAAAACTATTTGGTTTTAAGTACGGATGGGCATGATTTAGAAGACCTAAACTGGCGTATCGAGAAACATGTGCATGGCAGGAATGAAGGTTAAGACAAGGGGAGACATAACTTACTTGAACTATCTGGCAGTAACCCCACTAGTGAGCTAACATTACTGGGACCCGAAAGGCTGGGGGCAGACGGGGGCACAGGCTGCAAGGCCGCCTTTGTCCCGGCCAGTGTGCTGACTGCCCTGGGAAGATGCTCGTTAGTCTCGACAGCAACGTGAGCGTTACCCTCACAACCATACAGTAGCAGTCCTGTCTTGAGACCCGTAAGGAGAACCAGCGTATTCCTCAGCTTGTACATTAATTTCATTCCTGGAGTGCACTTACGGAGCAATGCCTGAGGCTTATGAAGGCAAAATGGAGCTAGAGACAGCACATTAGTCTCTGGAGAGACACACCAGCTGTTCCACGTCCTGATGGGGGTAGGGTGGAAAACAGTTGTATACGGTCTGCACCATCCACTTGAAATGATAATATTTTCCCCTTACTTTGCCATACTATCTAATAATCAAATACATGCATAGATGTAGGAAATACGCAACTACACAGAGATGCATTAAGTCCAAATCCTGTGGCACACCCCTGAGGTGCAATGCCGAAATAGAAACGGCAGCCTTCTCCTCCTGCAGAGCACTACCTAGAAATAATTATTTTCTCTGATGAAGAAACAGATTAAAAGGGAAATTAAACTGCAGATTCAATTTCAATAGTAGTGCACCCAAGTCAGTCTGTAAATAAGCCAATCTCACCATCTGAATTAGGCATCAATATATAACTAATGTTGACCTCAGGGAAATTTTAAGCCCTAAGATAAGAAAATGGTAGTGAGTGTTCCCCTTTCAAATATGGATCTATAATCAACCTCTCTAAACCAGAGATGGCCAGGGGCTGATGGCAGGCAAATTTGTTTTAATAAATAATTTTCATCTCACTGAGGGTGTAGGGTTGGCCCCAAAGATGTGATCCAATGGTCCTGAACTTTGTTGAGGTCTAAATTTATATCCACACATTGTGACTAGGCCATATCTTTTTAATAAGCTATACTGAAAGCCTGCATTCAGATACCTTACCATGTTGAGACACCTCAGATGCAAAGCTCTTCTCTAGATCCCAAGCTTTGGTTTCCGCAAAAAATCCCCTTCCAAAAGCTTATAGTAAGTGCTAGGGGTTTCTGTTTTGCCGTCCTCATTTCTGCCTCCCAATGAGTGGTGGTTTGCACAGTACTGAGTCAGAATATCATGTCTCCAGCTCAGCTCGAATCAGTTAGGTAAGGCACAAAGCAGCTGATCGCTTCGAGCACATAATTATAGCATCCCTGAGCTGCTCAGAAGACGCTGGCACTGACAAAGTGGGAAAGGCTAAAAGCATCATATTAAAATGTCATAAAACATTCATTTTGCATGATTAGAGAAACGGGTAATTAGCATTTTTCTTTTAGTGCTTGACTTTTTATTCCAGCTGCTCTAATCCTGCTTCTTTCTATGGCAATTTTTGCCAGGAAAGCTGAATTTGGCATTCTTTTCATGTCCACTTTAAAACCTGCTCTGTAATCTGTCAGCTAGGCAAGTCTCATATGCAGTATTTGAAGCTAAGTGAGAGGTTTTTTTCCCCATAGTCAAATTATGTTCATAGTAAACTTCAATTGCTAAACACTGAACTGTAGGAATATGTCCATACTCTATTAAGAAAATCATGTAAATATATTTCTTCTCTGTTAGTCTAGATTTTTCTTGCCAAGGCTGAAGCTTTGTGTAAAAGCACTGACCTCAGGAGTGCGTACGTCAAGCCAGAGGGCATGCAGATTTCAGGAGGCAGCAGTCTGCCAAAGCTTTTTGAGTGACATTGGGTAAGTCACTGAAGCCTAGGGCATTTTGACATCTCATTTCCATCAAACTAATTGAGTTGTTGTAGGAGTAAATAGAGAACAGAGCTTTGCAGCAGAAGGGCAAGCTAACGTCTGCTTCAATGGGTAAGGCTAGCAGTCGCGTTGCTCTAGTAAAGAGCCGTGCAGGGGCGGTGGGCTGACCTCTTGGAAAGCAAATGCCAGCACCATCCTTTTAGAAGCAAGGCTAGAAAGCCTGGGTTGGGAAGCACTGAGAAACAAGCCATTGCAGGGCTCTGGCTGTGCACCATTGCTACTGGCAGTATCAAGAGAAAAAGACAAAAGCTAGCAGGTACCCCCAGATCTGGTGGCTGCTTCTGGTCATATGCCACAGGTGAGGGAACACCAACCTGAGGGGTGGAGAAGGTATTCTTTGGAGGCTAAAGCAATCATCCATCCCTCCCAGCCCCTGAAGGTTTTTCACCTGGGTATCACTTTTGTCTGGCTTTAGGAGAGCTATCCCAGCTCATGTTCTGCAAATGGTTTACCACCTTTCACTTCCCTCAGGAGACAAGTGCAAACCCTAAAACCTCTTAACCTACTGGAAAAAGATTCCCTTGGCACTTAATCTAAATTTTTGCTTTTTCAGTGGCATTCTGCCCCCGCCAAGCTCTTGCCATCAGTCCTCATTACACCAGTCCTGCTTACTAGGAGTCACTCCCTCTGGCCACCCATGGGCTGAACTGCCTCCACGCTGCTGGGAAGCCACACAGCCATGTTAGCAAGGCACCTTACTCCAGCCATCATCTCCATCTTCTCAGCAAGTGCATCACCTCGGGGACAGCCTCACACTCCCCCACGTGCATAGACTTTGGACTGGAACTGGAACTGGCTTAACCTTCAAGCTGCCCTTGGTGAGTCGGCAAGTGGAGCGAGCGCAGGACTGTCTGCATCCTCCCACTGTGACCCACAGATGCTCAGAAAAACAACGGGCATCTTTCCTCATACAAGTCTTTTCAGCACTCCTTTTGTTCTTTCCTGAAGCCTTGCAGTGCTATCAATCTCTTTCTGACAAAGAGTGTCAATTTTTCCAATTATAGCAAAACCGTACAGAAATGCAATAGCATGTCTTGGCTCATTAAGAATTTCAGAGAAGTAATCTCATTTTACCTCTGTTGTATGATTTACGAGTCTGTTTGTCGTCTCTTATTAAATATAATAGGTAGATATTAACTAGTTGAACAGAGATATTCTTATTTCCCTAAAACGATGCTTTAGATATTTCACATTCCAATCAGCTTTCTGGTGTCACATAAATTCCTAATTAAATAAGTAACTAATAAATGCCCTTCTTCTATATGCTAATAAGAAACCTCAGTATGTCTGCACATTGCCATAGAGGTCTTTAATATTAGAAAAACTTAAAGCGGTGCTTGCATTAGTTTTACTTACAAAAGGACCTCACCAGCACTGAGGAAGAAAAACATGGAAATCAATACCAAGACACATAAACACAAACAAGGAAGATATTAAATTAAGCCGCATTTGAAAAGTTCCTACTCCAATGAGTACATGATGTGCAGCCAAAAACCTATTTTTATACTACAGAAAGTACTTAAGTGAGCACATCTGCAATATGCTTCTGTGGGAACATATACTGGGGATCTTGTTCATGCAACATGCACAGGTGGATTCACGCTTAGACAGTGGACTCCGGAGCATCGCGAGCCTCCTATGCCTTCTGTCCCCGTTCCCTGCTCCACACAGCTTTGGAAAATTGGTTCAGCCTGACTTGTGACTGTTTTCAAGATGTCTATACATATGGCTGTGGATCTTCCTATGCCTCTCTGGTTTTGCTGAAAGGGACCGTGATTTCCAGCACATCGGCTTCCCCCTGCTATTTCCCTGCAGCACGCAGGGAAAACCATTTCTCTTTGCCAAACTGAGTCTCGAGCCTGGGGAACATTATCTGAGGAGCTTGCCTGCCTTTTCCTCCTTTGCCTCCCCCCTCTCCTTTTGGGAGCCCCCAGCCCTCCCGTAAATGACCCGGCACGCTGGATCAATAGGAAGGGCCTTCACGTTGCAGACGGCTTCCCAGCAGCTGAAATTATTCCAGCAGAGCCGGTCGCAACGCAACACCCGGGGGAAATGGCAATTCCTGACAGATACCATCTCCTGTCTTCAGACAGGACGTCAGCAGTGCTCTTCGTTTATCTTAGCAAGCGATAAGATGAAGTGGCAAGGTAATGTTGGACCTCACAGGAGAAACCTGAAGAGCAAAACTTTCACGCTTGAACAAAAGCAGTCCTTTCCAGTCGCTCTTCTCTTTAGCTCACAGAAATGGCGAACTCTGTAAATGTTTTCAATGGGCTGCAATTCCTTTTTGTGCAATTATAAATATTTTAACATATGACATCAGTACAATATGTTTTCATTGTGTTTAGATCTCTTTAATTAGGATGGGGCCCGAGTTCTCCTTGCTGCCTTTGGTACTTGGACTTGGCAACCAAATTTGTTTTGTCTCAACTTACTGTTCTTTCTTCCAGTGCAGAAGGAGCAACACACACTTCTTTTTTATTTATTGTTCTTGATAATTGGCTTCGTTTTCAGTTAGAACTGATCTGATCATCATGGAAAAAGAAATAAAACACATAAAAAACCCATTAAGGGATATTTATCTCCAAGTTAGAAGGGCAGTGAAAATAACCAGAAGGATGAGATAAGTGGTATTTCTAATCTAAAGGATAAAATCCCCACTTAAACATCTACAGACGATGATACCTCTTTCAAATGCAACTATTTATGCCCTTTTATTTCTGGACTTTGCACTTAATACAGTGGTTAATTTATAGCAAGCAAAGGCATAATTTACAGGATTGCAATAAGCCAGGAGCACAGTCCCGATATGAAAGAAGTCAATGACACACCATCCGTTCATTCCCCCTTGGTCAGACGGGCCATGGCTGCATGCTGGGTCACACCTGGGCAGTGTCACCAGCAACAGCCCTGGGTACTGACCGGAGTAGGGCCAGCCCAGGTACCCACCACCCCCTTCTCCTTGGGTGAGGACCAGAAGAGGGTCCTGTTCCACCCAGCTACTCCAAAAAGCCCCCAGTACCAAGTCCCACCACCCTTCAGCCATGCTGGGAAACTTTGGGACTATTCGCCCCGTGGCTGCAGCCCTTGTGCACCACTCAGTAATGTGAGAAGTGGCAGAGAAGGGTACTTTCCATAGCTTGTTTAATGTTTTTTGGTAACCACTTCGGTGACAAGCTGGCCCAGAATCTGGGCAGAGGGGGCTGCTTTCCTGGGGTTTAGGTGAACGTTGCATGGCGGGTGGGAAATTTCTGTTTGGGTACGTCCGACTACCAGAATTAGCGGGCAACTTTTGCTTGCTTATTTGTGGTCATCAAAATTACACTGCTGCACCGCATTATTAGTCAAGGCACATACTAAAATGACCGAATTGCTAGAACATGGAAACAAGCTAGTTAGAGTGAAAGATTACAAATTAGCAAAGTACACGGAGTAAGAATGCAACTCCCTTTGTAAGCCAATATGGCAAGAACAACCGTTTTTCCCCCCCTAAGCAAGCTAATAAGGAATGTTAAGCAGGGCTCCATTTGCTCTCTCTCTTGAGAAGCTTTTTAAGTAGATTTAAATGTATTAACTAACATACCAAGATGCTTTATGAAAAATCCTGGCAATAGAATTACAGAGGTTGACAGCACATTTGAAGTGAAAAATTAAATCATAAGTGGTGTGCCCCATCTAATCCCATTGATTTTCATCAGTACAAGAGCAAAACTTGTCATAGAAAGAACAAGAACTAAATGAGCAAGATGCTTGGGGACTTTCTGGTTCTTTCCCTGATGTCTCTGAGGGGCATACAGAGGGAGTTTCATCCTGTAATTCAGCCAGCTGGCCAAAGATTGCACGTATCTGGGTCTGATTCTCCACTCCCTGCCCAACCCCAGGCACATCAACGCATGGCCAGATCCAGAAAAGGCAATTGCCGGCATTTAAGCAGGACACAGGCTGCAAGGTTTCAAGGCTTTCAAGGTTTCCACCACCATGGAAAGCAGCCTAACCATCCGAACAGGCGTGGGGAAAAGAGCCCAAGCATGGATAAAAGGAGACAGCGCGTTACAATGACACATGAACAGCAAGAGCCAAATTCACTACCCCGTATGAAGTACCTGGGAAATCAAAGTTTACAGTGTGTTCTCCTGGAGAAAGAATGACAGCACTGCAGATGTAACAAAAATACATGTTGTGGGGCTCTTTGAATTAAAAAAAAAAAAAAGGTATTTTAATATACAGCATCAAATGCAAGAATATGGCATGTCAAAGTACTGAAGTAGTAACACGGAAGAGACAGATATTTATGCTTAAAAATCTCCAGCTGTTATGGAACTTAGATTTTTTTCTTTAAGGGTAAAAATTTGCATGCAAAAGAAATCGATATTTGGGGAATAAAAAAATAAGGAGGAAGAGCAACATGATCCTCCGTTCAGATCATCCCCAAAGTCTTGAAAGAAACCGTGAAGGAAAACAAAGTCAAAACTTCCACTGCTACTGTAAGTTACTCAGTAAAAGTCTTCAGGAGCCCATGTCTTTGAAGTACCACGGGGAAGGCTCAATCCTATTACAGCCCTCCTGAGGAAGTGTTAATCTTCTAGACAAAGAAACCAAGGCTCACTTTTTATGAACTCACATGTATTTTTGATTGCTTCTGGCTTGGTTTATTTGTTTCTTTAAGGCTCATCAAACCTGATTTTTTTCTGAACCACTAAACCTACAGACCAAGTCAAAGGCAAGTGGAAGCTGCTAGGAAAGATCAGGCTGCTTTCTTTTAGGAAGGGTGAATTTATGGGCCTATATTTAACAGCTATTGATGAAATGCTGACATTGTGGAAATCAATAAAATAGCCCATTGCTAAAAATGGCACTAGGATTTTATTCTCAGTTTAGAAATGGCTGACTCTGGTTAAAGAAAAAAAAAAAAAGAAAGGACAAAAAGCACGTTTTGCAGGTTCATAAAAAGGGATGCAAGAAAAAAGGCAGAGTGCAAGGAGACAGGCTATATTGATAAAATGTAATCCTTTTATGTTGGAATTAAAAAGGATTCAAGGTTTATATTTCTGGGGCTTTAGACTACATTTACCATAAATAAGCCTAAGTTGGTATAACATCGTGGCATTGTCTGTTGGGAAAAATTTACAAATCAGACCCTTTATTAGGATTACTGTTATCATTTTAGGTAGGGCAATCAAATCCAAATTCTGGGCTTTTTTTTAATCTTCCAGAGACAGATAAACAGATTTTTTTGTGTGTGTTTTTAGTTTGGTTTCGTTTGGCTTTTGGTTTGTTTGTTTGTATTGGTTTTGGTTTTTGTTTGGGTGGGGAGTGTTTGGTTGGTTGGTTTTTTAAGCATAAAAACCAATTACTGGTCTTGACTGAACCTGAATTCCTTTTTTGATGTTCTGCAGTGCACTTCTGAACAGCTTTTGCAAGCTATGACTAGTGTACAGTATTTGCAGCCCCTTCAACAAAACAGAAAATGTACTAGAATAACAGCATAGACACAACTCACACAATTAGTTCTTGCAGTGATGATGAAGAAAATTCACAGTATGAGCAAGGGGAAAGTCACAGGGATCAACTTCTGATTTATCTAACCATTTCAGGGGTTTTTTTCTACGTTTAGATGTGGATTCATCACATCATATGTTTTTTGTCACCTCCACCTTCTTGCAGAAAGGCAGGCAGGTCCCAAAAGCAAGCTGTCCCAAAGGGCAGCATGCGTCTTGCACAAATCTGTACCCCTGCTCAGGAGGCCTTCAATCTGGGTTTAAAGGCTTTAAAGAAATTTTGCATTTCTTTTTCCTTCACAAGGACCAGTGATGCATTGTTTGCCATGTTCACCCTTCCTCTTGCTAACCAGGAGATGGGCTGCCTGTGGTTCGGCTGCTCTATCCCATGGGCCCCAGCCTTGCTCCTGGGCCGTGCATCATCCTCCTGCTGTCAAACAAGAACTGCTGCATGCGGCCAACTCATGGAGGAAGATTTGCGACCTCCACGTGGGCTCCACCTGGTATCCGAGACCAGGATCAAGATTTAAAATGCAGCAAATGCATATGCTGTGGCGCTAAGGCTCTTGTGCTTGCATACTGCAAGCTGCTCGAGTCAGATATTAAGTGGGGGGAAATGCACCATGGAATTTAGTTATTACCTTAATTTGATTTTATTAAACAGCAAAGGAGAATAAAAAAGATATAAGAGAGCAGCTTCAGACGTAAACAAGGAGCGTATCCCATTTTGGACAGCCTCACGCGCTGTGTATGGCACAACATGTAGTTTTCTTTTTGTTTGTTGTTTTCAGTTTAGGTTTTATCCAATTATATATCTATTGTGTGACAGGCCTGGCATGAGAGATCCCATTTACAGGAAATATTTCTGAGATCACAAGCCCTGCAGGCTAAATGCAAACACTGGAGCAGATGGTAACTGATCCAGTAGAGCCGTACCTAGGGGTGCTGGAAGGGGGAAAAGACTTGGAAAGTAAAGCCGCTAACAAAATAACCTCGCATTATTAAAAACTACAACCAAATCAGCCCAGTGAGCAGCTAGGGACCTCATTAGGGGTGCCTCTGACCACTGCTCTCGACCTGCTCACGGTGAGGGGCTGAGGGTGGGAGGGAGAACCGCGAAAGAAGGTGCCTGGTCCTAAAATGACTTTCTACCTGCCCAAGAGGAGGGCAAAGGGGGTGTTTTGCCCGTCTGAGAATCACTGCTGGATGGCAGCAAAACTCTTAGAGGAGAAACACGAGAGCTAAATGTCAATCCAGCCTTTAACGCAGTTATTCCCAGGCTCTCCCTCTGGCACGGCCGGAGGATGTTGAGACCAGCCCTGTGAGACCAGCTCCCTCCCCTTCCTAACAATGCGGTGTCTGTGCCCAGCCCGCGCCCGCTGATGCTCCTGTTCAAGGGGGTGCCCTCCAATCTGCAACACATCTTGTGTTTACAGCAGCCCAGTCTGAGCCCAGGTCGGCACTAGGAACAGCTGCCTGGCCTAACTGAGAGAGCTTAATTGCACAGGCGAGATCAGGAGGTGCAAATGCCATTTATCCTGGGGGAGGGTAGGGATTAAAAGAAGAAAGCTTGCATTCAATACACTCTCCAGCACTTTCTTGCAGCAAAAACCCACCCTTTTGATGATAAGACTGCATTTATGCCAGGGTTCTAAAAGTGCCATGAGGGGAAATCACAGCCCTAATGAACTGTACAGTAGCAAGAAAACAATTCAACCGCAGATCTGCAAAAGCAGGTAACTCTGCCTCCCTGTATATTTAAGTAGCATCTACCACAGTGGATTTCCAACCTCGTTATTATGACAGTGTAATGACTGTAAAGTTGGTTTTAAACACATGAGGGGAAGCTCAGGGAGACTGGATGATAAAAGTGAGATTCCAGACCAGTAAATGGGAACAGCTGACCAAAGCCCTTGAGAAACACTGACTCATTCATGATCAGTTTTTTAAAGGTTGGTAAAAGTTACATCACTTCGTAAGGCAGAGTGCAAAATATCAGCTTACGTTACTTTACCTACTTTATTTGCTGGACAGGGACTAATTATGTCCACTTACCTACGTCAATTGTACTCTCTCATCTTTACCAAGGGACTGCACAAATTTCATTAAGCTAGAGGTGGTCCCTGAACTATGCCTACCTCATTTTTGACACTTCTGCTCTTGTCCTACCCCCTTCAGGCTCTGTGGCTGCTTCCTCCTCATTCAAAGAGTATTCCTGTCATCCCTTAGCCTCCTGCACTCTTTCACAGACCGAACAAGCAGCGTTTGCTCTGTCTTTCCTTGTGGGTAATGCTCCTCAGGCCACAGGGGAGCCCTCTGGACTCCCTCTCAGCTTGGTCCACTGCTTTTTAATTTGAAGTGGAGCACAACATCCAGCTCAGACTTGACCAGTGTGGAGCCTCTGTATAAAGGTTTCTTCACGTCTTGCATCGCACTCCCATCACATGACTTTTTTGCCCTTTGGAGTGCAAAAATAAGCCTTGATTTACACAAGTGGCCCAGTTTACCACGATCCTCTAACACAAACCCCCCTGCTGCTGTGGAGCCCTGTTTAAATCAAGAGGCCTCCACATGGGTGAAGATGTCTTAATGAAAGATCGGGATGTAACTCTGTCACAATTATTATGATTTGGTAACATTTAGCAGCTGTGGTTTTTTGCTGTAGACATCAGTTTTATAGTTGAAACTGTTCCTTTAATTTTTTTTTTGCAAGAATGTTTCGCTATTTTTTTTTTGTCATTGTTGTTTCCTGGACTCCTAAATATAGCCAAGTGGAATAACGAGCACCTCTGTAAACTGTTGGTTAAATGCCATGCTGAGTTTCATTTCGCAGTCTGGAAGGCCATTTAAAACACATCAGATTTGTAGAGCTCAAAATTTAGGAAATTATTTACATTCTGGGAATAATTTCTAACCATTTCTTCAGGCTTTTCTGCCTTTAATACACATTAATGCTATTCCCACCAAAAAAACCCACCCATGGCCTGAAAAATACCAGGTGTCAAAATAAATGGCACTTCAAAGTTTAAAAAGCACAATTGAGAAATGTAAAACTGGAAGGGTTGCTCTGCTGTCATGAGGTGTTTTGTCACTGGGATGTTAAACAGCAAGTGAACTGCTTTGGGTTTCACAGGAAATTTCAGGCAAAGCCAGAGAGGCAAATGCACTGGCAGCAAATGAGGCCATTGCTGCACTTAACCCTACAGAGCTGAGTTCATTAGTCTCATTATTTAGTATAAAGGCACACTATTTCAAAACTAAAAACATAATGAAGTTGAACATCACATTTTTGCCTGAAGGAGAAGTAAGATGTCCATCCGTTTAGTGTCTATGTGCCGCAAGGTGTAAGATGGCAAATGGCATGGCCATTGGAGGCAAGGCACAAGTGCCTCACTCCATAGTAAAACCACCAACAGCAAAAAACCCACACATGACAGAAAGCTGAGGTATGGGTGTCAGTTTTGGAAAACACCATAAGTCCTTGGTGATCCAGCAGCCTGTGCTATATCCTTTGACTCCAAAGTAATTTGAAAGAATGGAAGCCCTGAAGTCCCTTTGAAAATAAGACTGCCTGACCTACAGAGAGTAAAATTTGCTTATTTATTCAATTTTCTGTCAACATTTCAAAGGAATTACCATCTCCACTTTGAAGCAACTAAGCTGTTTGCCTAAGGTCAAAGCGTGAATTAACGTTAAACTAGATTACAGAGTATCATGGTTCCCATTCCTGTGGCCAACCAGCCAGCATCTGATTAGGTCACACCAGTACATTTAATTTAAAAGGAATGTTGAATCTAAAATTCTGCCTAAGAAGTGCTCAGGCCTTCAACAAAAAGTCATGTGAAAGTGATAGAGGGAACAATAAACAAGAAGGTTTCTTAAATCTTAGTAACTTGCAAACCCAAATACAAAAAGAGTAATGCAAAGTACTCTACTGAAATATTGGCATATGCTGGGGAAAAAAAAGAAAGAAAAAGAAAGATAAAAAGAAAAAAATAAAAGAAAAAATAAATAAAAGGAAAGTCACATACATATTCTTGACTTTTGGGGCACAAATGTAGCCTCCAGGGTCCGACCATTGCTGAGGCCTGAGGCTGGAGTGAGCAGCTTTGGGGAGGCTCAGCAGCTGCTCTCCAGTACCCCCCGCAGTCCTCAGCATCTGCAAAGGTGTCACAGCCCGGCCAGAAGGAAAGTATAATGAAAATTAGGTAGAATGAATACCGCCCAAAATGACTTCTTGTGTTTTTTCGGCTTTAACACAGAAGATGGGCTACAGGACCTGTCCAGGGACAGACATGAAGAGATTCTCTTTCAGAAACAACCAACTGGCCTGTGCCAGAAGGGAGACTGGAGAGGTTTTAAGGCATTCCTCTTCCAGGTGCCAATGAAATCCATAACGACAAAACAACTGAGATCTTTGCTAATTTTTTTGTATGTGCTGAAAGTGCTGCAGCTTCTCAGAAGAAGAGAAATACATGTTTTTACAAGGCCCAGCTATTGCTTCTGTTACTATTGGCAAGCCAGCAAATAGCTGCCTGCCCAAACCAAACTGCAGCACCTCACTTGTACCCTGGTACATTTAATACTCTCAAACCAACTCTGATGTCTGAATTTGTGCTTTGAAGCAGTAGGAAACTTACAAAGATTTTGCTGAAAAGATATATTCAGCATCATTTGTTGACAATTCCAAACATCAAATAGCCTCCTGTACCTGTTTGGTTCTTTAAACAAAGCTTGTTCAGTTTGCCTGCCAAGCTAAATGTTGCTGAAGTCACCATTCAGACAAACACTGAGTAACATAAACTGTGAAGACAGGTCTTCAGAAGCCCCAAACCAAGCCCTGCAGCACAGCCACAGACCCCACTGAAAGAACAGAGCGCGGCTTTACGTGGGATTACTGAAGAGCAGCTATTGCTGAATTCTTCCATGAGTTGCCACTCTTGCTCTGCAGTAAGAACACTTTGTTCCTCTTCAGCAAAAACCAATGCTGCAATGCACTAAAAACTGCTCAGAAGCAATGCTGCCTCTTTCCAAAAAAAAAAAAAAAGACTACTGGTTCACGGTCTCACTCAGAATCAGCTGCTCCTCCATACCTGTTTCTGAATAGCACGTGAGTAGAGAAATCCTGGTAAATTTGTGTCATCAAAAACTTCAGGCTATGGACTAGTGAGATATGTTAGTCACCTACATGCAGGACACTGGTAACCAAATATGAACAGTGAAGGTTAACTAACTGTCCTGGATGAGCTGTGTAAAAAGCTGTTAGGAAATCAGAAGAACGCTCACTACAAAACCTTAAAGATCGAAGAGTGGAGTTTTTGCTGGCAGAACCACCATGGGTTTCCCAAAGAGTTTCTGTGGAGCTCTCCCTGTGATACCACCTTCCAACTTAGATACAACCAAATCACTCGTGATTTCTATGGCCTATCCCTCCGTGTACACATGGCCCCTCATGAACATGCCTTTTCGCACACAAAAATGGTATACTCACACGGAAAAGAAGCAGTTAATAGTCGACAGAAGTTCAGCCTTCATGTGCAAAAGTTAACATGCAAACAAGTACATGAAAATTAGTTTTGTGTTTTCTAAATCTAATTCTAAAAGTCCATTGCACAAAGAATCCCAGGGAGACATACTGAACAATTAAGTACAACTCATACATTTTAAGATAATACTTTTCTTACTCTTGCCTCTCTGAAGATGTTTCTTAATTCAGCAGAATTAACCACATACCCACTTGCCTTGAAAACATCCCACAAAGGTTTGTGAATGTGTAATAAATGCACAAGACATGCCTCCCATAGATTGCATTTATAAGAGTAGAGTTACATTTCAATCAAAGGAATGATAATTATGTACTTAAAGAAACTTTTCTTAATGGGTAGGTAGCAGTGAAAAATAACGTATTCATGCATCTGTGCAATGTGGTCTCTGCCCATGAAAATCCAGTTAGGCTTAATATTAAAAAATACTTGCATGAGGAGGACGTAGGATGCCTTTCCTTCTGTCTACTCTGCCTACTTCCCCTGGCTCACACACCTCTAAAGGTCCAACCATTGCAGCTCTACAGCTCTGTTGGTAATTTCACCAACCGGTTTTACCAAGCCTCTCCAAACTCCCACACAGAAGAAGTATCCAGCTTGCACCCACATGTTGTATCCTAGCATGGAAGAAGTCTTGAGAGCTACTGCTACACCCACAGCTGTTTTCCACGAATCTGAAGAACACAATCAGCCTAATTGTTTCTTTGAAGATAGACCATGCTTTTCCTGTGGCCTAATTTAGACTCAACATTAAAAGTACATAAAGATAAAAATGGAAAATCACTCATAGTTGAACTTGTAAACTACAGAATCTATTTTTCATGAAACAATCTCAAATTCTACTTTTTTTTTCTTTTCTTTCCTTGTACAGACAGTTTCCTACCTCAAACGGAAAACACTACAGCAATGACCTACTCTGTTACATACTCCAGCACTTCTGACCTGTAGCAACTAGGACAACCTGAGGTGAAAAAAGACGGCTTTGGATCTGACTCAAAGTGTACCAAGGTCAAGTGAGAGTCTGCTGGGACTGAGATCATGCCTGCAAGGATTGCAGACCTTCTGAGACAAAAGCGGCGCATGATAGAAGAGCAGAGAGGCAATAGCAGGAGGCCAATAAACACTGGCCTTCCGCTGAAAATGAGCAGCTGTTGGGTGTTATGATAAGCCACTAAAATAATGCTGTTTACTGCCAGTGAGTAAGCAGTTTCAGAGCATGCTTATTTGAGGGAATGTTATACTAGCAACACGCACAATTTTGCATCGTGAAACATCTTCAATTTAGCAGGAGAAACTGAAGTTGCGATACACTCAATAATCTGTTTGGCTCAGACCTCAGGGCGCAGGTTGCGCCCAGTTGATGATACGACCTCCACACAAAGACCAGCATGCAAGAAGCCAGTAAAATGCCCACAAGAAGTCATCTGAATGGGTCCTCACAAAACCTAGGAACTGTGCTATCCATTCTTCAGCACCATCTACTGGTATCGTACCTAGCATCGAACTATTTATTTGCCTACAGGCCGCGGACAGCTGTTGCTTGCCCATTCCGCCAAGAAAGTCACGGACCACACAGAGTCCGGGGTACCTCTGTCACTAACAACAGCTTTTTCAACATGGCAGATACACTCTAATTACACTTCTGGGACTTATCAAACTCCTTCCCATGCTGAGATGCCTGGAACTTAGACGTGAACCAGCTCATATGATAGCAGGGTCCTCGGTTAAGGCTGTTGCAGCTTAAGAAATAAGATTTTATGTATTCCCATGGCCAAGGTGTTCCTGACCATACCTGCAATATTGATCTATAAATACCCTAGAATCTGCTGACCACAGAGTGCTATCTGACAAGCGTTACCTTATTCCTCTTCACGCCTCTATCAGCTTTTTGCGCTTCAACCACCATCTAAATGGCATCATCGCACAAGTGACTTGGACGACAACACTCCACTCATTCAGGAGTGGCTTCAGGAGGATGAGAGACAAAGTGCAAGTCACAGCAGCATCCCCATCCCCAAGGATGGTCCAACACACTAACCACACATAAACACACAGCTTTGCATGAGGCAAGTGCAGATGACCCCAGATGAGCCTCTACAAAATGGAAAGGTGTTTGTGTCTCACCACACAAGCTCTGAGCAGTATCGCCCCCAGCAAATACTGGAAACGTGGGTCGCAGCTCGTTAGGCTGCTTCTGGAAAGCAAAGCAGTTGAAGGAAATGTCCTCATTAATACAAAGAGGCCTTCTGGGGCCATGTGGATAGTTCTGGAGACTGGAGTCAGTACAATGCACAGCCTCTCATCTCTGCTTCAGCGTCTTCACGCCCTGTTGTTTCACAGCTTTAGCTGAATGTTGGGAAAGTGTTGACAGGGATTTCAAAAGGAAGTTTCAAGTCTAACATTGTTGAATCCAGGCCCTTGGTAGTTGTTTTGTTGCACAAGAGAAACGAGGGAAAACATGAAATTAAAAAAAAAAAAACAAACCCAACATTGCAAGCACTTTCCCAGGGCGCAGGCACAATCACCCAAAGGGCTGAAGCCCAGCTGGTCCCGTGCCCTGCCCACCCATCAACTTGCTCGGACCATCCCTGTGCCAGCCTCCAAATGTCACAGTGCCGAATCGGTCAGCACTGTTTCATTTGTTTGACTGGGGACTGCACGGCAGCTGATGGGCATCGCCGCTCTCCCGGAGCAAACGCCCTGCCGCACCTGGCACTACTCCCCTCGCCCGGTTCTTGGTAGAGCACGGCCTAAAGAGAAGATGAAAATCACCGCTAGCCAAACAAAAAAAATTCCAAATGGGATTTTTCAGCCTGTTTTTGGGAGACACAGTATATGTAAAGACAAAAAACCCCACAAACAACAACCACCAAACACCCCAACTTTCTTATCTTATTGCATAAGAAAGCATCTTTGAAGATTCAGGATAATCAGAATAAACAAAATTTACCCAAATGGAGGAGAAAGGAGGACCCAATAATTCCTGACATTACACTTTAAACCTAATTTTTAGGTCTGATTGTAGAATTTAAATATACACTATATTATGCAGGCAGAAGTGAATTTCACTCTCTGATACCCATGGGTTTTTTTCCTGTTTGGCTCAGTCATTTAAAGGAACAACTTTCTCCTTGAACTCTAATCATTTCTGAATGAATTATTAAAAAGCCTGACTTTACAAGCAGATTTCCTTTCATATAAAACAGCGCACAAATACAAGAGGAAACCGATTAAACAGGGAGCATGACAGTATTCACTTGACAGAAAACTTTGTAAAAAACAAATTTGGCATGTGTGGTGCATGTGCACGTCTGCAGGCGAGGAGAGGTGGTTTCTTTCTTCAGTCTTCATTCTCATTTAGAATAACCATATGCTGTTCTGGCACTTTTGAATATTTCCAGATAATTATGTTTGTTTGTTTGTTTGTTTGTTTGTTTGTAAGTGGGTAATATCTCTTTAAAGAGATAAAACATTTTAGTTTGTATTTCTTTGTATGCATTTATTTTGAAGTAAAGGAGCTTAAGTTACATTCTTGAAAGGCTTCCACTTCATCTCCAAAAAATCCTAATAACTGGAATATATAACTTATTCCTTCTTGTTGCAAACAGAACCTTGATTGTATTCATAATAAAAAAGGAGGGATGCTGCCAGGTCTCTTTGGAAAAGCCACGGCAATAAGATGTCTACGTTTTGCAACTTCATGTACTTATTCAAGACTGATAAAAGACTTCTTTTGAAGCAAATTATAAGTGTGCAGTACCTTCAGGTGTTCTAAAAAAGAATAAAATAGCTAAATATGCCTATTTTTTTGTGTGTGTGTGAAAACAACCAGGAAGTAGCATGAATGGGTTTTTCTATATCTCCACACATTAAAGGAAAGCTTCTCTCGGGGTGGGGTGCGCACATGGGACCAGCCATGATTTTCATGTCCAGACACTGCATGGGCTGAGGCTTCTGTCAATGACAAGGGAGCCAGAGCCACCTGCCCCGCTCATTGAGGCATTTCTCACCTGTGTTACCTTTGCACCAAAGACTTTGCTTCAAAGAACAATTTAATCCAAAACGTAGCAGGCTCTGTGTGCTGTGCTTCTTCTGCAACACATTTTTTTCAGAGCCTGTCTGTCCATTTCTGTGGAGGGCATACGCATTCAATAACTTACATATTTGTCCACACTAAATACTGTTAGCTTCCCATATGAATCTCATTAAAAAAAAAAAAAGAAATGAGGAACATGGACACACTAACCAGTTTGCTTTCAGAAAATTACCAATTCATGCAAGAACAGGATGACGAGATGATTTTGAATAAAAATAACACCAGTGCAATCCAAGCCTAGGAAATGATTCCTCTGATATTAAGGTCACAAAACACTAAGGCTGATTTTCTGGGTACAAATCGGACTGTGAATCTCAGTCTACGCAGCTACCCAGAATGATTTATCAGTCGTCATCTCTGTAAAACCCTCCTGGCTCTCCACAGGACCAGTACAAGGCTACGCATCCCCTAATGCCAGCTGGGGCTCACTGGGAGAAGCAAGGCGATGCCAATGCCTTGCCTGGCCCTCGGCACTGGGGTGAGCTCTGCCCCCAGTGAGGAACTGGGGGGCACACGCTGCCAAGCGATACACACGATACCAACCAGCCAGATCACGTCCCCAGTCACTGGCGAACGGCACAGAGCAGACGGCACGTATCCGCTCCAGCGCGCGATCCCGCAGCCTCGAGTGACGCCGACGTCCAAGGACTGTTTGCCAAGATACTGACTGTTGCACTGGGCCCTGGGGTCATACATCAAATGTTCACATGCACTGACAGATGTTTATGTTGGTCATCCTGATTTAACTCCCATTACATCATTTACCAAGCTACTGATGTTATCATAAACGATTAAGCAAGCCGGCAAAGGAGACTCGAATACAAATTTGATTCCCTCGTGGTATGAGGGCATTACACTCCAGACTGTGTCTTGCTCTTAAGTTAAATTTAAAACTGTACAGGTTCTTTAATTCATCTGAATTCTGTATGAAAAAAGCTTTTTTTTTTTTTAGAAGACTGATTTCATTCATCATTTGACCACCACGGATGAATGAAAGGTATTATAAGGTAACAGGGGGGTCACACTTTGAATAACAAATTCTTGGTATAAAACTAAAAACAGCTTTGTACTTTAATTAAGGAGCCGTTCAAGCTGAGATTCATTTCAGCTACCTTAATCCCTGAACGCTTACTGCATTATTTAGTACTTCCAGTCACTTCTGGTTTGTGTCTGGACTATTTTAACATACTGAAAATAACTGAAAGTTTTGAGGGAGCAAAATTAATAAGCAGAGGAAGTCCTCAGTTTAGTTGTGTACATCACATGCTTGCTGCCTGCAACTGAAATACAGTTGTCTTATCAAATACAAAGGGTTAAACTCAAACTCCATGACCGCCTCCCTGCTTCTTTGGTTGTCATTAAGTGTGGGGAGGGAATAGGAAACACTTCACAGATCTTGTTTTCCGATTCTAATATATTGAGTGTTCTAGTGCAGGTTTTGCTTGGATGCGTAATCACTGTGGAATGGCTACTATACCCTTGCTACACTGCATAATAATTTCCCTTCCTCCTTCTGTAGGATTCCTCATGAAAATAGGCGCTTTGTGTTTTTGGCCCTAAGGACAGAACATAACGTACTGTCTCTAGGAAAAAGATTTAAAAAAAAATCAGAAAAACATTTTCCGCTACTTAAAAAAACCCCAACACATGAAGTACTACTGTATTTCTTTTATACACATGACCTCATAGATAGATGTGTGCATCCACACAGACACAAATGCATTCAGTTTTCAATTTAGCTATTTATAGAGCTCTATGATTTTTCCTGGCTCAAGTTTTACTAAGCCTTCCCTGATGGGGTTCAGTTCACATGGTTTTGCAGCCCTTCATTTTACTTCGAGTTCATATCCATGGAACATCCCCTCCCTGTCTCCACCTCCTCACAGAATGCCATTTAATGTTTTGCTGATTAAATTGGCTGGTTGCTTTACTGATCTCATCATAAAAACCAGGGCTTTTTATTATTTTTTTTCTGAGGAGCTGTGTGTATTTTGTCAGTTTTTCTTGCAATCTCCTTGTGTCTGTCTACAACCACCTTTTTTTCACTGATGTAACATAAAACACACATCTAGAGAGTCTTTGCAGAGAGTCACATAATGGTCTTCCAGACATGCTGCTGCTCCCTTAAGTATGAGCGATGCAGGTTTTGGGAACGTTTGAGAGTCATGAAGCCTTCCAGCCAAACTGGCAGCAGTTCTGGAAGATGGGCATCAACATGATGCTGTTTGCTTGCTCTGCTTCCAGTGAGATGAGCATCAAGATCGAAGTGCTCAGAGACCTCAAAGCGGGGAAAACTTTTTCTCACTTTGGAGTCAGCCTGCTCTTTGGTCCCCTCATATTTCAGCAAACTGGCTTGACCCAGGGTGAAGGACACCCTTGGCTGATCCAGGACAGCTGGGTCTGGTGGTACTTCATGTCTTCCCATCCCGTCTCCAGCTCTCCAGGCTGGGAGACAAGGCTGAGCCACGCTGCGACCTGGTGAGTTCCTGTTAGCATGCATGCCTGCTGAGAGCTAAATGCCTGTGTGTGTGACTTCCAGCTAAGCTCTGCTTTCTTCTGGTACAAAATCACGCCCCTGCCATGCCAAGGTGCAGTGCTGGAGCACACAGGCACAAACAACAACAAGAGAGAAATAACTAATTGCCCCCACTCTCTCCACTTTACAGAGCTCAGCTGACTTGGGCTGGAGGCATAGAGCCTGTATAAAGGACAGAGAGGTAGAGCTCAGAAAGTAAAAGGCTATTAAAGTGAAAACCCATGAGGCAGATAACAACTTGCTGCCAGACTTCTCAAAATTTAAGTGTTGATTGTTCAGAATTTATGTCTAGATTTTTCTTAAGAATGCAATTTCCTGGCACATGGTACAAGTTGCTCTAGACCTGCATGTCAGCACAGCAGGCATCCTGTTGCAAAGGTTATTATGGAACTATTGAATGTTTTCATGCCAAATTTGTCCAAATTAAACCGAGGGGAATGGAAATACTTTCCCTGGATAGGTGGTGGTTGCGTTAGGTGGGTTTGTTTATAAGGAGAATAAAAGTTAAAGCTAAATATAAAAGCAGATATATCATAATATTGTCTGAGAACTTGAATAACATGTCATTCAGCCTGCGTGCTGTGGAAAGAACACGAAGGTCAAGTCTAAAATAAGATCAGTGACTGTTTGACAATAGAAACATGTAGGAGGTAGAACAGGAGAATTTTCCACATTTTTTTAAATGAAAGTATTCTTTCAAAAAATATTCTTGCCTACCTTGCTACGTGTCTGATGCAAAACCCCGTTTAACTTTGTGCAAAACATACTGCTGAATTTGGCATGTTTTTGATCAACCCCCTGGCAGACCCGCATTAGTCATTCGTGCCAACTGTTTACTTTTTGCATTGTGCTCAGTTGGGAAAAATGAAAGAAGGCTGCTCTGTTGCATTTCTGTTTTCAGAGTTTCACTTTCTGCTTCAGCCCTCTCATCCTGCTTCCCTTTAAGTCAGGGACTTCAGGGAGGCTACTGCTACCTCTTAAAGGTGAGCACATCTGGGTTCACGGCACTCGGGAGCTAGCAGAGTTCCTGGCAAGGTCAAAAAGAGGAGGAAAAACAACGAAAAATACCCAAACCGCTGCTTGAAATGTTTTATAAAATCCTAGGCGTTCCTTTTTCAACCTGTTCATCCACCAAAACCTGGGGTGAAGATGTGACATCAGGGACTTTCCATGTCCAAAAGTGCACGCAAGGCAGGGATTTCAGCCCCTGCCCTGCAGCAGGGGCAACTGCCCCTCAGCAAGTCTTGTAGGAGAAACAGGGAACTCACAACCCCACTCTTGACAGATTAATCAGCGCACGCAACTTGTACTTCAATCGGTAGTGTCAGAGGTACATTTCTTTTTCATGTCTATATTAACTTTTAAATATAGTTTCAGCCACCTCCCTGTAAAACGTGTTACAAAAGGAGCCTTGCAAACACCCTAATCCCCCTGCCCAACAGCACCACATTGACAAAATCCCATGATTTTGAAGCAAAGGCAGAGACAGAAACTAGTCCAAGGCCAAGGTCTGAAGGCAACCCCCCCGCTCCTTGAGCTGTGGCAGCCAGCCCATGTAGTTTATTGAGCTAACACTAAAACATTCATTGCCCTCATGTCACTCCGCGGGAGGACTCTCAAGGTTTCCAGGAGGAAGGGTCTGGAGCAGAGGAAGGAGATGTGGGGGGTAGAGCATCCTCTCCACAGCTCCCCCAACCTGTCTCTGTCCTCTGGAGACTCTGCACTAAAGTGCAGGGTGGACGAGCGCTGCCAGATGCCCTTTGGCAAGCCCAGCCCCACGGCCACCCTTTCGCTACTGGGCATCCCCATATTTCAATGGGGAGCTCACATCAAAATGAGCCACGTGGTGCTTTCTTCCTTCTCAAGCGCAAAGGTGCCTCTCTGGAGCAGCAGGGGAAGGGAGGGAGAGAAGCAGTCTGCAAGGTCACCATCCAGGGGAGGACCCATCTCCTCTGAGGGACCTCTGACAGGAGAAGTAGAGCAAGGAGCTAGTGTCTTGCTGGGGGGTCAGGAGAGCCCCCAGGCACAGCACAGTCAGAGCCCACTGCAGGGCAGGGGGGCTGCAGAGAGAGGTCCTGCTTGGGTCCATGCTCCACAGCCCCCTTCTGTCTAACCTCCAAACCTTGGGGAAGACATGGCCAAAATTAGTATTACGGCAAGGGCTGGCACGCGATAGCTTTGACCTTAATGATCCCACTGGGAATGCAGTATTGTTCTGGCCCTATTAACGATAATTTTGCATGTTGTCTAATGGCCCTGGGAGGAAAAAAATAAAAATGAAAAGGGTGGCAGGCCCTGAGGGAGGAGAAGAGGAAATGGGAGTGCTGCCACGTTCTTCTGAGAACTGGCAAAGTAA